>NC_132910.1:17546444-17873410 GCF_047675955.1 Chlorocebus sabaeus
TCCGGATTTGTCTCAAAGAGTTAACCCCTTATTTTGTTTAAGTGGGTTGGAAACACTGTTTTACTAGAATCAGTGAAAGAACACTTCAGAGCCCATTATGACCTATGGGGAAAAACAGAATATGCTGCCATAAAAACTAGTAATGTAACATCTGGTAATTCACTTTGTGATGTGCAGATTTGTCTCAGATAATTAAACCTTTCTTTCTATTCAGCAGGTTGAAAACACTCTTTTTGTGGAATCTGCAAAGAGACATTTCAAAGCCCATTGAGGCCAATGGGGAAAAACCAAATATATCATGATAAAAACTTGAAAGAAGATATCTGTGGAACTGCTTTGCAATGTTTGGACTCATCTCACATAGTTAATCCTTTCTTTTGATTCTGCATGTTGAAAACACTCTTTTTGTAGAATCTTGAAGCTATATTCCACAGTTCATTGTGGCCAAGAAGGAAAAACCGAATATCCCAAGATACAAACTAGAAAAAAGCTATCTGTGAAACTGCTTAGTGATATGTAGACTCATCTAACAGAGTTAATCCTTTCCTTTGATTCAGCAGGTTGGTAACACTTTTTGTAGAATCTGCAAGGAGACATTTCAAACTCCATCGAGGCTTACAGGGAAAAACTTAATATCCCGAGGTAAAAACTACACAGAGGCTATATATGAAACTGCTTTGCAATGTGTGGATTCTTCTCACAGAGTTAAATCTTGCTTTTAATTTTCCAGATTGGAAACACTCTGTTTGTAAACTCTCCAAAGGGACATTTCAGAGCCCATTGATGCCTATAGGAAAAAATAGAATATCTCTAGATAAAAACTAGAAAGAAGCTAACTACAAAACTTCTTTGTGATGTGTGGGTTTATCTAATAGTATTAAATCTTTCTTTTGATGCAGTATGATGGAAATGCTATTTTTGTAGAATTTGTGAAGGAACATTTCAGAACCCATTGAGATGCCTAGGAAAAAACTGAATATCCCATGATAAAAAAAATAGGAAGTGTCTGTGAAACCACTTTGCAATATGTTGAATCATCTCACAGAGTTAAAATTTTCCCTTGATTCAGTAGGTTGGAAACACTCTTTTTATAGAATCTGTGAAAAGATATTTCATAGCCCATGGAGGCTAATAGAGAAAAATCAAGTCTCACAAGATAAAAACTTGAAGGAAGCTATCTGTGTAACTGCTTTGTGATGTTTGGATTCATCTCACAGAGTTAAAACTTTCTTTTGATTCAGCAGGTTGGAAACACTATTTTTGTAGAACCTGTGCAGGGACATTTGAGAGACCATTGTGGCCTATAGGCAAAAACTGAATATCCCACCATAAAAACTACAACCTATCTGGGAATTTGCTTTGAGATGTGCAGATTCATCTCACAGAAACAAAATTTTCTTTCTATTCATCAGGTTGGAAACACGCTTTTTGTAGAACCTGCAAAGGGACATTTGGGAATACATTGGGGCCAATAGGGTAAAACTGAATATCCCACCATAAAAACTTAAAAGAATCTCTCTGGTAAATCGCTTTCTAATGTGTGGATTTGTCACACAGAGATAAACCTTTCTTTAATTCAGCAGGTTGGAACCACTATTTTTGTAGCATCTACAAAGGGACATTTTAGAGCCCATTTTAGCTTATAGGGAAAAGTCAAATATCTCACCATAAAAACTAAAAAGAAGCCATCTGTGAAACTACTTTGTGATGTGTGGTTTTATCTTTCAGAATTAAAACTCTCTTTCAATTAAGCATGTTGGAAACTTTTTTTTTTTTTTTTTTGGTAGAATCTGTGAAGGGACATTTTGGATTCCATTAAGGAGTATAGGGGAAAAAATGAATATCCCATGATAAAATCTAGAAGAAAGGTCTGTTTGACACCTATTTGCAATGTATGGATCAATCTCACAAAAATTAACCTTTCTTTTTTGTTGGAAGGTTGGAAACACTTTTTTTATATAATGAGAAAAAAAAATATTTCAAAAGCATTTGAGGCCTACAGGGGAAAACAGAACATCCCACTATAGAAATAGAAAGAAGCTATCTGTGAAATTGCTTTGCAATGTGTGGATTTATCTCACAGAGTTAAACCTTTCTTTTGATTCAGCAGGTTGGAAAAATTCTTGTTTGTGTGAAGAATGTGTGAAGGGACATTTCAAAGCCCATTGAGGCCTATAGGGAAAAACTGAATATCCCATGGTAAAAATTCCACAGAGGTTATCTGTGAAACTGCTTTGCAATGTGTGGGTTCTTCATATAGAGTGAAACCTTTCTTTTATTCAGCAGCTTGAAAACACTATTTTCATAGACTCTGTGAAGGGACAATACAGAGCCCATTGATGCCTATATGGAAAAACTGAATATCTCACGATAAAAACTGTCAGGAAGCTCTCTGTGAAACTGCTTTGGGATGTGTGGATTCTTCTTACAGAGTTAAACTTTTCATTTTATTCAGCAGGTTGGAAATACTCTTTTTGTAGAATCTATGAAGGGACATTTCAGAACCCATTGAGGCCTCTTGGGTAAATAAGAATATCTCACGATAAAATATACAAAGAAGCTATTTGTGAAACCACTTTACAATGTGAGGATTCATCTCCAGAATTAAACCTTTCTTTTTTTTCAGGAGGTTGGAAACAATCTTTTTGTAGAAACTGCAAAGGGAGATTTTGGAGCCCATCGTGGCCTATAGGAAAAAAAATGAACATTCTACAATAAAAAGTAGAAACAAGCTATATGTGAAACTGATTTGCTATGTGTAAATTTATCTCACAGATATAAACCTATCTTTTGATTCATCAGTTTGAAAAACCATTTTGTAGAATCTGTGAAGAAATATTTTGAAGCCCACTGAGGCTTATAGGGATAAACCAAGTATTTCATGATAAAATCTAGAAAAAGCTATCTGTGAAACAGACAGGTTCATGATGTATGGATTCATCTCAAAGTGTTAAACCATTCCCTTGATTCAACAGTTGAGAAATATTCTTTTTGTAAAATCAGTGAAGGGACTTTTCACAACCATTTAGGCCTATAGGGACACAGCAAGCATCCAGCGACAAAAACTAGAAAGATGCTATCACTGAAACCCTTTGCACTATGCAGATTCATCTCACAGAGTTAAAACTTTTGTCTGATTCAGCAGGTTGGAAACACTCTTTTTGTAGAATCTGCAAGGGACATTTCAAATCACTTTGAGGCCTACAGGGAAAAATGGAATATCCTGCAATTAAAAACTAGAAAGATGCTATCTGTGAAACTGCTTTGTGATATGTGGATTAATCTCACAGGTTAAAATTTTCATTTGATTCAGCAGGTTGGAAACACTTTTTGTGGAATCTGTGAAGGGAAATTTCAAAGCCCTTTGAGGCCTCTAGGGAAATACAGAATATCCCCCAATAAAAACTAGAAAGAGGTTATCTGTGAAATCACTTTTTGATGTGTGGATTAATCTCCCAGAGCTAAATTTTTCTTTAGATTCAGAAGGATGGAAACACTCTTTCTGTAGACACTGTGAAGGGACATTTTGGAGCCCATTGAGGCTTATAGGGAAAAATCAAATATCCCACAATAAAAACTAGAAAGTGGCTATCCGTGAAACAGATTTGTTATGTTTGGATTCATCTCACAGAACTCAAACTTTCTTTTTATTTAGCACCTTAGAAACATTCTGTTCATTGAGTCTGTGAAGGAACAGTTAGGAGTCCATTCATGTCTACTGGGAAATATCAAATATCTCACAATATAAGCTAGAAAGAAGCTGACTGTGAAACCTATTTGTGATGTGTGGATTAATCTCACAGACTTAAACTTTTCTCTTGATTCAGTAGGTTGGAATCATTCTTTTCATAGACTCTGCAAAGGGACATTTCAGAGCCCATTGAGGCCTAAAGGTAAAAACAAATATCCCATAAAAAAGCTAGAAAGAAGCTACTTAAAAACTGCTTTGCAAGGTGTGTATTCAATTGAAAAAGTTAAACATTTCTTTTGGTTCAGCATGATAAAACTCTCTTTTTGTAAAGTCTGTGAGAGGGCATTTTGGAACCCATTGATGTCTGCAGGGAAAAATTGAATATTTCATGATAAAACCTAGAAAGAGATTATCTGTGAAACCCGTTTGTGATGTGTGGATTCATCTCACAGAGATAAACTTCTCTTTCATTTCACCAGGTTGGAAACATTCTTTCTGTAATATCTGCAAAGGGATATTTTGGAACCAATTAAGGCCCATAGGGACAAACTGAATATCTTGTGACAAAAACTAGAAGAAAACTATCTGTGCAACTGCTTTGTGGTGTGTGGATTAATCTCACAGGCTAAATCTTCCTTTCAATTCAGCAAGTTGGAAACACTCTTTTTGGAGAATCTGTGAAGAAACATTTTGAAGCCTTTCGTGTCCTATAGGGTAAAACCGAATATCCCACAATAAAAACTAAAAAGAAGCTACTGTGAAACCACTTTGTAATGTGTGGATTCACCTCAGAGAGTAAAACCCTTCTTTTCATTCATCAGTTTGGAGCACTCTGATTGTAGATTGTGAGAAGGCCCATTTCAGAGCCCACTGAAATCTATAGGGAAAAATTGAATATCCTGAAAAAAAACAAAACAAAACTAGATAGAAGGGACATTTCTGATTTCCTTGAGGCCTATAGGGAATAATTGAATATCCCACAATAAAAACTAGAAATAAGCTATCTGTGAAACTGCTTTGTGATGTGTAGAGTAACATCACAGAGCTAAACTTTTCTTTCAATTCAAAGGTTGGAAACACTCTTTTTGTAGAATCTGTGAAGGAACATTCATGCCCATTGAGGCCTATAGAAAAAATGCCAAATATCCTGTGAAATAAACTATAAAGGAGCTATTTAATATGCCTGCTTGTGACATGTGGATTCATCTCAAAAAGTTAAAGCTTTATTTTGATTCAGCAGATTGGAAACATTCATTTGGTAGAATCTGTGAAGGGACATTTGGGAACCCATTGAGACCTACAGGGAAAAATTGAATATCTCATGATAAAAATTAGATAAAAGCTATCTGTGAAACTGCATTGCGATGTGTGGATTCACCTCACAGTGCTAAACTTTTCTTTTGATTCAGTAGGTTGCAAACACTCTTTGTGTAAAATCTGCGAAGGAATATTTCTAAGTCAATTGAGGCTTATAGGGAAAACCCAAATATTGAGTGATAAGAACTAGAAAGAAGCTATCTGTGAAATTACTTTGTGATGTGTGCATTAATTTCACAGAGCTAAACTGTTATTTCAATTCATCACGTTGGAAACACTCTTTTTGTAGAATTTCTGAAGGAATATTTCTGGGCCATTGTGGCCTATAGAGAAGAATGACATATCCCTCGATAATAACTAAAAAGAACTCATCTGTGAATCCTCTTAGCAATGTGGGGAATCATCTCACAGAGTTAAATCTATCGTTAAATTCAGCAGGTGGGAAACACTCTTTTTGTAGAATCTGTGAAGGGACATTTCATAGCCCATTGAGGCCTATGGAGAAAAACCAAATATCCCATGATAAAAACTAGACAGAAGCTATCTGTGAAACTGCTTTGTGATATGTGTATTCAACTCAGAGAGGTAAATCTTTCTTTTGATTCAGGAGTTGGAAATATTCTTTATGTAAAATCTCTGAAGGAATGCTTCAAATTCTATTAAAACTTACATATATAGAAGTCAAATATCCACTATAAAACTAGAAAGAAGCTATGTGTGCAATGGCTTTGTGATGTGTGGATTCATCTCACAGAGAAATTTTTTTTTGATTCAACAGGTTGTAAAACACTCGTTTTGCAGAATCTGTGAAGTGACACTTCAAAGCCCTTTTAGACCTATAGGGAATGAACGAATATCTTGTGATAAAAACTAGAATGAGGTCATCTGTGAAACCTCTTTGTGACGTGTGGATTCCTCTCTCAGAGTCAAACCTTTATTTAATTCAGCCATTTGGAAACACTTTTTGTAGAATCTGCAAAAGAACATTTTGGAGCCCATTAAGGTCTATAGGGAAAAACTGAATATCCCACAATAAACGTTAGAAACAGGTTAGCTGTAAAATCACTTTGTGATGTGTGAATTAATCACACAGAGTTAAAACTTTCTTTGATCCAACAGGTTAGAAACACTCCTTGTGTAAAATCTGTGAAAGGACATCCTAGAGAGGAAAAACTGAATACCCAGTGATAAAAACTGGAAAGAAGCTATCTGTGAAACCACATTTCAATGTGTGGATTCATGTCACAGAATAATACCCTTCCTTTGACTTAGCTGGTTGGAAACACTCTTTTTGTAGAATCTTTGAAAAGGTATTTCCAAGCCCATTAAGCCTACAAACATCCTGTGGTAAAAACTAGAAGGAAGCTATTGGTGAAACCACTTTGAGATGTGTGGTTTCATCTCACAGACATAAACTTTTCTTACAATTCACCAGATTGGAAACACATTTTTAGAGAATCTGTAAAAAGATATTTTGGAGCCAACTGAGGCCGATAGGGAAAACCTCAATGTGCCATGACAAAAACTTGAAAGACGCTACTGTGACAATGCTTTGTGATGTCTGCATTCATCTCACAGAAGTTAAACTGTTCCTTTGATTCAGCAAGTTGGAAACACTCTATTTGTAGAATCTGTGAAGAGACATTTAGGAGGCCATTGAGGCCTACTGGGAAAACCAAAATATCCCATGATAAAAACTTCAAAGAAACTATGTGTGAAACTACTTTGTGATGTGTGGATTGCTCTCACAGCGTAAAATTTTTCTTTTTATTCAGCAGGTTGGAAACACTGTTTTTGTACAGTCTGTGAAGGACATTTCAGAGCCCATCGTTGTCTGTAAGAAAAACTGAATATTCTTCCACAAAAACTAGAAACAAGCTATCTTGGAATTCAATTAGCGATGTGCAGACTTGTCTAACAGAATTAAACCTCTCTATTCAGCAAGTTGGAAATACTCTTTTTGTAGAATCTGTGAAGGCACATTTCAGAGCCAATTGAGGTCAATAGGAAAAAACAAGTGTCCTGCCCTAAAAACTTGAAAGAAGTTTTCTGTGAAACTGCTTTGTGGTGTGTGTGGATTTGTCTAAGAGATAAACCTTTCTTTTAATTAAGCAGATTGGAAACACTATTTTTGTGGAGTACGTGAAGGGACATTTTGGAGTCAATTTGAGCCTGTAGGTTAAAACCAAATATCCCATGATAAAAACTAGAAAGAAGCTATATGTGAATCTGCATTGTGATGTGTGGATTAATCTCATAGAGATAAAACTTTCTCTCAATTAAGCAGGTTGGAAACACGTTATCTGTAGAATCTGCGATGGGACATTTTGGAGTCCAGTAAGGCGTATAGGAAAAAACCAAATACCTAGCGATAAGAACTAGAAGGAAGCTCTCTGTAAAACGGCTTTGCAATGTGAGGACTCATTTCACAGACATAAACCTTTCTTTTGATTCACCAAGTTTGAAACATTTTTTTGTGGTATCTGTGAAGAAATATTTCAAAGTCAATTGAAGCCTATAGGAAAAAAAGCAAATATCTCACAATAAAACTAGAAAGAAGCTCTCTGTGAAACTCCTTGTGATGTGTGGATTCATCTCACAGAGTTAAATCTTTCTTTTGATTCATCAGGTTGGAAACACTCTTTTTGTAGAATCTCTGGAGGGACATTTCAGAGCCCACTGAGACCTATAGGGAAAAACAGAATATCCCACTGTAAAATTACACAGAAGCTGTCTGAGAAACTACTTTGGGTATGTGGATTGTTCGCACAGAGTTAAACCTTTCTATTGATTCATCAGGTTTGAAAAACTCTTTTGTACACTCTGTGAAGGGAAAACTTGGAGCCCATTGATGCCTATATGGAAAAACCGAATATCCTGTGATACAAACTAGCAAGAAGCTATGTGTGAAACTGCTTTGTGATGTGTGGATTCATCTAAGATTTTTAAATCTTTTTTTTTTTTTTTTTGATTCAGCAAGTTGGAAACACTCTTTTGGTAGAATATGTGAAGGGATATTTCAGAGCCCATTGAGGCGCAGGGGAAAATATTAATATCCCACTATAACAGCTAGAAAAAAGCTATCTGTGAAACCACTTTGCAATGTATGAATTCATCTCACAGAGGTAAACCATCTTTTGATTCAGCAGGTTGGTAACACTCTTTTTGTAGAATCTGTGAAGGAATATTTCAGAGCCCATTGAGTCCTATAAAGAAAAAGCAAATATCCCATGATAAAAATTAGAAAGAATCTACCTGTGAAACTTCTTTGCAATGTGTGGATTCATCTCACAGAGTTAAACCTTTCTTTCAATTCACCAGGTTGGAAATTTTCTTCATATAATCTGCAAAGAGATATTTTGAAGCTCATTGAGTCCTATAGGAAAAAAGCAAATATTTCCTGATAAAAATTAGAAAGAAGCTATCTGTGAAACCTTTTTGTGATGTGTGGATTCATCTACAGCATTAAACAATTTTTTTGATAATGCAGATAGGAAACACTCTTCTCTTTTTGTAGAATCTGTGAGGTTTTTGAGGCCTATGGATAAAAACTAAATATCCCATGGAAAAAAACTAGAATGAAGCTATTTATGAAACTGCTTTGTGATGTGCAGATTCAATTCAATAAGTTAAAACTTTCTTTTGATTGAGCAGGCTGGAAACTGTCTTTAGTAGAGTATCTGAAGGGTCATCTCAGAGCCTGTTGTGGTCTATAGGGAAAAAGCAAATATCCTGTGATAAAAACTAGAAAGAAACTATCTGCAAATCCCTTTTGTGATATGTGGATTTATCTCACAGAGCTACACTTCTGTTTGATTCAGTGGGTTGGAAACACTCTTTGTGTAATATCTGCAAAGGGATATTTCAGAGCCCATTGAGGCCTACAGGAAAAAAACTAAATATACCACAATAAATACTGGAAAAAGTCTATCTGTGACCTCTATACAATTTGTGGATTAATATCAAGAGCTAAACATTTCTTTCAATTTAACAGATTGAAAACACTATTTTTGTTGAATCTCTGAAGGAATATTTCAGAGTACTTTGTGGCCTATAGGAAAAAAACTGAATATCCCTGGACAAAAACTAAAAAGAAGCTATCTATGAATTTATTTAGTGATCTGGGGAATCACCTCACAAAGTTAAATCTTTATTTCAATTCAGCAGGTTAGAAACACTCTCTTTGTAGAATCTGTGGAGGGACACTTCAAAGCCCATTGAGGCCTACAGGGAAAAACCAAATATCCCAAGATAAAAACTCAACAGAAGTTATCTGTGAAACTGCTTTGTGATGTGTGGATTCATTTCATAGAGGGAAATCTTTCTTTTGATTCAGAAAGTTGGTAAAACTTATTTGTAGAATCTGCAAAGGGACAATTTGAAGCCCTTTGAGGCCTATAGGCACTAATCGAATATCTTGCAATACAAAATAGAAGATTCTATCCTTGAAACCACTTTGTGATGTGTGAATTCATCTCACAGAGCTAAACTTTTCTTTCAATTCAACAGGTTGGAAAAACTTTTTATGTAAAATCTGCAAAGAAACATTTTGTAACCCATTGAGGTCTATAGAAAAAAATCAAATATCCCACAATAAAAACAGGAAAGAAGCTATCTGTGAAACTGCTTTGTGAAGGAAGGATTCATGTCACAGGCTTAAGCCTTTCTTATATGTTGTGGTAAGTCAGGGACTCCAAATGGAGGGACTGGCTGGAGCCACGACAGAGGAACATAAATTGTGAAGATTTCATTTTAACATGGACATATATCAGTTTCCCAAATTAATACATTTATAATTTCTTACATCTGTCTTTGCTTCAATCTCTGAACATAAATTGTGAAGATTTCATTTTAATATGGACATTTATAGCTTCTCAAATAATATGCTTGTAGTATTTTATGTCTGTCTTTACTTTAATCTCTTAGTCCTGTTGTCTTCGTAAGCTGAGAATGTACATCACCTCCGGACCACTATTGTGTTAAACTGTGTAAATTGATTGTAAAACATGTGTGTTTGAACAATATGAAATCAGTGCACCTTGAAAAAGAACAGAATAACAGTAACTTTCAGGGAACAAGGGAAGACAACCATAAGGTCTGACTGCCTGCAGGGTTGGACAGAATAGAGACATATTTTTCTTCTTGCAGAGAGCCTATAAACACACATGGAAGTAGGGAAGATATCACTGAATTCTTTTCCTAGCAAGGAATATTAATATTTAAGGCCCTGGGAAAGGAATGCGTTTGTGGAGGGAGGTCTATAAACGGGTGCTCTGAGAGTGTCTGTGTTATGCGGTTGAGATAAGGACTGAAATACACCCTGGTCCCCTGCAGTGCTGTTAGGCTTATTAGGGTGGGGAAAAAAGCCCACTCTGCAGAATTTGAGGTCAGGCTGGTTCTCTGCTCTCAAACCCTGTTTTCTGTTGTTTAAGATGTTTATCAAGATGATACATGCACAGCTGAACACAGACCCTTATCAAGAGTTTTTGATTTCACCCTTTGCCTTGTGATCCTTGCTTTGCCCTTTGCCTTGTGATCTTTATTGGCATCAGAAGCATGTGATCTTTGTTCTCCATTTTGCCCTTTGAAGCATGTGATCTTTATGACCTACTCCCTGTTCATACACTCTCTTCCCTTTTGAAGTCCTTAATAAAAACCTGCTGGTTTTGTGGCTCAGGTGGGCATCACGGTCCTACCAATATGTGATGTCACCCCCAGAGACACAGTTGTAGAATTCCTCTCTTTGTACTCTTTCTCTTTATTTCTTAGCTGACTGACACTTAGGGAAAATAGAACCTACATTGAAATATTTGGGGTTGGTTCCCTCGATATTTATATTCAGCAGGTTAGAAACACTCTTTTTGGAGTATCAATGAAAAAACATTTCGAAGTCTATTGAGGTCTATGAAGGAAAACTGAATATCCCACAATAAAAACTAGAAAGAAGCTGTCTGTGAGACTGCTTTGGGATGCATAGATTTATCTCATAGAGCTAAACCTTTCTTTCACTTCAGCTGGTTGGAAACACTCTTTGTGTAGAATGTGTAAAGGGACATTTTGGAGCCCATGAGGCCTATAAGAAAAAATTGAATATCCCAAGATAAAAACTAGAAGGAAGCTATCTGTGAAACCTCTTTGTGATGTGTGGACTCATCTTACAGAGTTAAACCTCCTTTTTGATTCAACAGGTGAGAAACATGCTTTTTGTAGAATCTTTGAAAGTACTAGTCGAAGCCCGTTGAGGCCTATAGAAAAATCTTAATATCCTGCAATACAAAATAGAAAGAACCTATTTAAGAATCTGCTTTGCTGTGTGTGGATTCATCTGAAAAACATAGTCCTCTCTTTTGATTCAGCAGGTTGGAAACACTTCTTTGGTATAATCTACAAAGTGACATTTCAGAACCAATTGAGGTTTATAGAAAAAATATTATATTCCACAATAAAAACTAGAAATAAGTTATCTTTGAAGCTGCTTTGTGGTGTGTGGATTCATCTCACACAGCTAAAATATTCTTTCATACAGCCTGTTAAAAAAACTCTTTGTGTAAAATTTATGAGGAGAGATTTTGAGCCCATTGAAGCCCATACGGAAAAATCAAATATCCCACGATAAAAACTAGAAAGAAGCTAACTGTGAAACGGTTTTGTGATGTTTGGATTCATCTCACAGAACTAAACCTTTCTCTTTTTTTTTTTTTTTTTTTTTTTTTTTTTGAGACGGAGTCTCGCTCTGTCGCCCAGGCTGGAGTGCAGTGGCCGGATCTCAGGTCACTGCAAGCTCCGCCTTCCGGGTTTACGCCATTCTCCTGCCTCAGCCTTCCGAGTAGCTGGGACTACAGGCGCCCGCCACCACGCCCGGCTAGTGTTTTGTATTTTTTAGTAGAGACGGGGTTTCACCGTGTTAGCCAAGATGGTCTCGATCTCCTGACCTTGTGATCCGCCCGTCTCGGCCTCCCAAAGTGCTGGGATTACAGGGTTGAGCCACCGCGCCCGGCCTAAACCTTTCTTTCAATTCAGCTGGTTGGATACACTCTTTTTGTAGATTCTGCAAAGAAACATTTCAGAACCCATTGTGACCTATAGTGAAAAATCAAATATCCCATAATAAAAACTAAAAAGAAGCCATCAGTGAAACCTCTTAGTGATATGGGGAATCATATCACAGAATTAAATCTTTCTTTTGATTCAGCAGGTTGGAAAAACTCTTTTTGTATAATCTCTGAGGTCTATAGGGAAAAATCAATTATCCCATGATAAAAACGAAAAAGAATCTATCTGTGAAACTGCTTTGCAATGGGTGGATTCATCTAATAAAATTAAACCATTCTTTTGATTCAGCAAGTTAGAAGCACTCTTTTTGCAGAATCTGCGAAGGTCATTTCAGAACCCTTTTAGATTAATAGAGAAAAAAGCAAATATCCCATGATAGAAACTAGAAAGAAGCTGTCTTTGATACAGCTTTGGAATGTATGGATTCAACTCACAGAGTTAAACCTTTCTTTTGATTCAGCAGGTTGGAAACACTCTTTTTTGTAGAATCTGAATGGGAAATTTCAAAGTCCATTGAGGCCTATAAAAAAAAAAAAAGAAAAAAAGAAAAACAAATATCCTGTGATTAAAACTAGAAAGAAGGAATGTTTGAAACAACTTTGTGATTTGTGGATTCATCTCAGGGAGTTAAACCCTTCTTTTGATTCAGCAAATTATATACACTCGTTTTGTAGAATCTGTGAAGAGACATTTTGGAGCCCATTGAGGCCTATAGTGAAATACCAAATGTCTCACAATAAAATCTTAAAAGAAACTATCTGTGAAACTGTTTGTGATGGGTTAATATATCTCAAAGAATTAAAGCTTTCTTTTGTTTCAGCAGATTGGAAGCACTTTTTTGTAGAATCTGTGAAGGGATATTTTGGAGCCCGTTGAGACCTAAAGGGAAAAACAGAATATCCAGTGATTAAAAACTAGAAGGAAGCTATCTATGAAACTACTTTGTGTTGTGTGGATTCATCTCACCAAGTTAAAACTTTCTTTTGATTCAGCAGGTAGGAAACACTCTTTTTGTAGAATAGGCAAAAGGACAATTCAGAGCACAGTGAACCCCATAGGGAATAACAGAATATCACACAATACAAACTAGAAAGAAACTACTTGAGAAACCTGTTTGTGATGCGTGGATTCATATCAAAAAGTTAAACCTTTCTTTTGATTCAGCATGTTGGAATCACTATTTTGGTAGAGTCTGCAAAGGGACATTTAAAAACCTGTTGAGGTCTATAGGGAAAAACTGACTATCCCATGATAAAAAATAGAACAAAGCTTCAAAGCTGTCTGTGAAACTGCTTTACAATGTGTGGATTCATTTCACAGAGTTAAACCTTTCTTTTGATTCAGCAGGTTGGAAACAGTCTTTTTGTAGAATCCGTGCAGGGACATTTTGGAGCCCAAGAAGGCCAATTGTGAAAAACTGAATATCTCTTGATAAAACTTGAAAGAAGCTATCAGTGAAACCACTTAGCCCATTGTGGCCTATAGGAAAAAAAGTAACCCCCCCGATAAGAACTAGAAAGAAGCTACCTGTGAAACCACTTTGTGATGTGTAAATTCATCTCACCAACATAAACCTTTCTTTTGATTTACCAGGATGGAAACACTGATTTTGTAGAATCTGCAAAGGGATTCTTCACAGTGCATTATGGCCTACTGGGACAAATGAACATCCTGTGATAAAAACTAGAAATTTCACAGTGCATTATGGCCTACTGGGATAGCTGAACATCCCATGATAAAAACAGAAATAAGCTATTTCTTAAACAGCTTTGCACTTTGTGGATTCGTCTCAAAGAGTTAAACTTTTCATTTGATTCAGCAAGTTGAAAAAGCTCTTTTTGTAGAATCTGCAAGGGAACATTTTGACATCCATTGAGGCCTATAGGAAAAAGCCATATATCATGCAATAGAAACTGGAAAGAAATTATCTGTGAAGCTGCTTTTTGATGTGTGCATTCATCTCACAAAGCCAAATTTTTCACGTATTCAGCAGGATTGAAATACTCTTTGTGTAGAATCTGTGAGGGGACATTTCAGAGCCCATTGAGGTCTGTAGCGAAAAACCAAATATCCCACTATAAAAACTAGAAAGAACTTATCTGTGAAAGCGCTTTGTGATGTGTGGATTTATCTCACAGAACTAAAACTGTCTTTCAATACAGCAGATGGGAAACACTCTTTTTGTCAAATCTGTGAAGGAATATTTTGGAGCTTATTGGGGCCTATAGGGAAAACCCAAATATCCTGCAAGAAAACCAAAAAAAAGCCATAGCTTAATCCTCTAAGCAATGTGGGGAATCACCTCACAAGAGTAAATATTTCTTTCAATTCAGCAAGTTGGTAACACTATTTTTGTAGAATCTGTTAAGGGACATTTCTGAGCTCATTCATTCCTATAGAAAAAAGGAAATATCCCACAATAAAAACTAGAAAGTAGCTATCTGTGAAACTGCTTTTTGATGTGTGGATTTATCTCAAAGAGCTGAACTTTTTTTGATTTAAGAGGTTAGAAACATTCTTTGTGTTTTCTGCAAAAAGACACTTCAAATTCCATTGAGGCCTATAGAGAAAAACCAAATATCCCTTAATGAAAACTAGAAAGAAATAGTGTGAGCAACTGCATCGTAATGTGTGGATCCATCTCAGAGAGTTAAATCCTTCTTTTGATTCAGCAGATTAGAAACACTCTCTAGATCCTTAAGGAATCGTCATACTGTTTTCCATAATGGTTGAACTAGTTTACAATCCCACCAACAGTGTAAAAGTGTTCCTATTTCTCCACATCCTCTCCAGCACCTGTTGTTTCCTGACTTTTGAATGATCGCCATTCTAACTGGTGTGAGATGGTATCTCATTGTGGTTTTGATTTGCATTTCTCTGATGGCCAGTGATGATGAGCATTTTTTCATGTGTTTGTTGGCTGTATGAATGTCTTCTTTTGAGAAATGTCTGTTCATATCCTTTGCCCACTTTTTGATGGGGTTGTTTGTTTTTTTTCTTGTAAATTTGTTTGAGTTCTTTGTAGGTTCTGGATATTAGCCCTTTGTCAGATGAGTAGATTGCAAAAATTTTCTCCCATTCTGTAGGTTGCCTGTTCACTCTGATGGTAGTTTCTTTTGCTGTGCAGAAGCTCTGACCCAGCCATCCCATTACTGGGTATATACCCAAAGGATTATAAATCATACTGCTATAAAGACACATGCACACGTATGTTTATTGCGGCACTATTCACAATAGCAAAGACTTGGAATCAACCCAAATGTCCATCAGTGACAGACTGGATTAAGAAAATGTGGCACATATACACCATGGAATACTATGTAGCCATAAAAAAGGATGAGTTTGTGTCCTTTGTAGGGACATGGATGCAGCTGGAAACCATCATTCTTAGCAAACTATCACAAGAACAGAAAACCAAACACCGCATGTTGTCACTCATAGGTGGGAACTGAACAATGAGATCACTTGGACTCAGGAAGGGGAACATCACACACCGGGGCCTATCATGGCGAGGGGGGAGGGGGGAGGGATTGCATTGGGAGTTATACCTGATGTAAATGACGAGTTGATGGGTGCAGCACAGCAAGATGGCACAAGTATACATATGTAACAAACCTGCACGTTATGCACATGTACCCTAGAACGTAAAGTATAATAATAAAAAATTTAAAAAAAAAAAAAGAAAAGAAACACTCTCTTCGTAGTATCGACGAAAGGACATTTAGGGTTCCATTTAATCCTATAGGGGGGAAAAAACTGTTTCAAGATGAAAACTAGAAAAATGCCATCTGTGAAACCATTTTGCAGTGGGTAAATTCATCTCAAAAAGTTAAACATTTTGTTTGATTCACCAGGTTGGAAACAGTCTTTTTGTAGAATCTTCAAAGGGACATTTCAAAGCCCATTAAGGCTTATAGAAAAAACTGAATATCCTGCAATAAAAACTAGCAAGAAGCTACATGTGAAATTGTTCTGTGATGTGTAGGTCATTTCACGTAGTTAAACCATGCCTTTGATTCAGTAGGTTGAAAACCCTCTCTTTGTAGAATCTGTGAAGGGACATTTCCCAGCCCATTTAGGCCTATGGGGACAAACTGAATAACCCACAATAAAACTAGAAAGAATCTATTTCTGAAAGAGCTTTGCGCTGTGTGGATTCATCTCACAGAGTTAATCTTTGGTTTGATTCAGCAGGTTGTAAACACTCTTTTTGTAGAATCTGTGAAGGAATATTTTGAGGCCCATTCAGGTCTATAGTGAAAAACCGAATATCAGAATATCATGTGATAAAAACTAGGAAGAGGCTATCTGTGAAACTGCTTTGTGATGTGTGGCTTCATCTCACAGAGCTAAACTATTCATTGCTTCAGCAGGATGGAAACACACTTTCTATATAACGTGTGAAGGTACATTTCAGAGCCCATTGAGGCCTGAAGGAAAAAAGCAAATATCCCCTGATAAAAACTAGAAATAAAGTATCTGTAAAACTGCCTTGTGATGTGTGGTTTCTTCTAACATAGTTAAACATTTATTTGGATTCAGTAGGATGGAAACACTCTTTTTGTAGAATCTGTGAAGGGACATTTCAGACCCCGGGGAGCTTTATGGAAGAAAACTGAATAACCCACAATATAAACTAGAAGAAACATGTCTGTAAAACAACTTCGCAATATGTGGAATTCATCTCTCAGAGTTAAAACCTTCTTTGGATTCAGAAAGTTGGAAACACTCTTTTTGTAGAATCTTCAAAGGGACATTTCAAAGCTCATTGAGACCTATAGAAAAAAAATATCCCACGATAAAAACTAGAAAGAAGCTTTCTGTGAACTGCTTTGTGACATATGCATTTATTTCACAAAGTTAAACCTTTTGTTGGATTAAGCAGGTTGAAAACACTCTTTGTGTAGAATCTGCAAAGGTATATTTCCAAGCCCAATGAGGCCAACAGAGAAAAACTAAATATCCCAAGATCAAAACTCCAAAGAAGTAATCTGTCAAACCACTGTGCATGATGTGGAGTCATCTCACACAGTTAAACCTTTATTTTGATTCAGCAAGTTGGAAACACTCTTTGTGTAAAATCTGTGAGGGGACATTTCAGAGTCCTTGAAGGCTCTATGGAAAACTGAATATGTGACAATAAAAACTAGAGAGAAGTTATCTGTGAAACCACTTTGTGAAGTGTGGATTCATCTCACAGAGTTAAATCTTTCTTTTGATTCAGCAGGGTGGAAGCACTTTTGTAGAATATTCAAAGTGACATATTGGAGCCCATAGAAACCTATAGAAAAAAAAAAAAAACAAATATCATGTAATAAAAACTAGAAAGAAGCTATCTGTGAAACTGTTTTGCTATATTTTGATTCATCTCACTGGCCTAAATTTTGTTTTTGAATCAGTAGTTTGGAAACCCTCTTTTTGTAGAATCCGTGGAGACATTTTGGAGTCTATTGATTCCTACAGAAAAAAAAAAAAAAAAGAAAAAAAAAAACAAAAAAAAACCAAATATCTTGTGATGAAAAGTAGAAAGCTGTCTGTGAAACCACTTAGCGATGCGTGGATTCATCTCACAGAGCTAAAATTTACTTTTGATTCAGCAGGTAAAAAAAACTCTTTTTATAGAATCTGCAAAGAATCTGCAAAGAAACATTTTGGAACCCACTGAGCAATATAGGGAAACACTGTATATCCCACGATAAAAATTATAAGGAAGCTATCTGCGAAACAGCTTTGCATTGTGTGGATTCCTCTCACAATGTTACACCTTTGTTTTGATTAAACAGGTTGGAAGCACTCTTTTGAAAATGTGCGAAGGGACATTTCATAGCCCATTGAGGGCTATAGGGACAAACTGAAAATCAAACGATAAAAACTAAATAGAAACTATCCGTGAACACTCTTTGCAATATGAAGACTCATGTCACAAAGTAAGTCCTTTGTTTTGATTCAGCAGGTTGGAAACACTCTTTCTGTAGAATCTGCAAAGGGACATTTCAGAGCCCATTGAGACCCACAGGGAAAAATTCATATCCTGCTATAACAGCTAGAAAGAAACTAGCTGCGAAATCGCTTTGTAATGTGTGAATTCATCTTACAGAGTTCAACCACTCTTTCGATTTAGCAGGTTGGTAACACTCTTTTTGTAGAATCTGCAAAAGGACACTTCAGAGCCCATTGAGTCCTATAAAGAAAAAACAAATATCGCACGATAAAAACTAGAAAGAATCTATCTGTGAAACGCGATGTGTGGATTCATCTCACAGAGTTAAACCTTTCTTTCAATTCACCAGGTTGAAAACACTTTGTAGAATCCACAAAGGGACATTTTGGAGCTCATTTTGTCCTATAGGAAAAAGCAAATATCTCGTGATAAAAACTAGAAAGAAGCTATCTGTGAATCTGCTTTGTGATGCGTGGATTCATTTCACAGAGTAAAACCTTTCTTTTGATCCTGAAGGATTTAAACACTTTTTGTAGAATCTGCAAAGTGACATTTCCAAGCTTTTCAAGGCCTGTGGAGAAAATCTGAATGCTCCATAATGAAAACTAGATTGAAGCTATTTAAGAAATCGCTTTGTGAAGTATGCACTTAATTCAGTAAGTTAAAACTTTCTTTTGATTGAGCAGGCTGGAAACTCTCTCTTGATAGAGTATCCGAAGGGACATTTTGGAGACCATTGTGGCCTATAGGGAAAAAGTGAATATCCCATGATAAAAACAAGAAAGAAGCTAGCTGCAAAAGCCTTTTGTGATGTGTGGATTCATCTCACACTTCTCTTTTGGTTCAGCAGGTTGGAAACACTCTTTGTGTAATATCTGTGAAGGTATATTATGAAGTCCATTGAGGCCTTTAGGAAAAAACTCTAAATGTCCCCCAATAAAAACTGGAAAAATGCAATTGCCTACCAGGGTCAGACCTGGGGCATGCCAGGAAGGCACTGGACTCTGCTGGATGTCCCCAGCCGTCTCTTTGACCTCGCTGCTTTGTTTTTTCTCCGCCTACCTCAACGTCCCTCTGAACCCCTGGTGGCCTGTCTCCATCTCCCGAGGGGTTTCTTGTCACCTTGAGGTGCCCCCCTGGGGAAAGCACGCACCCGGGGTGAAATCCCAGGACTCCATGACCCTCCCGGGTCGGGCCTGGGGCATGTCGGGAAGGCACTGGCCTCTGCTGTATGACCCCAGCCGCCTCTTCAGCCTCCTTGCTTTTTTGCTCAGCCGGCCTCAACCTCCCCTGAAAACATTGATGCCTATCCCCATCCCCCAGGGCACTTCTTGCTGCCTTGCGGTGCTCCCTCAGGAGAGACAAGCACCACAGGTGAAAGCCCAGGGCTCCACAAACCACCCGGGTTGGGGTTGGGGCATGCTGGGAAGGCACTGGCCTCCGCTGGATAACTCCAACCACCTCTTCGGCCTTGCTGCTTTTTTCCTGGGCCTGCCTCAACGTCCTTCTGAAATCCTGGGGGCCTGTCCCCATCCACCGGGGGACTTCTTGCTGCCTTGGGTGCCCCATGGGGAGAGACAGCCACCCTGAGGTTGGAGCCCAGGACTCCACGACTCACCCGGGTTAGGCCTGGGGCAAGCTTGGAACACACTGGCCTCCTCTGGATGACCCCAGTCACCTCTTTGGCCTCGTTGCTTTTTTACTCTGCCTGCCTCAACATCCTCGTGAAACAGTGGTGGCCTGTCCCCGTCCCCCAAGGGACTTCTTGCCACCTTGGTGTGCCTCCCTGGGGAGAAATACGCACCATTGGTGGGAGTCTGGGGCTCCACGACCCCCCTGGGTCAGGACTGGGGCATGCCGGGAAGGCACTGGACTCACTGGATAACCCCAGCCACCTCATAGTCCTGGCTGCATTTTTCCTCGGCCTGTCTCAATGTCCCCCTGAAACTCTGAGTGCCTGTCCCCGTCCCCCAAGGGACTTCTTGGTGCCAACCTGAAGAGAGACACACACCAAGAGTAAGAGCCCAGGACTCCACCACACCCATATGTCAGGCCTGGGGCATGCCAGGAAGGCACTGGCCTCCCCTGGATGATACCAGCCACCTCTTCGGCCTTGCCGCTTTTGTCCTCGGCCTGCCTCATTGTCCGTCTAAAATCCTGGGGGCCTGTCCCCCTTCCCAAGGAAGCTTCTTTCCCCCTTGGGGTACACCCCTTGGGAGACACGCACCTTGGGTGGGAGCCTGCGACTCCACGACCCCCCTGAGTCAGAACTGAGGCATGCCGGGGAAACACTTACATCCACTAGATGACTCCAGACACCTTTTTGGCCTCACTGCTTTGCTTCTAGGCCCACCTCAAGGTCCCCCTGAAACCCTGGCAGCCTTTCCCCATCCCCCACGGGACTTCTTGCCACCTTGGGGGACCCCACTGGGGAGAGACATGCACCCTGGGTAGGGTCCCATAGCTCCACAACCCCAATGGGTCAAGCCTCGGGCATGCTGGGAAGGCACTGGCCTCCAAAGGATGACCCCAGCCACCTCTTCATCTTTGCAACTTTTTTCCTCAGCCTGAAAGTCTGGGGTTCTGTCCCCGTCTCCTGGAGGAAACTTCCATGGGATGCCACCATGGAAAAAGACACACACCCTGGGTTGGAATCCAGGTCTGCATGAGCCCCTGGGTTGGGCCTGGGGCATGCTGGAAAGTCACTTTCTTCATTGGATGACCCCAACTGTCTCATCAGCCTCACAGCTTTTTCCTTGGCCTGCTTTAATGTCCCTCTGATATTATGGGGGCCCATCCCAGTCCCCTAAGGGACTTCTTGCCGGCTTATGGTGGCCCCCTGAGGAGATACACACAACCTGGGTGGGAGCCTGGGACTCTACGATCCCCCCAGGTCAGGCCAGGGGCATGCAAGGAGGGCACTGGCTTTTGATGGATGACACCAGCTATAAGGAAAAGAAAGAAAGATCAGACTGCTACTGTGTCTGTGTAGAAAGGGAAGACATAAGAAATTCCACTTTGACCTGTACCTTGAAAAATTGCCTTGCTGAGATGCTGGTAATTTGTAACTTTACCCCAGTCACTTTGCCCCAGCCACTTTGCCCCAACCTTGTGCTCACAGAAACATGTGTTGTATGGAATCAAGTTTTAAGGGATCTAGGGCTGTGCAGGACATGCCTTGTTAACAAAATGTTTACAAGCAGTATGCTTGGTAAAAGTCATCGCCATTCTCTAGTCTCAATAAACCAGAGGCACAATACACTGAGAAAAAGCCACAGGGACCTCTGCCTTGGAAAGCCGGGTATTGTCCAGGATTTCTCCCCATGTGATAGTCTGAAATATGGCCTTATGGGAAGAGAAAGTCCTGACTGTCTCCCACCCCGACACCTGTAAAGGATCTGTGCTGAGGTGGATTAGTAAAAGAGGGAAGCCTCTTGCAGTTAAGATAGAGGAAGGCCACTGTCTCCTGCCTGCCCCTGGGAACTAAATGTCTCTGTATAAAACCCGATTGTACATTTGTTCAATTCTGAGATAGGAGAAAATCTGCGCTATGGCAGGAGGCGAGACATGCTGGCAGCAATGCTGCTTTGTTATTCTTTACTCCACTGAGATGTTTGGGCAGAGAGAAACATAATTCTGGCCTACATGCACATCCAGGCATAGTACCTACCCTTGAACTTAATTATGACACAGATTCTTTTCTCACATGTTTTCTTGCTAACCTTCTCCCTATTATCACCCTGCTCTTCTACCGAATTCCTCTTGCTAAAATAATGAATATAATAATCAATAAAAACTGAGGGAACTCAGAGAACAGTGTCGGTGCAGGTCCTTGGTATGCTGAGTACCTGTCTCTTGGGCCCACTGTTGTTTCTCTATACTTTGTCCCAGTCTCTCATCCCACCTGAGGAGATATACCCACAGGTGTGGAGAGGCAGACCACCCCTTCATCTGCCACTCAACGTGGGTGCCTTTCTCTAGGGTGAAGGTACACTAAGAACATGAGCATTAAGGACAGCTGATGAGATATTCCCGAGTACGTCTACTGTCAGCCTTGCAATAAACTTGTTCGCTCGTAGGAATCCAGGGTAACAATGGGACAAACTGAAAGTCAGTGTGCCTCTTATCTCAGCTTCATTAAAATTATTTTAAGAAGAGGGGGATTGAAAGCTTCTATGGAAAATCTAATTACGCTATTTCAAACCATAGAACAATTCCTCCCTTGGTTTCCAGGACAGGGAACTTTAGATTTAAAAGGTTGGGAAAGAATTGGCAAAGAATTAAAACAAGCAAGTAGGGAAGGTAAAATCATCCACTTACAGTATGAAATGATTGGGCCATTATTAAAGCAACTTTAGAACCGTTTCAAATAGAATAAGATAGTGTTTTAGTTTCTGATGCCCCTGAAAGCTGTGTAATAGATTGTGAAGAAAAGGCAGGAACAGAGTTCAAAAAAGAAATGGAAAGTTCACATTGTAAGAATGTAGCAGAACTGGTAATGGCTCGGTCAATGCAAAGTGTTGACTATAATCAATTACAGGAGGTAATATATCCTAAATCATCAAAATTGAGGGAAGGAGATCCAGAATTATTTGGGCCATCAGAGTCTAAACCACGATGGCCATCAACTCCTCCTCCCGCAGTTCAGATGCCTGTGACATTACAACCACAAATGTAGTTTAGACAAGTACAAACCCCAAGAGAATAGCAAGTAGAAAAGGATAGAGTTTCTATCCCGGCAATGCCAATCCAGACACAGTATCCACAATATCAGCCGGTAGAAAATAAAACCCAACCACCGGTAGTTTATCAATACCCGCCACCAGCTGAATTTCAGTATCAGCCGCATCCAGAGGTTCAATATAGACCTCTGGTGATGTGTCCTGTGCCAAATAGCAGGGCACTATCAGCAACTCATGGCGGTGGAGTTTGGTCCTACTGCACCACCTAGTGGATAAGATAGTGCACCGCATAAAACCATTGATAGAGCCAGAAATATCTTGAGGCACGGTAGTGCCCGGTAATTTTACAACACATGCCGGCCAAAAAAGGGAGTCAAACAGGAGCGTCTGTCCAAGCTGAGGCTAGATATGACTCTTTCACCATGAAAATGTAAAAAAGTATAAAGAAGGAGTTAAACAATATGGCCCCAACTTTCCTTATATGAGAACATTATTAGATTCCATTGCTCATGGAAATAGACTTATTCTTCATGATTGGGAAATTTTGGCTGATTCTTCCCTTTCACCCTCTCAGTTTCTACAGTTTAAAACTTGGTGGATTGATGGAGTACAAGAACAGGTATGGAAAAATCAGGCTACTTATCCTGCTGTTAATATAGATGCAGACCAATTGCTAGAAACAGGCCCAAATTGGAGCACTATTAACCAACTTTCAGTAATGCAGAATGAGGCTACTGAACAACTAAGGGCTATTTGCCTCAGAGCCTGGGAAAAATTCAGGACCCAGGAACCACCTGCCCTTCTTTTAATTCTATCAAATAAGGCTCTAAAGAGCCATATCCAGACTTCGTGGCAAGATTGCAAGATGCCGCTCAAAAATCTATTGCAGATGATATGTTCAAAAACTTGTAAAAATAATGGCTTATCAAAATGCAAATCCAGAATGTCAATCAGCCATAAAGCCATTAAGAGAAAAAGTTCCAGCAGGAGTTGATGTAATTACAGAATATGTGAAGGCTTGTGATGGGATTGGAGGAGCAGTGCATAAGGCAATGCTATTGGTTCAAGCAATTACAGGAGTTGCTTTAGGAGGAGAAGTTAAAACATTTGGGGGCAAATGTTATAATTGTGGTCAAATCAGTCATCTAAAAAAGAATTGCCCAGTCTTAAATAAACAGAGTAAAAATAAAGAGCCACCTGATCTGTGTCCAAGATGTGGAAAAGGAAAACATTGGGCTAAGAAATGTCATTCTAAACTTGATAAAAATGGGCAGCCATTGTCGGGAAATGGGAAAAGGGGCCAGCCTCAGGCCCTGCAACAAAGTGGGGCATTCCCAATTCAGCCTTTTGTTCCTCAGAGTTTTCAGAGACAACAACCCCCACAGCAAATACCACCATTTCAGGGAATCAGCCAATTACAACAATACAACAGCTATCCCCTGCCACAGCAGGCAGTACAGCAGTGATTTATGTTCTACTCAAATTGTTTCTTTGCTCCCTGGAGAGCCCACACAAAAGATTCCTACAGGGGTATATGGTACACTGCCAGACGGGATGGTAGGCCTTATTTTAGGAAGATAAAGTCTAAATTTGAAGGGAGTCCAAATTCATACTGGCGTAATTGATTCAGATTATAAAGGGGAAATTCAGTTAGTGATCAGTGCCACTGTTCCCTGCAGTGCTAATCCAGGTGATAAAATTGCTCAATTATTGCTTTTGCCTTATATTAAAATTGGGGATAGCAAAACAAAAAAACCAGGAGCGTTTAAAAGTAACAACCCTGCTGGAAAAGTTGCTTATTGGGCTAGTCAGGTCTCAGAAAATAGACCTGTTTGTACAGTCACTATTCAGGGAAAGTAGTTTGAAGGATTAGTAGATACTGGGGCTGATGTTTCCATCATTGCCTTAATGGCCAAAAAAATTGGCCTAAACAAAAGTCTGTTACAGGACTTGTTGGTGTGGGCACTGCCTCAGAAGTGTATCAAAGTGCCATGATTTTACATTGTCTAGGACCTGATAATCGAAAGAGTACAGTTCAGCCTATGATTACTTCTATTCCAATTAATTTATGGGGCTGAGACTTGTTACAACAGTCCCATGCAGAGATTACTATTCCAGTCTCCCTATACAGTCCCACGAGTCAAAAAATCATGACTAGAATGGGATATCTCCCTGGCAAAGGACTAAGAAAGAATAAATAAGACATTAAAATCCCAATCGAGGCTAAGGAAAATCCAGAAAGAAAAGGAATAGGGTGTCCTTTATAGGAGTGGCCACTGTAGAGCCTCCAAAACCCATTCCATTAAGTTGGAAAACAGAAAAGCCTGTATGGATAAATCAGTGGCCACTACGAAAACAAACGCTGGAGGCTTTACACTTATTGGCAAAGGAACCGTTAGAAAAGGGACGTATTGAGCCTTCATTTTTGCCTTGGAATTTTCCTGTGCTTGTAATTCAGAAAAAAATCCGGCAGATGGCGCATGCTAACTAACTTAAGAGCCGTTAATGCGGTAATTGAACCCATGGGGTCTCTCCAACCTGGGCTGCCCTCTCCGGCCATGATCCCTAAAGATTGGCCTTTAATTATAATAGATCTAAAGGACTGCTTTTTTACCATTCCTCTGACAAAACAGGATTTTGAAAAATTTGCTTTTACTATACCAGCTGTAAATAATAAAAAAAACAGCCACCAGATTTCAGTGGAAAGTGTTGCCTCAGGGAATGCTTAATAGTCCAACTATTGGTCAGACTTTTGCAGCTCAGGTTCTTCAACCAGTTAGAGACAAGTTTTCAGACTGTTATATCATTCATTATGTTGATAATATTTTGTGTGCTGCAGAAACAAGAGACAAATTAATTGAGTGTTACACATTTCTACAGACAGAGGTTGCAAACACAGGCTTGACAATAACATGTGATAAGATTTAGACCTCCACTCCTTTTCATTATTTGGACATGCAGGTAGAGAAAAAAAAAAATTAAACTACAAAAAATAAAAAAAGAAAAGATACATTAAAAACATTAAATGACTTTCAAAAATTGCTATGAGATATTAATTGGATTTGGCCAACTCTAGGCATCCCGACTTATGCCATGTCAAATTTGTTCTTTATCTTGAGAGAGGATCTGGACTTAAATAGTAAAAGAACATTAACTCCAGAGGCAACTAAAGAAGTTAAATTAATTGAAGAAAAAATTTGGTCATCACAAGTAAATAAAATAGATCATTTAGCCCCACTCCAACTTTTGATTTTTGCCACTGTACATTCTCCAACAGGCATTATTGTTCAAAGTACAGATCTTGTGGAGTGGTCATTCCTTCTTCACAGTGCGATTAAGACTTTTACATTGTACTTACAAGAAATGACTATAGTAATTGGTCAGGCAAGACTATGAATAGTAAAACTGTGTGGAAGTAACCCAGATAAAATCATTGTTCCTTTAAATAAGGAACAGGTTAGAAAAGCCTTTATCAATTCTGCTACATGGCAGATTGGTCTTGCTGATTTTGTGGATTATTGATAATCATTACCCAAAAACAAAATCTTCCAGTTTTAAAATTGACCACTTGGATTTTTACCTAAATTTACCAGACAAAAGCCTTAAAAAAAAAAAAGTTCTGATGGTGTTTACTGATGGTTCCAGCAATGGAAAAGCAGCTTACACCGGGCCAAAAGAATGAGTCATTAAAACTCAATATCACTCAGCTCAAAGAGCAGAGGTGGTTGCTGTCATTTCAGTATTTCAGATTCTACATATGTAGTACAGGCTACAAAGGATGTTGAGACAGCCCTAATCAAATATTGTATGGATGATCAGTTAAATCAGCTGTTTAATTTGTTACAATAAACTGTAAGAAAAAGAAGTTTCCCATTTTATATTACTCATATTCAAGCACATATTAATTCACCAGGGCCTTTAACTAAGGCAAATGAACAAGCTGACTTGCTAGTATCACCTGCCTTCATAGCAGCACGAGAACTTCATATCCTGACTCATGTAAATGCAACAGGACTAAAAAATGAATTTGATATTACATCAAAACACCCAAAAAATATTGTACAACATTGCACTGAGTGTCAAGTCCTACACATGCCCACTCAGGAGGCAGGAGTTAATCCCAGAGGTTTATGTCCTAATGCATTATGGCAAATGGATGTCACACATGTACCTTCATTTGGAAAATTGTCATTTGTCCATGTGACAGTTGATACTTATTCACATTTCATATGGGCAACCTGCCAGACAAGAGAAAGTACTTTGCGTGTTAAAAGACATTTATTATCTTGTTTTGCTGTCATGGGAGTTCCAAAAAAATTAAAACAAATAATGGGCCAGAATACTGTAGTGAAGCATTTCAAAAATTCTTAAATCAGTGGAAAATTACACATACAACAGGAATCCCTTATAATTCCCAAGGACGGGCCATAATTAAAAAAACTAATGGAACACTCAAAGCTCAATTGGTTAAACAAAAAAGCAAAAAGACAGTAAGGAGTATAACACTCCCCAGATGCAACTTAATCTAGCACTCTATACTTTAATTTTTTTTTAATATTTGTAGAAATCAGACCACTACTTCTGCAGAACAACATTTTACTGGTAAAAAGAACAGCCCACATGAGGCAAAACTGATTTGGTGGAAAGACATCAAAAATAAGACATGGGAAATAGTTAAGGTGATAACATGGGGAAGAGGTTTTTCTTGTGTTTCACCAGGAGAAAATCAGCTTTCTGTTTGGATACCCACTAGACATTTAAGGTTCTACAATAAGCGCATCAGAGGTGCAAAGAAAATTGCCTCCACGAAGGCAGAAAACCACAATTGAGCATCATCGACTTGCCAGGTAAACAAAATGGTGATATCGGAAGAACAGACAAAGTTCACCATCCACCAAGAAAGCGGAGCCGCTGACCTGGGCCCAGCTAAAGAAACTGACACAGTTAGCTGAAAAAATCCTGAAAAACACAAGGGTAACACAAACTACAAAGAATATGCTACTTGCAGCTTTAATGATTGTATTGACAATGTTAAGTCTCCCAAGTCTGCAGGAGTAGCTGCAGCTAATTATACTTACTGGGCTTATGTGCCTTTCCTGCCCTTAATTTAGGCAGTCACTTGGATAGATAATCCTATTGAAGTGCATGTTAATAATAGTACATGGGCACCATGCCCCACAGTTGACCATGGCCCTGCCCAACCTGAAGAAAAAGAAATGATGATAAACATTTCCACTGGGTATCATTAAAACACCAGGATGTTTAATGTCTACAACCCAAAATTGGTTGATAAAAGTACCTACTGTCAGTGCCACCAGTAAATTTACTTATCACTTGGTAAGTGGAATGTCACTTGGGTCACAAATAAATAATTTACAGAACTGTTCTTATCAAAGATCATTAAAATTTAGGCCTAAGGGAAAACTTTGCCCCAAGGAAATTCCCAAAAAATCAAAAGACCCAGAAGTTTTAGTTTTGGAAGAATGTGTGGCTGATTCTGCGGTGTTGTTTACAAAACAATAAATTTGGAATGATTATAGACTAGGCCCCTTGAGGCCAATTATATTATGATTGTATGGGCCAGACTCACTCATGTTCACAGGCCCCATCTGTCTGGTCCACTAATCCGACCTATAATAGTGATTTAACGGAAAGGCTAGACCAAGTTTATACAAGGTTTAAATCACCCTATCAATAAAAATGGGTGAAAAGGAAATTTCATCACCTCGACCAAAGTTAGTTAGTCCTGTTACTGGTCCTGAACATCCAGAATTATGGAAGCCCACTGTGGCCTCACACCACATTAGAATTTGGTCTGAAAATCAAGTTATGGGAACAAGAAATTGTAAGCCATGTTACACTATTAACCTAAATTCCAATCAGACAATTCCTTTGCAAAGCTGTGTAAAACCCCCTTATATGCTAGTTGTAGGTAACATAGTTATTAAACCAGATTCCCAAACTATAACTTGTGAAAATTGTAGATTGTTTACTTGCATTGATTCAACTTTTGATTGACAGCACCGTATTCTGCTAGTGAGGGCAAGAGAGGGCTTGTGGATCCCTATGTCCAGGGACCGACCATGGGAGGCTTTCCCTTCTGTCCTTATTTTAACAGAAGTATTAAAAGGAGCTCTAACAAGATCCAAAAGATTCATTTTTACTTTAATTGCAGTGATTATGGGTCTTACTGCAGTCACAGGTACTGCTGCAGCTGCTGGAATTGCTTTACACTCCTCTGCTCAAACTGCAGAATATGTGAATAATTGGCAAAATAATTCCTCAAAATTGTGGAATTCTCAGAACCAAATAGATCAAAAATTGGCAAACTAAATTAATGATCTTAGAAAAACTGTCATTTGGATGGGAGATAGGCTCCTGAGCTTGGAATATCTTTTTCAGTTACAGTGTGACTGGAATACGTTAGAGTTTTGTATTACACCTTGAGCCTATAATAAATCTGAACATCACTGGGACATGGTTAGACACCATCTATAAGGAAGAGAAGATGATCTTACTTTAGATATTTCAAAATTAAAAAAAAAAAAAACAAATTTTTGAGACACCAATAGTCCAGTTAAATCTGGTGCCAAAAACTGAGGCAATGGTAAAAGCTGTTAATAGCCTCACAAATCTTAACCCCGTTACTTGGGTTAAAACCATTGGAAATTCCACTATTGCAAATTTTGTATTAATCCTTGTATTTCTGTTCCCTCTGTTATTAGTCTATAGGTGTATCCAATAGCTCCAGAGAGACAGTGACTAGCGAGAATGGGTCATGATGAAGACGGCAGTTTTGTCAAAAAGAAAAGGGGGTATGTAGGGAAAAGAAAGAAATATCAGACGGTTACTGTGTCTGTGTAGAAAGGGAAGACATAAGAAACTCCATTTTGACCTGTACCTTGAAAAATCGCTTTGCTGAGATGCTGGTAATTTGTAACTTTACCCCAGCCACTTTGGCCCAACCTTGTGCTCACAGAAGCATGTGTTGTATGGAATCAAGGTTTAAGGGATCTAGGGCAGGACGTGCCTTGTTAACAAAATGTTTACAAGCAATATGCTTGGTAAAAGTCATCGCCATTCTCTAGTCTCAATAAACCAGGGGTGCAATACACTGTGAAAAGCCACAGGGACCTCTGCCTTGGAAAGCTGGGTATTGTCTAGGGTTTCTCCCCGTGTGATAGTCTGAAATATGGCCTCGTGGGATGAGAAAGTCCTGGCTGTCCCCCAGCCTGACACCCGTAAAGGGTCTGTGTTGAGGTGGATTAGTAAAAGAGGAAAGCCTCTTGCAGCTGAGATAGAGGAAGGCCACTGTCTCCTGCCTGCCCCTGGAAACTAAATGTCTCGGTATAAAACCCTATTGCACATTTGTTCAATTCTGAAATAGGAGAAAATCTGCGCTATGGCAGGAGGTGAGACATGCTGGCAGCAATGCTGCTTTGTTATTCTTTACTTCACTGAGATGTTTGGGCAGAGAGAAACATAAATCTGGCCTACATGCACATCCAGGCATAGTACCTATCCTTGAACTTAATTACCACACAGATTCTTTTGCTCACATCTATTCTCTCTATTATCACCCTTCTCTCTATTATCACCGTGCTCTTCTACCGAATTCTTCTTGCTAAAATAATGAAAATAATATCAATAAAAATGGAGGGAACTCAGAGACTGGTGCTGGTGCAGGTCCTTGATATGCTGAGTACTGGTCTCCTGGGCTCACTGTTGTTCCTCTATACTTTGTCTCTATGTCTTATTTCTTTTCACAGTCTCTCATCCCACCTAATGAGATATACCCACAGGTATGGAGGGGCAGGCCACCCTTTCGACCTTGCTGCTGTTTTCCTCAGCCTGTCCCAATGTCCCCCTGAAACCCTGGTGGCCTTTCCCCATCGTCCAGGTTACTTCTTGTTGCCTTGGGGTGCCCAACTGGGAAGAGAAATGGACTCTGGGTGGGAACTCGGGGCTCCACAACCCTCCCATGTCGGGCCTGAGGCATGTTGGGAAGGCACTGGCCTCCTCTGGATGACCCCAGCCGCCTCTTCGGCCTTGCTGCTTTTTTCCTTGACCTGTCTTGGTGTCCCCCTGAAACCCTGGAAACCTGTCCCAGTCCCCTGGGGGACTTCTTTCCACCTTGGGGTGCCCCCCTGGGGAGAGACACACCCCTCTGGGTGGGAGCTTGGGGCTACACGACTTCCCTGGGTTGGGCCCTGAGGCATGCTGAGAAGGCACTGGCCTCCACTGGATGACTCCAGCCACCTCTTTGGCCATGCTGTTTTTTCATTGGTTTGCCTCAATGAACCCTGAAACCCTGGGGGCCTGTCCCCATCCCCTGGGAGACTTCTTGCAGACTTGAGGTGCCCCGCTGAAAAGAGACAGGCACCCTGGGTGGGAACCCAGGGCTCCACCACCCCCCTCTGTTGGGACTGGGCATGCGGGGAAGGCACTGGCCTCTGCTGGATGACCCCAGCTGCCTCTTCGGCCTCTCCGCTTTTATCCTCAGCCTGCCTCAGTGACCCCCTGAAATCCTAGGGTACTGTCCCCGTCCCCCAGGGGACCTCTTGCCACCATGGGGTGGCCCCTTGGGGAGAGACACGTACCCTGGGTGGGAGCCCGGGGCTTCACAGCCCAAGGGTCAGTCCTGGGGCAAGCCAAAAAGGCACTAGCCTCTGCTGGATGACCCCAGCCGCCCCTTTGGCTATGCTACTTTTTTCCTCTGCCTGCATCAACCTACTACTGAAACCCTGAGGGCCTGTCCCAGTCCCCCAGGAGCCTTCTGGTCACCTTGGGTACTCTGCTGTGGAGAGACACACACCCTGGTTTGGAGCCAGGGGCTCCACGAACCCCCCACCCTGCCACTGTGTTGGGCCTTGGGCATACCGGGAAGGCACTGGCTTCCGCTGGATGACTCTAGCATCCTCTTTGACTTCGCTGCTTTTTTCCTTGGCCTCTCTCACCATCCCCCTGAATCACTGGGGGCTTGTCCTTGTCCCCCAGGGGACTCCTTGCCACCTTGTGGTGCCACCCTAGGGAGAGACAGGCACCCTGGGTTGGAACTGGCGATGCCACAACCTTCCTGGGTCAGGCTTGGGGCATGCCCTTAAGACACTGACCTCCACTGGATGAACCCAGCCGCCCCTTCAGCTTCACTTTTTTTCCTCGACCGGACTCAGCGTCCCCTTTAAACCCTGTCCGCATCCAACAGGGGAATTCTTGTCGCCTTGAGGTGAACCCTTGGGAGAGACATACAACATGGGTTGGAGCTCAGGCTAAATGACTCCCGTGGGTTGGGTCCGTGACATTCTGGGAAGGCACTGGTCGCTTGCTGGATGACCCCAGCTGCCTCTTTAGCCTCGCCGCTTTTTTCCTCAGCCTCCATCAAAGTCCTCGTAAAAACCTGGGGTCCTGTCTCCATAACCTGGGGGAATCCTTGCCTCCTTATGGTGCCACTCTGGGGAGAGACATGCACCCTGAGTGGGAGCCAAGCACTCCACGACTCCCCTGGGAAGGGCCTCGGGCATGCCAGGAAGGCACTTGCCTCTGCTGGATGACCCCAGCTGCCTCTTCGGCCTCACCACTTTTTTCCTTGACCTGCCTCAATGTCCCCTTGAAATCCTGGGGGCCTGTCCTTGTCCCCCAGGGGACGTCTTGCCACCTTAAGGTGCCACTCTAAGAAGAGACACGCACCCTGGGCAGGAGGCTGGGATTTCACGACCCTCCTGGTTGTGTCTGAGGCATGATGCAAAGGCACTGGCCTTTGTTGGATGACCCCAACTGCCTCTTCCGCCTTGCTGCTTTTTACCTCGGCTTGCCTCAATGTCTCCCTGAAACCCTGGGGGCCTATCACCATCCCCCAGGGGACTTCCTGCCACCTTGGGGTGTCCCCTTGGGAAGAGACATCGGGTCTGTCCCCATTTCCCCAGGAATTTCTCACCACCTGGGGATGCCCCACTAAGAAAAGACACTAAGAAAAGTCCGGGAAACCACGGGAAACCACGACTTTCCTGGGTCAGGCCTGGGGCATGCCGTGAAGGCACTGGCCTCTGCTGGATGACCCCAGCCACCTCTTCGGCCTTGCTGCTTTTTTTTCCTCAGCCTGACTCAAAGTCCCCCAGAAACCCTGGACGCCTGCCTCTGTCCCCCAGGGGACTTCTTGCCACCTTGGAATGCCCCCCTGATGAGAGACAAGCATTTTGGGTGGGAACCCAGGACTCCACAATCCCTGCAGTTTGGGTCTGTGGCATTCCAGGAAGGCACTGGCCACTTGCTGGATGACCCCAGCCATGTCTTCGGCCTCGCAGCTTTTTTTTCTGGTCCTCCATCAAGGTCCCCGTGAAACTTCTGGGGCCTGACTCTGTAACCTGGGGGACTCCTTGCCGCCTTGTGGTACCCCGTCAGGCAGAGACATGCACCCTGGGTGGGAGCCCAGGACTCTAGAATCCCCCTGGGATAGGCCTTGGGCATGCCAGGAAGGCAGTGGCCTCCGTTGGATGACCCCAGCCACCTCTTCGGCCTCACCACTTTTTTCCTCAGCCTGCCTCAGCATCCCCTTGAAACCCTGAGGGCCTGTCCCTGTCTCCTGGGGGACATCTTGCTGCCTTAAGGTGCCTCCCAAGAAGAGACACGCACCCTAGATGGGAGCCTGAGACTCTATAACACTCCTGAATCATGCCTCAGGCATGCTGGGAAGGCACTGGCCTTTGCTGGATGACCCTGGCCGCCTCTTTGACCCCACCGCTTTTTACCTCGGCCTGTCTCAACATCTCTCTGAAACCCTGGGACATTTCCCCATTCCCAGGGGGTTTCTTGCCACCTTGGGGTGACCCCCTGGGAAGAGACACATACCGTGGGTGAGAGCCCAGCACTCCACGTCCCCCCAGGGTGATGCCTGCGGTATGCCAGGAATGCACTGGGCTCCGCTGGATGACCCCAGCTGCCTCTTCGGTCTCAACGCTTTTTTCCTTGGCCTGCCTCAAAGTCGCCATGATACCCTGGGGGCCTGTCCCCATTTCCCGGAGGACTTCTTTCCAACTTGAGGTGGTCCCCTAATAAGAGAGATGCACATTGGGTGAAAGCCCAGGGCTCCATGACCACCCTGGGTCAGGTTTGAGAAATGCCGGGAAGGCATGGCCTCCGCTGGATGACCCCAGCCTTCTCTTTGGCCTCACCACTTTTTACCTTGGTCTGCCTCAAGGACCCACTGAAAACTAGGGGCCTGTTCTTGTCTGTAGGGAGACTTCTTGCCACCTTGGGTGCCTTCCTGGGGAGAGACACGCACCCTGAGTGGGAGCTCGGGACTCCACGACCCCCCACTTTCAGGCATGGGACTTGCCAGGAATGCACTGGTGTCCACTGGAGGACCCCAGTTGCCTCTTCAACCTTGTTGTTTTTTTCCTACTCCTGCCTCAAAGTCACCCTAAAATCCTTGGGGTCAGTCTCCATTTACCGGGGGACTTTTTGCCACCTTGGTGTGCCCCCCTAAGAAGAGACACACTCCCCAGTTGGGAGCCCAGGACTCCATGACCCCCCTGGGTTGGGCGTGGGGCATGCCGGTAAGACATTGGACTCCACTGGATGACAGCAGCCGCCTATGCTGCCTCCCTGCTTTTTACCTCAGCCTGCCTTAACATTCCCCCTGAAATTCTGGGAGCCTCTCCCTGTCCCCAGGAAAACTTCTTGTAGCCTTAATTTGCCCCCCTGGGAAGAGACACACTCCCTGGATGGGAACCTGGGACTCCATGACCCACCAGGGTTGGGCCTAGGGCATGCCAGAAAGGCACTGGCCTCCACAGGATGACCCCAGCCGTCTCTTCAGCCTCGCAGCTTTTTTCCTCCGCCTGCCTCATACATCTTCCTCAAACCCTTGGGGCCTGTCCCCTTCTTCATGGAGACTTCATGCTCCCTTGGGGTGCCCACTTGTCTAGAGACATGCACCCTGGGTGGTAGCCTGGGAATCCACGACCCTCCTGGTTCGAGCCTGGAGCATGCCTTGAAGGCACTGGCCTTCGACGGATGATCCCAGCAGCCTCTTTGGCCTCGCCACTTTTTTCCTCGGCCTGTCTAAATGTCTCCCTGAAACCCTGAAGGCCTGTCCCCATCCCCTGTGGGACTCCTTGCCACTTTGTGGTGCCCCCCTAAGAAGAGACACACAGCCTGGGTGGGAGCCCGGGACTCCATGACCCCCCTGGGTCCAGCCTGGAGCATGCCGGGAAAGCACTAGCCTCTGCTGTATGACCCCAGCCACCTCTTTGGCCTCACTGCTTTTTTCCTCAACCTGCTTCAAAGTCCCCCTGTACCCTTGGGTCCTGTCCCCATTTCCCGGAAGACTTCTAGCTGCCTTTGGGTGCCCCTCTTAAAAGAAACATGAACCTTGGGTGGGAACCCAGGACTCCACGACCACCCTGTGTCGGGCCTGTGGCATACCGGGAAGGCACTGGATTCCACTGGAATACCCCAGCCACCTCTTCTACCTTGCTGCTTTTAATCTTGGTCTGCCTCACTGTCCCCCTGAAACTCTGGGGGCCTGTACCCATCACCAGGAAGACTTCTTGATGCCTTGGGGTGCCCCGCTGGGGGAGACACATACCTTGGGTGGGAGCCCATGACTCCACAACCTTTCAGGGTTGAGTCTGGGGCATACTTCGAAGGCAATTGAATCATTCAGCTGCCTCTTTGATGTGGACGCTTTTTACCTCTGCCTGCTTCAACGTCCCCCTGAAACCCTGAATGCATGTCTCCATCCCGAGGGGGACTTCTTGTGCCTTTGGGTGCCCCACTGAAAGAGATACACACGCCCAGGACTCCATGACCCCCATGCTTGGGGCTGGGCCATGCCAGGAAAGCACTGGCCTCAGCTGGATGACCCCAGCCGCCTCTTCAACCTTGCCACATTTTTCCTCAGCCTGCCTCAACTTCCCTTTGAAAACCTGGTGGCCTATCCCCGTCCCCTGGGGGACTTTTTGCCACCTTGTAATACCCCCCGATGGGAGACAAGCACCTTGGGTGAGAGCCTGGGACTCGAAGACTCCCCTGGGTTGAGCCTGGGGCATGCCAGGAAGGCACTGGCCTCTGCTGGATGACCCCAGCTGCCACTTTGGCCTCGCCACTTTTTTCCTCAGCCAGCCTCAAAATTCACCTGAAGCTTTGGGGGTCTGTACTCATCCCCCAGGGTACTTATTGCTGCTTTGGGGTTCCCCCTGGGGAGGGACACACAACCGGGGTGGGAGCACGAGACTCCACGACCTCCCTTGGTCAGGCCTGTGGCATGTGGTGAAGGCTCTGACTCCTGATGGATGACCCCAGCCACCTCTTTGGCTTTGCCTGTTTTTTCCTCGGCCTGCCTCAACGTCCCCCTGAAACCACGGAGGCCTGTCCCCATCTTTCGAGAAACTTCTTGCCTCCTTGGTGTGACCCCCTAAGGAGAGACACTCACCTTGGCTTAAAGTCCAGTTCTTCACAGGCCTGGGGCATGTCGGGAAGGCACTTTCCTCCACTGGGTGACTGCAGCCACCCTTTTGGCCTCTGCTTTTTTCCTCGGCCTGCCTCAGCATCTCCTGGGGCCCTGTCCTCATCCCTGGGGACTTCTTGCTGCCTTAAGATCCCCCCCAAAATGAGAGACAAGCACCATGGGTGGGACCCCGCATCTGCACTACCCCCCAGAATTGAGCCTGGGAAATGTCAGGAAGGCACTGGCCTCTGCTAGATGAGCCCAACAGCCTCTTCGGCCTCGCCGGTTTTTTCTTGGCTTACCTCAAAGTTCCCCTGAAACCCTGGAGGCTGTTCCCTTCCCCCAAGGGACTCCTTGACACTTGGGATGCCCCACTGATGAGAGACAAGCACCTTGAGTGGAAGCCCAGTACTCCATGATGCCCCCTGGGTCAGGCCTAGGCCATGCAGGGAAGACACCGGTTTCTGCTAGATGACCCCATCCAACAGCAGGCCGAGGAGGTGGCTGGAGTCCCTGGCTAGCACCCAGTGTATGTGTCTCTTCCAGGGGTGGCACCCCAAAGTGGCAAGAAGTCCCCCAGGGGATAGGAATAGAAAGACAGTCTTTCATGGGGACATTGAGGCAGTCCAAAGAAAAGAAGCAGTGAAGCTGAGCAGGAGGCTGGGGTGTTCCCTTGGATGCCAGTGCCTTCCCAGCAGATCCTGCACCTGGCCAGGGGTGTCCCAGAGTCCCTGGCTTACACCCAGGAGGTGTGTCTTTCCCATGAGGGGCACTCCAAAGCAGCAAGAAGGACCCTGGGGGACTGGGAAGGGATGCCAGGCTTTAAGGGAAACATTGAGGCAGCACAGGGGAAAAAGTGTTGAGGCCAAGGAGGCTGGAATCACCCGCCAGAAGCCTGTGCCTTCCCAGCAGCCCCTTTGCCAGGGCCAAGGGCTCATGGAGTCCTTGTCTTTCACCAGGGTGCATGTCTCCTCCCTGGGAAGCAACTCAAATTGTCAAGAAGTCCCCAGGGAGATGGGGACAGGACACCAGGCTTTCTGGGGACACACAGGCAGCCCAGGGAAAAAAAGTGACGAGGGCGTGGAGGAGGCTGGGGTCATACACCAGAAGTCCATGCCTTCCTGGCAGCCCCTGTGGCGGGCTGAGGGGGTCATGGAGTCCCTCGGTTGAACCCATGGTGTATGTCTCCTCCACAAGGGGGCACCACAAAGCGTCAAGAAGGCCCACGAGGGATGGTGACAGGATGCCAGGCTTTCAGGAGGACATTGAGGCAGCCTGGGGATAAAAAGCAACGAGGCCGAGGAGGCAGCTTGGGTCCTTTCCCAGAGGCCAGTGCCTTCCCGGCAGACCCTGTGCCGGGCCAGGGAGTGTTGTGGGGTCCCTGGCTTTCACCCAGGATTTGTGTCTCCCCAAAGGGGGACACCCTATAGTGGCAAAAAGGCCCCTGGAAGATGGGGGCAGGATGACAGGCTTTCAAGGAAACGTTCAGGCAACCCGGGGAAGAAAGATGTGAGGCCAAGGAGAAGGCTGGGGTCGTCCCCCGGAGGCCAGTGGCTTCTTGGCAGCACTTGCGCAGAGACTGGGGTGTCGCGTGGTCCCTGTCTTTCACCAAGGGTGCATGTCTACCCCATGGGGGGCACCCCAAATCAGTAAGAAATCCCCCAGGGGACGCCAGGCTTTCAGGGTGAATTTGAGTCAGCCCAGGAGTACAAAAAGGCTAGGCCGAGGAGAAGGCTAAGGGTATCCCCAGAGGGACATTGAGGCTGCCCAGGCAGTCCTGGGGTAATTGTGGCATCATCCCCCGGAGGCCAGTGCCTTTCTGGCAGCCCTGGCAACAGGCCCCAGGAGATCATGGAGTCCCTGGCTTTCACCCAGGGTGCATGTCTCTCCTATGGGGGGGACCCCAAAGTGGCAAGAAGTTCCCCAGTGTTGGTGACAGGAAGCCAGGCTTTCAGGGAAACTTGGAGGCAGTCCAGGAAAAAAAAATACAAAACCAAGGAGGAGGCTATTGTTCTTTCCTGGAGGGCAGTGCCTTCTCGGAAGCCCCTGCACTGTGACCAGGGGGTTGTGGAGTCCCTGGTTTTCACCCAGAATGCATGTCTCCCATTCAGGGGACACATCAAAGTGGCAAGAAATCCCCTGAGGGATGGGGACAGGAAGCCAGACTTTCAGGGGGACTTTGAGGCAACATGGGGCAAAAAGGCAGTGAGGCCGAGGAGGAGGCTGGGGTCCCAAATGCGCTGTGCCTGGGGGTTCTTGGAGTCCCTTGCTTTCACCCGGGGTGTCTGTCTCCCTGACATAGTGTACCCCAAAGCGGCAAGAAATCCCGTGGGAGACGAAAACAGGACACCAGGCTTTCAGGGAAATGTTGAGGCAGCCCAGGGAACAAAGGGCCAAGGAGGAGGCTGGGGTTGTGCCCCGGAGGGCAGTGCCTTCCCCACAGCCACTACACTGGGCCTCGGGGGTCATGGAGTCCCTTGCTTTCACCCAGGGTGCATGTTGTCCCCATGGGGTGAACTCCAAAGGGGCAAGAAGTCCCCCAGAAGACAGTGATAGGACGCCAGGCTTTTAGGGGGATGTTGAGGCAGCCCAGAGAAAAAGCAGTGAGGCCTAGGAAAAGACTGGGGTTATCCTTTGAGTCCACTGCCTTCCTGGCAACTCCTGCTCCTGGCCAGGTGGGGTAGGGGAGTCCCTGGCTTTCACCCAAGCTGTGTATCTCCCCCACAGGGGACACGCTAAAGTGGCAAGAAGTCCCCTGAAGGACAGGGACAGGATGCCAGTCTTTCAGGGGAATGTCGAGGCAGTGAAAGCTGTGCAAAAAGCGGCAAGGCCAACAAGGAGGCTGGGGTCCACTCTGGAGGCCAGTGCCTTCCCAGCAGCCCATGCTCTGGGCTGGGGTAGAGGTCATGGAGTCCCTGGCTTTCACCCAGGGTGCATGTCTACCCCACAGAGGGCACCCCAAAGTGGCAAGAAGTCTTCCAGGTTATGGGGACAGAACACAAGGCTTTCAGGGGAAAGTTGAGGCACCCCAGGGAAAAAAGCAGCGAGGCTGAGGAGGCCAGGGTCATCCCTGGAGGACAGTGCCTTTCCGGCAGCCCCTGTGCCAGGTCCAGGGGCATCGTGGAGTCTGTGGCTTTCACCCAGAGTGTGTGTCTCCCACATGGGTAGCACCCCAAAGGGGCAAGAATTCCCCAGGGGATGGGGACAGGATGCCAGGCTTTCAGAAGGACGTTGAGGCAGTCCGGGGAAAAAAAAGGCAAGGCCGAGGAGGAGACTGTCATCCTTTCCTGGAGGCCAGTGCCTTCCCACAGCCGCTCCGCCAGTCCCAGGGGAGTTGTGGAGTCCCAGGCCTTCACCCAGGGTGTGTGTCTCCCCAAAGGGGGGCACTGCAAAGTGGCAAGAAGGCCCCCGGGGGATGGGGACAGAATGCCAGACTTTGAGGGATACCTTGAGGCAGCCCGGGGAAAAAAGCAGCGAGGCCAAGGAGGAGGCTGGGATTTTCCCCCTGAGGCCAATGCCTTCCCAGCAGCTCCTGTGCCAGGCCATGGGGTGTCACGGTGTCCCTGGCTTTCACCCATGGTATGTTTCTCTCCCAATGGGGGCACCACAAAGTGGCAAGAATTTCCTCGGGGGAAGAGGACAAAACACCAGACTTTCAGGAGGATATGGAGGCAGCCTGGATAAAAGCGGGGAGTCTGAGGAGGAGGCTGGCATCATAAGTCCAGTGCCTTCCTGGAAGCCCCTGTGCCTTGCCAGGGGACTCCTGGGGTCTTTGGCTTGCACCCAGGGTGCATGTCTCTCCCACAGGGGGCACCCTGAAGTTTCAAGAAGGCCCCCAGGGGATGGGGACAAGATGTCAGTCTTTCAGGGGGACATTGAGGCTGTCCAAGGATAAAAGTGGTGAAGCTGAGAAGGATGCTGGAGTCATCTGCCAGCAGCCAGTGCCTTGACGGCAGCCCTTGCCCCAGGCACAGGGGCTCATGGGGTCCCTGACTTGCACCCAGGGTGCGGGTCTCCCCCATGGGGAACAGCCCAAAGTGACAAAAAGTCCCTCGGGGGACAGCGACAGGACTCCAGGCTTTCAAGGGGATGTTGAGGCAGCCTGGGGAACAAAGCGGCAAGGCGTAGGAGTATGCTGGTTGGTCCCACAGAAGTCATTGCCTTTCTGGCAGCACCTGCACTGGTTTCATGGGGCTCGTGGGGTCCTTGGCTTTCACCAGGGTGCGTGTCTATCCCGTAGGTGGGGAGCCCAAAGCAGCAAGAATGCCCCTGGGAGACAGGGACAGGACACCAGGCTTTCAGCGGTACGTTGAGGCAGCCCGAGAAAAAAAGGCGGTGGTGAGGCCGAGGAAGAGGCTGGGGTTCCTCCCCTGCAGGCCAGTGCCTTCCCGACAGCTTCTGCGCCAGGCCTGGGGGACTCATGTGGTCCCTGGCTTGCAACCAGGTTGCATGTCTTTCCCACAGTGGTGTGGGGGGTACTACAAAGTGGCAAGCAGGCCCCTGGCAGATGGGGGCAGGACGCCAGACTTTCAGGGGGACGTTGAGGCAGCCCATGGAAATAAGCAGCGAGGCCAAGGAAGAGGCTGGGGTGGACCCTTGGAGGCCAGTACCTTCCCAGCATACACTTCCTGGGGCCTGGGAGCCTCATGGGGTCCTTGACTTGCACCCAGGGTGTGTGTCTCCTTTGTGTGGGGCACTACAAAGTGGCAAGAAAGTCCCTGAGGGACAGAAACAACACCAGGCTTTCGGAGGGACATTAAGGCATCCTGGGGAATAAAGCGTACAGGCTGAGGAGGCTGGAGTCTTCCCCAAAGACCAGTGCTATCTTAGCAGCACCTAGGCTGGGCATGTGGGGCTTGTGAGGTCCCTGGCTTGCAATGAGGGTGCGTGTCTCTCCCATGGGGAGCACAGCAAAGTGACAAGAAGGCCCCTGAGGGATGAGGACAAAATGCCAGGCTTTCAGGGGGATGTTGAGGCAGCCCGGGGAAAAAAGCAGCGAAACCGAGGAGGAGATTGGGGTCCTCCCCTGGTTGCCAGTGCCTTCCCGCCAGGCCCTGCGCCTGGTCCGAGGGCACATGGGGTCCCTGGGTAGCACACAGGGTGTGTGTCTCCTTCACGGGGGTCACCGCAAAGCCTCAAGAAGGCTTCCAGGGAACAGGCGAAGTGCGACAGGCTTTCAGGGATACGTTGAGGCAGCCTGAGGACAAAAGCAGAGAGGCAAAGGAGAATGCTGGGGTCCTCTCTCAAAGGCCAATGTCTTCCCAGCAGCCCCTGTGCTAGGCCTGGGGGGCTAGTGGGGGTCCCAGGCTTGCACCCAGGGTGCATGTCTCTCCCATGAGGGGCAACCCAAAGCTACAAGAAGGTTTTCAGGAAATGGGTACAGGATGCCAGGCTTTCAAGAGTATGTTTAGACAACCCAGGGAGAAAAGTGGCGAGGTCAAGGAGGAGGCTGGGGTCCTCACCCAGAGGCCAGTGCCTTAAAGGCAGCCCCTGTGCCTTGTCCGGGTGGCTGGTGGGGTCCCTGGTTTGTACCCAGTGTGCACGTATGTTTCACGGCAGGCAACGCAAAACCACGAGAAGGACACTGGGGGACAGGGATAGGATGCCAGGCTTTCAGAGGGGCGTTGAGGCAGCCTGGGGAGAAAAGCAGTGAAGCTGAAAAAGAGGCTGGGGTACACTTTTGCAAGTCAGTGCCTTCCTGGCAACCCCTGTGCTGGGCCCGGGGCTTTGTGTGCTCCTCGGCTTGCATCCAGGGTGCATGTCGTTCCTATGGGGGGCAGCCCAAAGTGGCAAGAAGTCCCCCAAGGGACGAAGACAAGATGCCTGGCTTTCAAGGTGACATTGAGGCAGCCCAGAGAAAAAAGTATTGAGGCCGAGGAGGAGGCTGGTGTCATCCCACAGAAGCCAGTGCTTTCCTGGCAGTACCTGCGCTGATCCCGGGGAGCTTGTGGGGTCGCTGGCTTGCACCCAGGGTGCGTGTCTGTTCCATGGGGGCACTCTAAATGGCAAGAAGGCCCCTAGAGAAGGGGATAGGATGCCAGGCTTTCAGGAGGACTTTGAGGTGACCCGAGGATAAACATGGTGAGGCCGAGGAGGAGGCTGGGGTCCTCCCTCCAAGGCCAGTACCTTCCCAGCAGCCCATACGCCAAGACCGGGGGTCTAGTGCGGTCCCTGGCTTGCACCAAGAGTGCATGTCTCTCCCACTTGGGGCACAACAAAGCAGCATGAAGCCCCCCTGGGGATGGGGACAGGACCCCAAGCTTTCAGGGGAATGTTGAGGCAGCTGAAGGAAATAAGCGGCGAGGCCAGGGAGGAGGCTGGAGTCCTCCCCCAGAGGAAAGTCACTACCCAGCAGCCCCTGCCCCAGGCAAGGGGGGCTCATGCTGTCCCTGACTTGTACCCAGGATGCGTTTCTCTCACAGGGGGGCACCCCAAAGCAGCAAGAAGTCCCCCGAGTGATGAAGACAAGATGCCCCACTTTCAGGGGGACGTTGAGGGAGCCCGGGGAAGAAAGCGTTGAGACTGAGGAGGAGGCTGAGGTCATCCAACTGAGGCCAGTGCCTTCGCGGCAGCACCTGCGCTGGTCCCAGGGAGCTCGTGGGGTCCCTGGCTTTCATCCAGGGTGTGTGTCTCTCCCATGGGATGCAGCCAAAAGTGTCAAGATGTCAAGATGGTCACCAGGGGACGGGGCCAGGATGCCAAGCTTTCAGGGGGACATTGAGGCAGCCTGGAGAAAAAAGGAGCGAGGCCGTGGAAGGGACTGGGGTCCTCCCTTGGAGGCCACTGCCTTCCTGGGAGCTTCTGCACCTGGCCTGGGGGACTTGTGTGGTCCCTGGCTTGCACCCAGGGGGTGTGTCTCTCTCATGGGAGACACTCCAAAGTGGCAAGAGGAGCCCAAGGTGATGGATGGGGACAGACACCAGGCTTTCAGGAAGACATTGACGCAGCCCATGAAAACAAGTTGCAAGGCCGAGGAAGAGGCTGAGGTGGTACTCTGAAGGTCTGTGTTTTTCCAGCAGCCCCTGCACAGGGCCCGGGGGCCTAATGGGTCCCTGGCTTGCACCCAGGGTGCGTGTTTCTCCCACAGGGTCACCCCAAAGCGGCAAGAATACCCCAGAGGGTCAGGGACAGAACAGCAGGCTTTCAGAGGGACATTGAGGCAGCCCAGGGAATAAAGCGTCCAGGCCGAGGAAACTGGGGTCTTTTCCTGGGGGCCAGGGCAATCCTGGCAGCCCCTGTACCAGGCCTGTGGGGCTCATGGGGTCCCTGGCTTGCACCCAGGGTGCATGTCTCTCCCATGTGGGGCACCACAAAGTGGCAAGAAGGTCCCTGGAGGACGGGGACAGATGCCAGTCTTTCAGGAGGATGTTGAGGCGTCCCGGGAGGAAAAAGCCACAAGGCCGAGGAGGAGGTTGGGGTCCTTCCCTGGTGGCCAGTGCTTTCCTGGAAGCCCCTGCAAAGGGGCCGGGGGACTCGTGGGGTCCCTGACTATCACCCAGGGGGCATATCTCTCCCACGGGGGGCACCCCAAAGTGGCAAGAAGGTCCTCGGGGGATGGAGATAGGAAGCCAATCTTTTAGGGGGCTCTGAGGCAGCCCAGAGAATAAAGCTTTGAAGCCACGGAGGCCAGTGCCTTAACAAAAGTCCCTGGGCTAAGTTCAGCTGGCTTACGGGGTCCCTAGTTTGTGCCCAGTGTGCATGTCTCTTTCATGGCCTGCACCACAAACCCACAAGAAGGACCCCGGTGGATGGGGATGGGATGCCAGACTTTCAGGAGGAGTTTGAGGCAGTCCAGGAGAAAAAGTGGCGAGCCGAGGAAGAGACTGGGGTCGTTCCCCAAAGGCCAGTGCCTTCCCCGCAGCTACTGTGCTGGGTCTGGTGGTTCTAGGCATCCCTGACTTGCACCTGGAATACGTGTCTCCGTCAAGTGGGGAACCTCAAAGTGGCAAGAAGGCTCATAGGGGATGGAGACAGGATGCCAGGCTTTCAGGGGGACGTTGAGGCAGCCCGTGGAAATAAGCTGCAAGGCTGAAGAAGAGGCTGGGGTGGTTCCCTGGAGACCACTACCTTTTTGGTAGACCCTACTTGGGGCCCAGGGGCCTCGTGTGGTCCCTGGCTAGCATCCAGGGTGCATGTCTCTTCCACAAGGGTCACTCCAAAGCAACAATAAGGCCCCTGGGGAACAGGGACAGAATGTCAGGTTTTCAGGGCAATGTTGAGGCAGCCCAGGGAGAAAATTGGAGAGGTAGAGGAGGAGGTTGAGATCCTCCCTCAAAGGCCAGTGTCTTCCCAGCAGCCTCTGCACCACACCCAGAAAGCTCGTGAGGTGTCTGGTTTGCACCCAGGGATGCATTTCTCTCCAACGGGAGACAACCCATAGTGTCAAGAAAGCCTGGGGGGACCAGGACAGGAGGCCAGGCTTTCAGGGGCACGTTTAGGTAGCCCAAGGGGAAAAACAACGAGGCGGTGGAGGAGGCTGCAGTGCCCCCTGCAGGCCAGTGCCTTAATGGCAGCCCCTGCTTTGGTTCCCGGCAGCTCCTGGGGTCCCTGATTGGTGCCATGTGTCTCTTTCACGGTGCGCAGCACATAGCCACAGGAAGGACCATGGGGATGTGGACAGAACACCAGGTTTTCAGGGAGACATTGAGGCAACCCGGGGAGGAAAGCTTCAAGTTCAAGGAAGAGTCTGGGGTCTTCTTCCACAGGCCAGTGCCTTCCTAGCAGCCTCTGCGCTGGGTTGGAGGGTTCGTGTGGTCCCTGGCTTGGAGACAGGGGCTGTGTCTCTTCCGGGGGGGCACCCCAAAGTGGCAAGAAGGCACCGGCAAATGGGGACAGGATGCCAGGCTTTCAGGAAAACACTGAGACAGCCCGGGGAGAAAAGTGGAGAGGCAGAGGAGGAGGCTGGGGTTCTCCCCAGAAGGCTAGTGTCTTCTTGGCAGCCCCTACGCAGAGCCTGGGGGGCTCATGGGGTCACTGGATTGCACCCAGGGTGCCTGTCTCTCCCACGAGGGTCAACCCAAAGCGGCAAGAAAGCTTCCAGAGGATGGGGACAGGACACCAGGCTTTCAGGGGTACATTTAGGCAGCCTCGGGAGAAAAGCAGCGAGGCCAAGGAGGAGGCTGGTGTTCTCCCTCGGAATCCAGTGACTTAACAACAGTCCCTGTGCTGGGTACAGGTGGCTCGTGAGGTCCCTGTTTTGTACCCAGTGTGCATGTCTCTCATGTGGTGGGCACCACAAAGTCACAAGAAGAACCCCGGCGGACAAGGTCAGGATGCCAGGCTTTCAGGGGGACGTTGAGGCAGCCCAGGGAGAAAAGCGGCGAGGTGGAGGAAGAGGCTAAGGTTGTCCCCTAGAGACCAGCGTCTTCCCGGCAGCTTCTGCATGGGGCCGGAGGGCTCATGGTGTCCCAGGCTTGCACTCTAGGTGAGTGTCTCTCCCACAGGATGTACCCCAAAGCAGTAAGAAGGCCCAAGGGAGACGGGGACAGGATGCCAGGCTTTCAGGGAGGCATTGAGGCAGCCCATGGAAGTGAGCAGCGAGGCTGAGGATGAGGCTGGGGTAGGCCCCCTGAGGCCAGTACCTTCCCAGCAGACCCCATATAAGGCCTGGGAGCCTCATAGTGTCCCTGGCTTGTGGCCAGGGTGCATATCTCTACCACAGGGGCACCCCAAAATGGCAAGAAGGACCCCAAGTGATGAGGACAGAACACCATGCTTTTGGTGGGATGTTGAAGCAGCCTACGGAATAAAGCATCAAGGCTGATGATGCTGGGGTCCTTTTTCTGAGGCCCGTGCCTTAATGGCAGCCCCTGCACCAAATCCGGGTGGCTCGTGTGGTCCCTGGTTTGTACCCTGTGTACGTGTCTCCTTCACAGTGGGCACTCCAAAGGGGCAAGAAGGCCCAGAGGGAAGGAGACAGAAGGCCAGGCTTTCAGAGGGATGTGTGGCAGCCCAGGGAATAAAGTGTCAGGGTCGATGAGGCTGGGGTCTTTTCCCGGAGGCCAGTGCTATCTTGGCAGCCCTTGCGCCGGGCCTGTGGGGTGCATGGGATCCCTGGTTTGCACCCAGCATTCATGTGTCTCCAAAAGGGGGCACCACAAAATGGCAAGAAGACCCCCAGGGCATGGGACAGGATGCCAGGCCTTCAGTGGGACATTGAAGCAGCTAGGGAAGAAAAGAGGAGAGGCAGAGGAGGGAGCTGGGGTCCTTCCACAAAGGCCAGTGTCTTCCTGGCAGCCCCTGCGTTGAGCCCCGGGGGCTTGTGGGGTCTCTGGCTTGCACCCAGGGTGTGTGTCTCTCTCATGGGGGGCAAGCTAAACTGGCAAGAAGGCCTTTGGGGTACGGGGACAGGATGCCAGGTTTTCAAGGGTATGTTTAGGCAGCCCCAAGAGAAAAGCAGTGAGGCCGAGGAAGAAGCTGGGGTCCTCCCCCAGAGGCCAGTGCCTTAATGGCAGCCCATGCACCAGGTCTGGGTGTCTCGTGGGGTCCCAAGTTTGTACCCAGTGTGCGTGTCTCTGTCACAGCAGGCACCACAAAACCTCAAGAAGGATGCCAGGTGATGGGGACAGGATGCCAGGCTTTCAGGGGGATGTTGAGGCAGCCCAGGGAGAAAAGTGGCTAGACTGAGGAAGAGGCTGGAGTCCTCTATCGTAGGCCAGTACTTTCCAGGCAGCCCCTGTGCTGGGTCCGGGGATCTCATGGGGTCCATGTCTTGCACCCAGGGTGCATGCCTCTCCCACGGGGGGCACATTGAAGTGGCAAGAAGGCCCTCGGGGGATGGGGACAGGACACCAGGCTTTCAAGGGGACGTTGAGGCAACCCAGGGAAAAGAGTGGTGAGGCAGAGTAGGAGGCTGGGGTCATCTGCCATAGGCCGCTGCCTTCCCAGAAGCCCCTGTGCTGGTCCCTGTGGGCTCATATGGTCCCTGGCATTAATTCAGGGTGCATGTCTCTCTGACGGGGGACAGCCCAAACCAGCAAGAATGTGCCGGGTGCCCAGGGACAGGACACCAGTCTTTCAGGGGGATGTTGAGGAATCCCGGGGGAAAAAATGGCGAGGCCGAGGAGGAGGCTGGGGTCTTCCTCTGGTGGCCAGTGCTTTTCCGGCAGCCCCTGTGAAGGGGCCGGGGGGCTCTTGGGGTCCCAGGCTATCACCCAGGGGGCGTGTCTCTCCCACAGGGGGCACCCCAAAGTGGCAAGAAGGTCCTCGGGGGATGGGGATAGGAAGCCAATCTTTTGGGGGGATGCTGAGGCAGCCCAAGGAATAAAACATCAAGGTCAATGACGCTGGTGTCCTTTTCCAGAGGCCAGTGCCTTAACAGAAGTCCCTGTGCTGGGTCTGGGTGGCTTATGGGGTCCCTAGTTTGTATCCAGTCTGCGTGTCTTTCACAGCATGCACAACAAACCTGCAAGAAGGACCCCGGTGGATGGGGACGGGATGTCAGACTTTCAGGGGGAGGTTGAGGCAGTCTGGGCAAAAAGTGGCGAGGCCGAGGAGGAGACTGGGGTCATTCCCCAGAGGCCAGTGCCTTCCCCGCCGCAGCTGCGCTGTGTCTGGGGGTTCTAGGCATCCCTGACTTGCACCCAGAATATGTGTCTCTGTCAAGCGGGACACCCCAAAATGGCAAGAAGGCCTGTGGGGGATGGAGACAGGATGCCAGGCTTTCAGGGGGACATTGAGGCAGCCCGTGGAAATAAGCTGCAAGGCCAAAGAAGAGGCTGGGGTGGTCCCCTGGAGGCCACTACCTTCCTGGCAGACTCTGCACAGGGCCCAGAGGACTTGTGTGTGGTCCCTGGCATGAGTATCTCTCCCACGGCAGGGCAACCCAAAGCAGCAAGAAGACCTCTGAGGGACGGGGACTGGACACCAGGCTTTCAGGGTACATTTAGGCAGCTCAAGGAGAAAAGTGGCAAGGCCGAGAGGAGCCTGGGGATCTCCCCCAGAGGCCAGCGCCTTACTGGCAACCCTGTGCTGGGTCAGGGTAGCTCATGGGAACCCGTGTTGATACCCAGTGTGCTTGTCTCTCCCACCGGGGGCACCACAGAATGGCAATAAAGCCACTAGGGAACAGGGACAAGAGGCCAGGCTTTCAGGGAAACTTTAAGGTAACCCCGAGAAAAAGCAGCGAGGTCAAGGAGGAGGCTGGTGTCTTTCCCTGGAAGCCAGTGCTTTCCTGGTAGTCCCTGTGAGGGGCCTGGAATGCTCGTTGGGTCCCTGTCTTGCACCAAGGGTGTGTGTCTGTTCCACACAGGACACCCCAAAGCATCACGAAGGCCCTAGGGGACGGGGATAGGACAACAGGCTTCAGGGGGACATTGTGACATGTTGGGGAAAATAATGGTGAGGCCAAGGAGGAGGCTTGGGTTGTCCCCCAGAGGCCTGTGCCTTCTGGCAGCACCTGCGCTGGGCCCAAGGGGCTCATGGAGTCCCTGACTCGCACCTAGGATGTGTGACTTTCTCACAGGTTGGACCCCTATGCGGCAATAAGCCTCATGTGGGACGGGGACAGGAAGACAGACTTTTAGGGGGATGTTTAGGCAGCCTGGGAAAAAAAGCCGCGAGGCAGAGGAGGAAGCTGGGATCCTCCTCCGGAGGCCTGTGCCTTCCTGGCAGCCCCTGCAGGGGCTTGTGGGGTCCCTGGCTTGCACTCAGGGTGCGTGTCTCTCCCATGAGGGGCTGCCCAAAGTGACAAGAAAGCCCCCGAGGGATGGGGACAGGACGCCAGGCTTTCAGGGGGACATTGAGGCAGCCCAAGAAAAAAGCAGCGAGGCTGAGGAGACTGGGGTCCTCCCCTGGAGGTCAGTGCCTTCCTGGCAGAACCTATGTTGGGCTTGGCTGGCTTGTGGGGCCTCTGGCTTTCACCCAGGGTGCATGTTTCTCCCACAGGGCACATCAAAGTGACAATAAGTCCCCAGGTGGACAGGCCAGGATGCCAGGCTTTCAGGGGGACATTGAAGCAGCCCATGAAAAAAAGTGGTGAGGCCGAGGAGGAGGCTGTGGTCCTTCCCAGGAGGCCAGTGCTGGGCCCAGGGAGCTCATGGAGTCCCTGGCTTGCACCCAGGGTGTTTCTCCCACAGGGGACACCCCAAGGTGGCAGGAAGTCTCCTGGGGGATGGAGACCGGATGACACGCTTCAAGGGGGAAGATGAATCATCCCGGGGAATAAAGTGGCAAGGCCAAGGAGGCTGGGGTCCTCCCCTGGAGGTCAGTGCCTTCCCAGCAGCTCATGCGCCAGTCCAGGGGGGCTCGTGGGGTCCCTGGCTTACACCCAGGTTGCATGTCTCTTCAACTGGGGGCACACAAACGTGACAAAAAGGCCAAATCAGATAGGACAGGATGCCAGGCTTTCATGGAGACGTTGAGGAATCCAGGAGAAAAAAGCGGCGAGACCAAATAGGAGGTTGGGGTCATCCCACGCAAGTTAGCGCCTTCCCGGCAGCCCCTAGGACTGGCCCGGGGACTTGTGTGGTCACTAGCTTGCACCCAGGGTGCCTGTCTCCCCCACAGGGGCACCCCAAAGCAGCAAGAAGGCCTGAGAGGGAAGGGGATAAGACGCCAGGCTTTCAGGGGTACATTAAGGCAGTCTGGGGAAAAAAGTGGCGAAGCCTTAAAAAAGGCTGGGGTCCTCCCCTGGAGGCCAGTGCCTTCCCTCCAGACCCTGCACTGAGCCCGGTGGGCTCATGGCATCCCTGGTTTTTATCCAGGGTGCGTGTGTCTCCCACGGGATTCAGCCCAAAGTGACAAGAAGGCCCCAGGTGCATGGTGATAGGATGCCAGGCAGTCAAGAGTATTTTGAGGCACCCCGGGAAAAGAAGCGGTGAGGCCAAGGGGGAGGCTGTGGTTCTCCCCCATAGGCCAGTACCTTCGCGGCAGCCCCTGCACCAGGCTCTGAAGGCTCGTTGGGTCGTTGGCTTGCACGCATGGTGTGTGTCTCTCCCATGGGGATATCTCAAAGTGGCAAGAAAGCCCCCAGGGAACGGGAACAGGGTGCCAGGCTTTCAGAGGAATGTTGAGGCAGCCCAAGGAAAAAAGGGGCAAGGCCTAGGAGGAGGCTAGAGTCACCCCCAGAGGCCAGTGCCTTTTCAGCAGCTTCTGTCTTGGCCCCAGGGGGCTCGTAAGGTCCCCGGATTGCACCCGGGGTGCGTGTCTCTCCCACGAGGGTACCCAAAAGCTTCAAGAAGGCCCCCGGTGACAGAGACAGGAAACCAGGCCAAGGAGGAAGCTGGGGTCCTCCCCCGGAGGCCAGTGTCTTCTTCCCGGAAGACACTGCACCAGCCCAGGGTGCTCATGGAATCCCTGGCTTGCACCCAGGGTGTGTTTTCTCTCCCAGGTGGGGCACTCCAAAGTGTCAAGAAGGCCCCCCAGGGACAGGGACAGGGCGCCGACTTTCAGGGAGATGTTGAGGCAGCCCCGGGGAAAAAAGCAGTGAGGCTGAGAAGGAGGCTGGGGTTGTCCACTGGAGGCCAGTGCTATCCTGGCAGCCCCTGCCCCAGGCATTGGGTGCTTGTGGGTTCCCTGACTCGCAGCCAGTGTACATGTCTCTCTCATGGGGGACACCCCGAAGTCACAAGAAAGCCCACGGGGGATGCAGACAGGACACCAGGCTTTCATGGGGACATTGTGGCAGCCCAGGGAAAAAAGTAGTGAGGCTGGGGAGGAGGCTGGGGTTGTCCACTGGAGGCCAGTGCCTTCCCAGCAGCCCGTGCGCAGGGTTCAGGTGGCTCACAGATTTCCTGGCTTGCACCCAGGATGCATGTCTCTCCCACGGGGAGCACCCCAAAGTCACAAAAAAGGACCCTGAGAGACGGGGACAGGATGCCAGGCTTTCAGTGGGACATTGAGGCAGCCCAAGAAAAAAAGCGGAAAGGTTGAGGAGACTGAGGTCGTCCACTGGAGACCAGTGTCTTCCTGGCAGCTACTGCGCTGGGTGCAGGGAGCTCGTGGGGTCCCTGGCTTGCACCCAGGGAGTGTGTCTCATCCACGGGGGACACCCTGAAACAGCAAGAAGGTCCCTGGGGGATGGGGGAGTGGAGAGCAGCCTTTCGGGGGTATGTTGAGGCAGCCCAGGGAGACAAGTGGCGACTCCAAGAAGGAGGCTGGGTTTCTCCCCGGTAGACCAGTGCCTTCCCAGCAGCCCCTGTGCCGGACCAGGGGGGCTTGTGGGGTCCCTGGCTTGCACCCAGGGGGTATGTCTGGCACAAGGGGCTCACTTTAAAACAGCAAGAACGCCCCTGGTGGACAGGGACAGGATGCCAGGCGTTCAGGGGGAAGTTGAGGAAGTTTGAGGAAAAAAGTGGAGAGGCAATGGAGTGGGCTAGGTTTCTCCCCCGGGGGACAGTGCCTTCCCAGCAGACCCTGCCCCTGAAAAGGTGAGTTCATAGGGTTCCTGGCTTGCACCCAGAGTGCATGTCTCTCTCACAAGAGGCACCCCAAATTGGCAAGAAAACCCCAGGGGGATGGGGACAGGATGCCAGGCTTTCAGGGTTACCTTGAGGCAACCCTCAGAAAAAAACAGCAAAGCCGAGGTGGAGTTTGGGGTCGTCCTCTGAAGGCCAGTGCTTTCCCAGAAACTCTTGCTCCAGCCCCAAGGGCTTCATGGTGTCCCTGACTTGCACCCAGGGTGTATGTCTCTCCCACGGGGGGCACCCCAAATCAGCAAGAAGGTACCCGGGGAATGGGGACAAAAGTCCAGGCTTTCAGGGGAACGTTGAGGCATCCCGGAGAAAAAAGCTGCAACATCAAAGAGGAGGCTGAGGTCATCCCCCTGAGGCCAGTGCCTTCAGGGAAGCTTCTGTGCTGGGCTCCGAGGCTAGTGGGGTCGCTGGTTTGCAACCAGGGTGTGTGTCTTTCCCACGTGGCACCCTAAAGCGGCAAAAGGGCCCCCAGGGGATGGGTACAGGAGGCCAGGCTTTCAGGGTGATGTTAGAGCAGCCTGGGGAAAAACGTGGTGAGGTTGATGTGGAGGCTGGGATCCTTCCCCAGAGGCCAGTGCCTTCCTAGCAGCCCCTGTGCCAAGCCCACAGGGCTCGTGGGATCCCTGGCTTGCACCCAGGGTGTGTATCACTCAAACTGGGGGAACCCCAAAGTGTTATGAAAGCCCCTGGGGGATGAGGACATGATGCTAGGATTTCAGGGGGACATTCAGGCATCCCAGGAAGGAAAGCAGTGAGGTTGAGGAGGAAACTGGGTCCTCTTTTGGAGGCCAGTGCCTTCCTGGATGCCTCTGCACTGGCCCGGGGGCTTGTGGGGTCCCTGGTTTGCACCCAGGGTGTGTGCCTCTCTCACGGGGGTCACCACAAAGAAGCAAGAAGTTTCCTGGGAAATGGGGCCAGGAAGCCAGGCTTTTTGGGGGACATTGAGGCAGCCCAGGGAGAAAAGCAGCAAGACTGAGGAGAAGGCTGGGATTCTCACCCAGGAGCCAGTGCCTTCACAGCAACCCCTGCGCTGGCTTTGGTGGACCCATTGGGTTCCTGGCTTGCACTCAGTGTGTGTGTCTTCCCCATGGGGGACACTGCAATGTGGAAAGAAGGACCCCGGTGACAAGGACAGGATGCCAGGCTTTCAGGGGGATATTGAGTCAGCCCGGCGAAAAAAGCCATGAGACTGAGGAGGAGGTTGGGGTCATTGCCCGAGGTCAGTGCCTTCCCTTCAACCCTTGCACTGGGACCTGTGGGCTTATGGGGTCCCTGGCTTGCACCCAGGGTGCGTGTCTTTCCCACAGGGGGCAACCCAAAGCAGCAAGAAGGCCTCCAGTGGACTGGGACTGGATGCCATGCTTTCAGGGGAACATTAAGTCAGCCCGGGGAGAAAAGCAGAGAGGCAGAGGAGGCTGGGTTTCTCCCTTGGAGCCCATTGTCTCCCAGGCAAGCCCTGCAGCGAGCCGGTGGGGTCCCTGGGTTCCCTGGTTGCACCCAGGGTGCATGTCTATCCCACTGGGCAACCCAAAGTGGCAAGAAGGCCTCCAAGGGATGGAGACAGAATGCCAGGCTTTCAGGGGTACATTTAAGCAGCCCGGGGAGAAAAGTGGCAAGGTAGAGGAGGAGGCTGGGGTCCTCCCCCAGAGGCCAGTGCCTACCCAGAAACCACTGCGCCAGGTCTGGGTATCTTGTAGGGTCCCTGGATTGTACCCAGTGTGTGTGTATCTTTCACATAGGGCAAAACAAAGGGGCAAGTAGGACTCCCGGAGTTGGGGACAGGATGCCCAGCTTTCAGGGGAACCTTGAGGCAGCCCAAGGAGAAAAGCAGCGAGGCCAAGGAAGAGGCTGCAGTTCTCTTTGGCAAGCCAGTGCCTCCCTAGCAGGCAATGCGCTGGGTCCGGGAGGCTTGTGGGTTCCCTGGCTTGCCCACAGAATGCATGTCTCTCACAGGGAGCATCCCAAAGCAGCAAGAATGCCCCCAGGAGATGGGGACAGGACTCCAGATGTTCAGAGAGACATTGAGGCAGCAAGGAGAGAAAAGCGGCCAGGCTGAGAAGGCTAGGGTCCTCCCCCAGAGGACAGTGCCTTCCCAGAAGCCCCTGCACCTGGCCTAGGGGACTTCTGGGGTCCCTGGCTTGCACCACAGGGGGTACTTCAAAGCGACAGAAAGACCCTCAGGGGATGGGGACAGGATACCAGGCTTTCATGGGGACATTGAGGCAGCCCAGGGAGAAAAGTGGTGAGGCCGAGGAGGCTGGGATTGTCTCCCAGTTGCCAGTGCCTTCCTGATACACCTTGTGCTCAGCCAGGGGGCTTGTGGGGTCCCTGGTTTGCACCTAGGGTGCATGTCTCTTCCAAGGGGAGCACTCCAAAGCAGCAAGAGGGCCCCTGAAAAATGGGGACAGGACTCCAGGCTTTCAGAGGGATGTTGAGGCAGCATGGGAAAAAAGGCTGTGAGGTCAAGGAGGAGGCTGAGAATTACCCCGGAGGCCAGTGCCTTCACAGCAGCTTGTGCGCTGGGTGCGAGGGGCTCTTGGGGTCCCTTGCTTGCACCCAGTGTGCCTGTCTCTCCCACAGAGGACACCCAGAAGCAGCAAGAAGTCTCCTGGGGTATGAGGACACAATGCCATGATTTCCCCAGGGGACATTGCAGCAGCCTGGGGAAAAAGCAGCAAGACTGAGGAGGAGGCTGGAGTTGTCTTTCAGAGGCTAGTGCCTTCTTGGCACCCCCTGCACCACATGCGGGACGCTCTTGGGGTCCTGGGCTTGCAACAGGGTGAGTGTCTCTCCCATGGGGTGGGAGGCACCCCATAGTGGCAAGAAGGCTCCCAGGGGATAGGGACAGGAGGAAAGACTTTTAGGGGGAGGGAGATAAGCAGTGAAGCCAAGGAGGAGGCTTGGTTTCTCCCCATGAAACCAGTTCCATTCAATCAGCCCCTGTGGCAGGCCCGCGGGGCTCATGGAGTCCCTGGCTTGCACCCAGGGTGCATGTCTCTCCTACAGGGACACTCCAAAGTGGCAAGAAGGTCCCTGAGGAAAGGGAACAGGATTACAGGCTTTCAGGAAAACGTTGAGGCAGCCCAGGGAGAAAAGGGACAAGGCTGAGGAGGCTGGGGTTCTCCCCTGGAGACCAGTGCCTTCATGGTAGCCCCTGTGCTGAGTCCTGGGGACTCCTGGGGTCCCTGGCTTGAACCCAGGTTGCATGTCTCTCCCATGGGGGGCACCCCAGAGTGGCAAGAAGGTCCCTGGGGATTGGAGACAGAACACCAGGCTTTCAGGGGCCATTAAAGCTGCCTGGGGAGACAAGCAGCAAGGCCAAGGAGGAGGCTGTGGTCCTCCCCCAAAGGCCAGTGCCTTCCTGGCAGCCATTGTGCCAGGTCCAGAGGGCTCGTGTGGTGCCTGGCTTGCACCCAGCGTGTGTGTCTCTCCCACAGGGGACACCCCAAAGCAGCAAGAAGGCCCCGGACTGGTAAGACAGAGACAAAAAGACAGTCTTTCAGGAAGATGTTGAGGCAGCCCCGGGAGAAAAGCGACAAGGCCGAGGAGGAGGCTGGGGTCGCCCTGGGAGGCCAGTGTCTTCCCAGCAGCCCTGCGCCAGGCTTGGCAAGCTCGCAGTGTCTTTGGCTTGCACCTTGGGTGCATGTCTTTCTCATAGGGGCACCCCAAATCGGCAAGGAGGCCCCTGGGGGATGGGGAAAGGATGCCAGCCTTTCACGGGGACCTTGAGGCAGACTGGGTAGAAAACTGGCGAGGCCGAGTGGGAGGCTGGGATCCTCCCACAGAAGCCTGTGCCTTCCCAGCAGCTCCTGGGTTGGACCCCGGGTCTCGTGGGTCTCTGGTTTGCACCCAGGGTGCGTGTCTCTTCTATGGGGATACCCTAAAGTGACAAGAAGGCCCCCAATAAATGAGGACAGAAAGCCAGGCTTTCAGGGAGCCGTTAAAGCAGCCCAGGGAGAAATCAGCAAGTCAGAGGAGGAGGCTGGGGTCATCCCCCAGAGGCCAATGCCTTCCTGGCAGCCCCTGTGTGGGTTGGGGAGCTCAGGGGGTCCCTGGCTTGCACCCAGGGTGTGCGTCTAGCCCATGGGTCACACCTCAAAGCAGCAAGAAGGCCCAGGGAAAAGGAACAGGATGCCAGCCTTTCAGGGGGACATTGAGGCAGCCCAGGGAGAAAAGTGACGATGCCCAGGAGGTTGGGTTCCTACCCCAGAGCCAGTGCCTCCCCTGCAGTCCCTGTGCCAGCCCTGGGGGACTCATTGGGTCCCTGGCTTGCACCCAGGATGTGTGTCTCTCCCACAAGGGGCACCCCAAAGTGGCAAGAAGGCCCCCAGGGATGGAGACACGACTCCAGGCTTTTAGGGTGACCTTGAGACAGTCCGGGGATAAAAGTGGCAAGGCTGAGGAGGCTGGGGTCATCCATCAGAAGCCAGTTCCTTCCTGACGACTCCTGAGCTGGGACAGTGGGGCTCATGGGGTCCCTGGTTTGCACCCAGGGTGCATGTCTTTCAGGGGGATGTTGAAGCACCCCAGGGAAAAAAGTGGTGAGGCCAAAAAGGAGGCTGAGATTCTTCCCCGGAGGCCGGTGCCTTCCTGGCAGCCCCTGCACTTGGGGAGCTAGTGGGGTACCGGACTTGCAACCAGGGTGCATTTCTCTACCATAGTGGTCACCTCAAAGTGGTAAGAAGGCCCCTGTGTGATGGGGACAGGATGCCAGGCTTTCAAGGGGACATTGAGGCAACCCGGGAAGAAAAGCAATGAGGCCAAGGAGGCTGTGGTCTTTCCCTGAAGGCCAGTGCCTTTCCAGCAGCCTTTGGGCTGGGGCCCGGGCCCAATGGGGGCTCCCTGGCATGACTCTGGGTGCATGTCTCTCCCACAGGGGGCACCCTAAAGCAGCAAGAAGTCCCCCAATGGGATGGGGACAGGATGCCAGCCTTTCAGTGAGATGTTGAGACAGTCCCTGGAAAAAATCTGTGAGGGCAGGGAGAAGGCTGGTGTCTTCTCCCAGAGGCCAGTGCCTTTCTGGCATTCCCTGTGCTGGGCTCTGGGGGGCTCATGGGGTCCCTGACTTGCACCCAGGTTGCGTGTCTCTTCCATTGGGGGCAACACAAGGCGGCAAGAAAGCATCTGAGGGATGGGGTCAGGAAGCTGGTCTTTAAGGGGGACATTGAGAGAGTGCAGGAAGAACAACCGCGAGGCTGAGGAGGAGGCTGGGGTCGTCTTCCCGAGGCCAGTGCCTTCCCAGCAGATTCTGCACCATGCCAGGGGGGCTCCTGGGGTCTGGGGCTTGCACACAGGGTGCATGTCTCTCTCATGGGGCACACCCCAAATGGCATTAAGGCCTCCAGGGGATGGAAATAGGATGCCAGGCTTTCAGGGGAATGTTGAGGCAGCCCAGAGAGAAAAGCCCCGAGGCCGAGGAGGAAGCTGGGGTCTTCTCTCTGAGGAAAGTGCCTCCCTGGCAGCCCCAGTTCCAGGACCGGGTGGTTTGTGGGGTCCCTGACTTGCACTCAGGGTGCATTTCTCTCCCACGAGGGGCACCCCAAAGTGGCAAGAAAGTCCCAGGAAGACAAGGACAGAACGACAGGCTTGCATGGGGATATTGAGGTAGCCCAGAGAGAAAAGCAGTGAAACCGAGGAGGAAGCTAGGGTCGTCACCTGGAGGCCATAACCTTCCCAGCAGCCCTTGCACTTGGCCCAGGGAGCTTGTAGGGTCCTTGGCTTGCACCCAGCGTGCATGTCTCTCCCATGGGGGCACAACAAAGTGGCAAGAACACTAGGCATTCAGAGAGACGTTGAAGCAGCCTGAGGAGAAAAGCCATGAGGCCAAGGAGGAGACTAGGGTCCTCCCCCGGAGGCCAGTACCTTCCTGGCAGCCACTGGGCCAAGCCCCAGTGTCTAGGCGGTCCCTGCCTTGCGTGTCTTTTCCATAGGGGGCACCTTAAAGCGGCAAAAGACCCCTGGAGGACGTGGATAGGCTGCCAAGTGTTCAGAAAGACATTGAGGCAGCCAGGGGAGAAAGACTGCGAGGCAGAAGAGGAGGCTGGGGTCCTCCCCCCGAGGGTGGTGCCTTGCCGGCAGCCCCTGCACTGGGCTTGAGAGGCTCATGGGGTCCCTGGCTTACACCCAGAGTGCATGTCTCTCCCACGCAGGGCACCCCAAAGTGGTAAGAATTCTTCCACCAGTGCACAGAAACAGGATGCCAAGCTTTCAGGGAATGTTGAGATAGCCCATTGTAAAAGCTGTGAGGCCGAGGAGGATGCTGGGGTCCTCCCCTGGAGGCCAGTGCCATTCCGGCTGCCCCTCGTGGGGTCCCTGGCTTGCACCCAGGGTGCATGTCTCTAACTCGAGGGACACACTGAAGCAGGAAGAAAGCCTCTGGGGAATGGGTACAGGACACCAAGCTCTTAGGGGACGTTGAGGCAGCCAAGGAAAAAAGCAGTGAGGCCAAGGAGGAGGTGGGGGTCATCCCTTGGATGCCAGTGCCTTTCTGGCATTCCCTGCACTGTGCCAGGGAGGCTCTTGGGGTCTGGGACTTGCACTCAGGGTGAGTGTCTCTCCCACAGGGGGCACACCGAATGGCAAGGTGGCCCCCTGGGGACAAAAACAGGATGCCAGGCTTTCAGGAGGATGTGAAGGCAGCCCAGGGAGAAAAGCGATGAGGCTGAGGAGGTGACTGGGGTTGACCCTGGAGGCCAGTGCCTTCCCGGAAGCCACTCCGCCAGGCTCAGGCCATTTGTAGGGTCCCTGGCTTGCACCAAGGGTTTGAGCCTCTCCCACAGTGAGCATCCCAAAGTGACAAGAAGGCCTCCAGGGGACGGGGACAGGAAGCCAGACTTTTGGGGCACATTGGGGCAGGCTGGGGGGAAAAAGCAGTGAGTTCGAGGAAAAGGCAGAGATCCTCCCCCAAAGGCCAGTGTCTTCTTGACAGCCTCTGCGCAAGGCCTGAAAGGCTCGTGGGTCCCCTGGCTTGCCCCCAGCATGCATGTCTCTCCCACAGGGTCACCCCAAAGCGGCAAGGCCCCCGGGGTATGGGGACAGGATGCCAGGCTTTCAGAGGGACATTGAGGCAGCATGGGGAGAAAATCAGAGGGGCCAAGGAGGAATCTAGGGTCCTTCCCCAGATGCCAGTGCCTTCCCGGTAGCCCATGCACTGGGCCCAGGAGGTTCCTGGGGTCCTGGAACTTTCCATCAGGTTGCATGTCTGTCCCACAGTGGAGCACACAAAATGGCAAGATGGCCCCCAGTGGACTAAAGCAGGACGCCAGGCTTTCAGGAAGGCATGAAAGAGCCCGAGAGAAAAGCAGCAAGGCCGAGCAGGAGGCTGGGGACGTCCCTGGTGGCAGTGCCTTCTGGGCAGCCACTGCACCAGGCTCGGGCTATTCGTGGGGTCCCTGACATGCACCCAGCTGTCGAACCTCTCCCATGGGGTCACCCCAAAGCCCGAGAAGTCCCCTGGTGGACGTGGATAGGACACCAGGCTTTCAGGGGAATGCTGAGTCAGCCAGGGGAAAAAAGTGGCAAGGCAGATGAGGAAGTTGCAGTCATCTCCTGCAGGCCAGTGCCTTCCCGGCAGAATCTTTTCTGTGGCCAGGGTGCTCATGGGGTCCCTGGCTTGCAACCATTGTGTGTGTGTCTCACACAGAGGGCATCCCAAAGTGGCATAATACCCTGGGGCGACAGGGACAAGATGTCAGGCTTTCAGGGGACATGGAGGCAACCAGGGAGACATTGACAGTGAGGTGGAAGAGAAGGCTGGGGAGTTTCTTCGAAGGCCAGTGCCTTCCTGGCAGTTCCTGTGACAGGCCCAGGGGGATCGTGGGGTCCCTGGCTTGATATGAGGGTGCATGTCTCTCCCATGGGTTCACCCCACAGTGGCAAGAAGGCCCCCAGGGTACAAGGACAGAATGCCAGGCTTTCAGGGGGATGTTAAGGCAGCCCCACAAGAAAATTGGAGAAGCCAAGGAGGAGGCTAGGATCCTTCTCCAGAGGCCAGTGCCTTTCTGGCAGCCAATGTCCTGCACCTGGGGGGCTCTTGGGGTGCCGGGCTTGAACTCAGGGTGCGTGTCTCTCCCATGGGGGCATGCCAAATGGCAAGATGGCCACCAGTGAACAAAAACAAAATGCCAGGCTTTCAGGAAGATGTGGAGGCAGCTTGGGGAGAAAAGCAGTGAGGTCAAGGAGGAGGCTGGGATTGTCTTCAGAGGCCAGTGCTTTCTGGGAGGCCCGTGCACCAAGTTTGCAGTTCTTGGGGTCCCTGCCTCGCACCCAGGGTTCGAGCCTCTCCCACGGGAGGCACCCCAAGGTGTCAAGAAGACCCCCAAGGAACAGGGACAGGATGCCAGGCTTTCAGGGGGACATTGAGGCAGCCCATGGGAAAAAGCAAGGCCGAGGAGGGGGCTGGGGTTGCCCCCTGCAGACCAGTGCCTTCCTGGTAGCCCCAGCACTAAGCCCAGTGGGCTCGTGGGGTCCCTGGCTTGCACAAATGGTGTGTGTCCCTCCCACAGGGGCACCCCAAAGCAGCTAGAAGGCTCCTGGGGCAGGGACAGGGCACCAGGTTTTCAAGTGGATGCTGGGGCATCCAGGGAGAAAAAGCAACGAAGCAGATGAGGAAGTTGGGGGTCATCTCCTGGAGGCCAGTGCCTTCTCAGCAGCCCCAGCGCTAAGCCCAGTGAGCTCATGGGGTCCCTGGCTTGCACAGTGTGTCTCTCTTCCACGGGTTTCCTGGCTTGCAACCTGGGTGGCTGTCTCTCACACCGGGGGCATTGCAAAGCGGCAGAAGACCACAGGGTGAAGGGGATAAGATGTCAGGCTTTCAAGGGCACTTCAGGCAGCCAGGGGAAAAAAGCAGCAAAGTCAAGAGTAGGCTAGGGAGCTCCTTCAAAGGCAAGTGCCTTCCCGGCAGTTTCTGCACCAGGCCCAGGGGCTTGTGGGGTCCGTGGCTTGATCCCAGGGTGTGTGTCTCTCCCATGGGTTCACCCCAAAGTGGAAAGAAGGCCCCCGGGGTACAAGGACAGGATACCAGGCATTCAGGGGGATGTTGAGGCAGCCCAGTGAGAAAGTCAGATAGGTCAAGGAGGAGTCTAGGGTCCTTCCCCAGAGGGCAGTGCCTTTTGGGCTGCCCATGCTTTGGGCTCGGGGGGCTCTTAGGGTCCCGGGCTTGAAACCAGGGTGCATGGCTTTCCTACGGGAGCCACACCAAATGGCAGGATGGCCACCAGTGGACAAAAACAGGATGCCAAGCTTTCAGGAAAAAGTGGAGGCAGCTTGGGGAGAAAAGCGGCAAAGCCGAAGAAGCTGGGGTTGTCCTTGGAGGCCAGTGCCTTCTGGGTGGCCCCTGTGCCAGCCTCGGGTGGTTCTTGGGGTCCCTGGCTTGCACCCAGGGTCCAAGCCTCTCCCGCAGGGGCACCCCAAAGCGACAAGAAAACCCTTGGGGGACAGGGACAAAGTGCCAGGCTTTCAGGAGGATGTTGAGGCAGCCCAGGAAAAAAGTGGCAAGACTGAGGAAGAGGCTGGGGTCGTTCCCCAGAGGCCAGTGCCTTCCTGGTAGCCCCAGTGCTAAGCCCAGTGTACTCATGGGGTCCTTGACTTGCACAAATGGTGTGTGTCTCTCCCATGGGGGGCACCTAGAGTGGCAAGAAGGCCCCTGGGGGACAGGGACAGGATACCAGGCTTTCAGGGAGACATTGTGGAGGCCCTTGAAAAGAAGCATGAGGCCAAGAAGAAGGCTGGGGTCCTCCCCTGGAGGTCAGTTCCTTCCCGGCAGGTCTCTATGCTGGGCCCGGGGGTCTCGTGGGGTTCCTGGCTTGCACCCAGAGTACGTGTCTCTTTCACAGGGGGCACCTCAAAGTAGCAAGCAGGCACTGGGGAACAGGAACTCGATGCCAGGCTTTAAAAGGGACATTGAAGCAGCCCGAGGGAAATAGCAGTGAAGCTGAGGAGGCCAGTGTAACCCCACAGTGGTCAGTGCCTTCATTGCAGCCCCTGCACTGGCCCTGGGGGCTTTGTGGGGTCCCTGTCTTGCACCCAGGTTCCGTGTCTCTCTCTGGGGAGGCACACCAAAGCAGCAAGAGGGCCCCTGCATGACGGGTACAAGATGCCAGTCTTTCAAGGAAATGTGGAGACAACCCACGAAAAAGCTGCAAGGCTGAGGAGGAGGCTGGGGTCCTTTCCCAGAGGCCAGTGCCTTTCCGGCAGTCACTGCACCAGGCTTGGGGGGCTCGTGGAGTCCCTGCTTTGCACCCAGGGTGCATGTCTCTCCCATAGGGGGGCATCCTAAAGTGGCAAGAAAACCTCTGGGGACAGGGACAAGACACCAGGCTTTCAGAGGGATATTGAGGCAGCAGGGAAAAAAAGCAGTGAGGCCTAGGAGGAGGCTTGGGTCATCCCGCAGATGCCAGTGCCTTCCTAGCATTCCCTGCACTGTGCCAGGGGGCTCTTGCGATTCCGGGTTTGCACCCAGGGTCCGTGTCTCTCCCAGGCAAGGCACACCAAATGGCAAGATGGCCCCCAGGGGCTGGAAACAGAAGACCAGGATTTCAAGAAGACGTGGAGGCAGCCTGGGGAGAAAAGCGGCGAGGCCTAGGAGGAGGCTGGGGTCGTTCCTGGAAGCCAGTGCCTTCCTGGCAGCCACTGCTCCAAGAACGGGCAGTACATGGGGTCCCTGGCTTGCAGGCATGATTCGTGTCTCTCCCACGGGGGGCACCAAAGAGCGGCATGAAGTTTCCTGGTGAACGGGACAGGATGCCAGACTTTCCGTGGGACCTTGAGGCAGCCTAGGAAAAAACCAGCAAGGCCAAAGATGAGACTGGGGTCACCCCCAGAGGCTAGTGCCTTCCCAGGATCCCTAGCCCAAAGCCCAGTGGGTTCATGGGGTTCCTGGCTTTCACAAAAGGTGCTTGTCTTTCCCACAAGGGACACCCAAAAGTAGCAAGAAGGTCACCAAGTGACAGATACAGGACATGAGGCCTTCAGGGAGACCTTGAGTAAGCCTGTGAAAGAAAGCGGCAAGGCTGAGGACAAGGTTGGGGTGCTCCCCCAGAGACCAGTGCCTTCCCAGCAGCTCCTACTCTGAGCCCCAGGGCCTTGTGGGGTCAGAGGCTTGCACCCAGGGTGCGTGTCTCTTTCACAAGGTCACCCTAAAAACGCAAGCAGGCCCTGGTGGACGGGGCTGGATAGCAGGCTTTAAAACATATGTTGAGGCAGCCTGTGGACAAAAGCAGTGAGACCGATGAGGAGGCTGGTGTAATGCCACCATGGCCAGTGCCTTTCCTGCAGCCCCTGCACTGGACCCGGTGGGCTCGTGGGGTCCCTGGCTTGCACTGAGGGTGCATGTCTCTCTCATGGGGAGCACCCCAAAGTGGCAAGAAGGCCCCTGGGGGACGGGTACAGGACACCAGGATTTCAGGGGAATGTTGAGACAGCCCAGGGAGAAAAACTGCGAGGCGGCGGAGGAGGCTGTGGGCTCCTCCCATAGAGGCCAGAGCTGTTGCGGCAACCCCTGTGCCGGGCCTGGGTTTTCTTGTGGTTCCTGGCCTGCACCCAGGGTGCTTGTCTCTCCCACGGGGGTCACACCAAAGCAGCAAAAAAAAAAAAAAAAAAAAAACTATGGGGGCCAGGGACAGGACGCCAGGTTGTCAGTTGGACTTTGAGACAGCACGAGGAAGAAAGTGACTAGACCAAGGAGGCTTGGGTCATTACCCGGAGGTCAGTACCTTCCTGGCAGCACCTACACCATGCCAGGGGGCTTTTGGGGTCCCGGCCTTGCATCCAGGGTACGTGTCTCCCCCAGGGAAAGCACCCCAAATGGAAAGAAGGTCCCCAGGAAATGGAAACAGGATGATGGGCTTTCAGTGGGATGTTTAGGCAGCCCAAAGTGAAAGCGACAAGGCCGAGGAAAAGGCTAGGGTCGTCGCCCAGAGGCCAATGCCTTCCTGCCAGCCTCTGTGCCAGGCCTGGGCACCTCGAGGTGTCCCTGGCTTGCATCCAGTGTTCATGTCTCTACCATGGGGGCATGTCAAAGCAGCAAGAAGGTCCCCGGGAGACAGGGACAGTATGCCAGTCTTTCAGGAGGATGTTGGAGCAACCTAGGGAAAAAAAGCGGGAAGGCCGACAAGGAGGTTGGGTTTGTCCCCTGGAGGCCAGTGCCTTCCCACCTGCCACTGCGTGGTGCCCGAGGGGCTCATGGGTTCCCTTTATTGCACCCAGGGTGTGTGTCTCTCTCACAAGGGTCACCCTAAAGTGCAAGAAGGCCACCAGGGAACAAGGACCAGATGCTAGGCTTTCAGTGGGATGTCGAGGCAGGCCAGGGAAAAAAGTGATGAGGCCAAGGAGGAGGCTTGGGTTATCCACCAGAGGCCTGTGCCTTCCCGGCAGCTTCTGCATCGGGCCCATGGGGCTACTGGGGTCCCTGGCTTGCACCCATGGTGCGTGTATCTTACATGGGGGGGGCACCCAAAAGTGGCAAGAAGGCCCCGGAAACAAGGACACAATGCTAGACTTTCAGGAGGAAGTGACGGAGCCCAGGAAAAAGAGAGGCTAGGCTGAGGTGTAGGCTGGGGTCCTCCCCAGGAGTCCAGTGCCTTCCTGGCAATCCTTATGCTGCGTCTGGAGAGTTGTGGAGTCCCTGGCTTGCACCCAGGGGGTGTATCTCTCCCACGCGGGGCACCACAAAGTGGCAAGAAAGCCCCTGAGAAGTGGGGATAGGACGCAAGGCTTTCAGTGTGACCTTGAGGTAGCCCAGGTTAAAAATCGGCAAGGTTTGTGAGGAGGCTGGCTTTCTCCCCCCAAGACCAGGGCCTTCATGGTAGACACTGCACCAGGCCCAGTGGGCTCGTGAGGTCCCTGGTTTGCACCCAGAGTGCGTGTATCTCCCATGGGGATCACCCCAAAGTGGAAAGAAGGCCTCCGGGGAAGGTAACAACATGCCAGGCATTCAGGGGGACACATAGCCCAGAAATAAAAGAGGTGAGGCTGAAAAAGAGGGTGAAATCATCCTCCAGAGGCCACTGCCTTCCCAGCTGCCCCTGCGCCAGGCCCCGGGGTGTTCATGGGCTCCTTGGCTTACACCCAGGGTGCCTGTCAATCCCACGGGTGGAGCCCCAAAGCAACAAGAGAGCCCCGGGAGACACAGACCCGACATCAGGCTTTCAGGGGGACGTTGAGGCAGCTGGGGGAAAAAAGTGGCAATTTCAAAGAGGAGACTGGGGTCTTCTACCAGACTCCAGTGCCTTCCTGGAAGCCCCTGCGCCAAGTCTGGGCACCCGTGTGGTACTGGGCTTGCAAACGGGGTCTGTGTCTCTCCCATGGGGGGCACAACAAAGTGGTAAGAAGGCCCCCGAGGGATGGGGACAGGATGACAGACTTTCAATGGGAGGGAGACAAGTAGTGATGCCGAGAAGGAGGCTTGGTTCCTCCCTGTGAGGCGAGTTCCATTCCAGCAGCCCCTGTGGTGAACCTGGGGAGCTCGTGGGGTCCCTGGCTTGACCCCAGGGTGAGTGTCTCTGCCATGGGGGGCACCCCAAAGCAGCAATAAAGCCCTCGGGGTATGGAGACTAGATACCAAGTTTTTAGGGGGACTTTGAGGCAGCCTGGGGAGAAAATAGTGAGGCCGAGGAGGAGTCCAGGATCTTCCTCCAGAGGCCCAATACAGCAAAAGGTCCCTGGGGGAAGGGGACAGGTTGACATTCTTTCAGGGGGATGTTGAGGCTGCCTGGGGAGAAAAGCAGTGAGGCTGAGGAGGTGCCTGGAATCCTCCACTGGAGACAAGTGCCATCCTCGTATCCTTTGCACCCAGTCCTGGGGGCTCGTGGGGTTCCTGGCTTGCACACAGGGAGTGTGTCTTTTCCATGGGGGCCACCTCAAAGCAGCAAGAAGGCCCCCAGTGGACGGGGACTGGATGCCAGGCTTTCAGGGGAAGTTGAGGCAGCCCAGGGAGGAAAGCGGTGAGGCCGAGGAGGAGGTGGGGATCGTCCCTGAGACTGGTGCCTTCCTGGAAGCCCTTGTGCTGGGCTCAGGGGACTCATAGGGTCCCTGGCTTTCACCCAGGGTGCGTGTTTTGTTCAAGGGGGCACCCCAAAGTGGCAAGAATGCCCCCTTGGGACAGGAACAGGAAGCCAGTCTTTCAGGGACATTGAAGAAGCCTGGTGAAAAAAGCGGAGAGGCAAAGGAGTTGACTGGGGTCCTCTCCAGGGGGCCAATGCCTTCCCAGCAGCCCCTGTACTGGGCCAGGTGAGCTCATTTTGTCCCTGGCTTACATCCAGGTGTGTACCTGTCCCACGGGTGGCTGCTCAAAGTGGCAAGAAAGCCTTCGGGGTATGGGGACAAGACACCAAGCTTTTAGAGGGACACTGAGGCAGCCTGGGGAGAAAAGTAGTGAGGCCGAGGAGAAGTCCAGGATCTTCCTCCAGAGGCCAGTCCCTTCCTGGCAGCCCCTTGTCCAGGCACCGGTGTCTGTGTGGTCCTTGGCTTGCACCCAGGGTGCATGTCTCTCCCATGGGGTTTACCCCAAAGTGGCAAGAAAGCCTCCGGTGGACGAGGACAGGGCACCAGGCTTTAAGGGGAACATTGATGCAGCCTGGGGAGAAAAGCAGCAAGGCAGAGGAGAAGGCTGGCGTCATCCCTCAGATGCCAGTGCCTTCCCAGCAGCCCCTGCACCATGCCAGGGTGACTCTTGGGGTCCTAGACTTGCAATCAGGGTGCATATCTCTCCCACGGGGGGCACCCCAAATGGCAAGATGGCCCCAAGGATGCCAGGCTTTCAGGATGATGTTGAGGCAGCCCAGGGAGAAAAATAGCGAGGCCTAGGAGGAGGCTGGGGTCATCGCCCAGAGGCCAATGTCTTTCTGACAGCTCATGTGCCAGGCTCGGGTGGTTCGTCAGGTCCACGGCTTGCACCCAGGGCTCGTGTCTCTCGCACGGGGGACACCAAACAGTGGCAAGAAGGCCCCTGGGCGATGGGGACAGGATGACAGAATTTCAGTGGGACCTTGAGGCAGCCTGGGGAAAAAAATGTGGTGAATCCGAAGATGAGACTGGGGTCACCCCTGGAGACCAGTGCCTTCCTGGTATCCCCAGTGCTAAACCTGTTGGGTTTGTAGGTCCCTGGTTTGCAAAAACGTTGCTTGTCTCTCCCTCAGGGGGCACCCCAAAGCAGCAAAAATTTCCCTGGGTGACAGGTACAGGATGTCAGGTCTTCAGAAAGACATTGAGTAAGCCAGTGAAAGAAAGCAATGAGGCCAAGAAGGCTGGAGTCCTCCCATGGAGGCCAATGCCTTCCCAGAAGCCACCACTCTTGGCCCTGGGAGCTCATAGGGTACCTGGCTTGCACCCAGGATGTGTGTCTGTTTCATGGGGGGAACCCCAAAGCAGCAAGCAGGCCCTGGTGGATGGGGACTGGATGGGAGATTTTAACGATATGTTGAGGCAGCCCATGGAAAACAACCATGAGGCTGATGAGGTGGCTGGTGTAATCCCGCCATGGCCAGTACCTTTCCCACAGCCCCTGCACCAGACCTGGTGGGCTCGTGGGGTTCCTGGATTGCACTGATCATGCATGTCTCTCTCATGGGGAGCACTCCAAAGCGGCAAGAAGGCTCCCGGGGGACAGGGACAGGTCGCCAGGCTTTCAGGGGAACACTGAGTCAGCCCGGGGAAAAATGCTGTGAGGTGGAGGAGGCTGGGCTCCTCCCCTAGAGGCCAGTGCCATTCTGGCAGCCCCTGTGTGGGGCCTGGGATTTTGTGTGGTCCCTGGCCTGCACCCAGGGTGCGTGTCTCTCCCATGGGGGTGACACCACAGTGGCAAAAAAGCCTCCAGGAGACAGGGACACGACCCCAGGCTTTCAGGTGGACATTGAGGTAGCACAAGGATAAAAGCAGTGAGGCTGAGAAGGAGACTTGGGTCTTTACACAGAGGACAGTACCTTCCAAGCAGCACCAGCACCATGCCAGGGGGGCCTTGGGATCCCAGCCTTGCACCCAGGGTATGTGTCTCCCCCATGGAAGATACCTCAAATGGAAAGAAGTTACCTAGGGGACGGAAACAGGATGCCAGGCTTTCAGAAGGATGTTTAGGCCACCCGGGGTGAAAAGCAGCAAGGCCAAGTAAAAGGTAGGGGTCATCCCCTGGAGGCCAGTGCCTTCCTGCTGTGCCCGGCCCGGGCATGTCGATGTGTCCCTGGTTGGCACCCAGTGTTCCTGTCTCTCCCAAGGGGGCACTGCAAAGTGGCAAGAATGTCCCTAGGCGATGGGGACAGTATGCCAGGTTTTCAGGAGAACATTGCAGCAGCCCAGTGAAAAAAGCGGAAAGGATGATGAGGAGACTGGGTTTGTCCCTACAAGGCCAGTGCTTTCCCAGCTGCCTCTTGTGGAAAGTCTGGAACCACGAATGGAGGGGCCGGCTGGAGCCACAGCATAGGAACATGAATTGTGAAGTTTTCATGACATTTATCTGTTCCCAAATAATACTTTTATAATTTCTTATGCCTGTCTTTACTTTCATCTCTTAATCGTGTTATCTTTGTAAGCGGAGGATGTATGACACCTCAGAACCACTGTGATAATTGTGTTAACTGTACAAATTGATTGCAAAACATATGTCTTTGAACAATATGAAATCAGTGCACCTTGAAAAAGAACAGAATAACAGCAATTTTTAGGGAACAAGGGAAGACAACCATAAGGTCTGACTTCCTGTGGGTTTGGGCAGAATAGAGCCATATTTTCTTGCAGAGAGCCTATAAATGGACGTGCAAGTAGGGAAGGTATTGTTGAATTCTTTTCCTGGCAAGGAATATTAATATTAATACTCTGGGAACGGAATGCATTCCTAGGGGGAGGTCTATAAATGGGTGGTGTGGGAATGTCTGTCTTATGTGGTTGAGATGAGGACTGAGATATGTCCTGGTCTCCTGTGGTACGCTCAGGCTTATTAGGGTGGGGAAAAGCTCTGCCCTGGTAAATTGATGTCAGACTAGTTCTCTGCTCTTGAACCCTGTTTTCTGTTGTTTAAGATGTTTATCAAGACAATACGTGCATAGCTGAACATAGACCCTTATCAGTAGTTCTGCTTTTGCCTTTTGTCTTGTTCCCCAGAAGCATGTGATCTTTGTTCTGCTTTTGGTCCTTTGAAGCATGTGATCTTTGTACCTAATCCCTGTTTTATACCTCCTCCGCTTTTGAAATCCTTAATAAAAACTTGCTGGTCTGAGACTCAGGTGGGCATCACGGTCCTACTGATATGTAATGTCACCCCAAGCGCTCCAGCTGTAAAAGTCCTCTCCTTGTACTCTTTATTTCTAAGTTGGCCATCACTTATGGAAAATAGAATCTGCATTGAAATATTGGGGGTGGGTTCTCCTGATAGTTGCCCCTGTGTGGTGCCCGAGGGGCTCATGGGTTCCCTGGCTGGCACCCAGGGTGCATGTCTGTCCCACAAGGGGCACCCTAAAGCAGCAAGAAGGCCACTGGGGAACAAGGACTGGACACAAGACTTTCAGTGGGATGCTGAGGCATGCCAGGGAAAAAGATGGTGAGGCCAAGGAGGAGGCCTGGGTCATCCACCAGAAGCCTGTGCTTTCTGGGCAGCTTCTGTGTCAGGCCCAGGGTGCTATTGGGGTCCCTGGCTTGCATCCATTTTGTGTGTCTTTCCCATAGGGGGCACCCCAAGTGGCAAGAAGGCCCCTGGGAAACAAGTACGTGATGCCAGGCTTTCAGGAGAAAGTGGAGGCACTCCAGGGAAAAGAGTGGCTAGGCTGAGGAGTAGGCTGAGGTCCTTCCCAGGAGGTCACTGCCTTCCCAGCATGCCCTATCCTGCATCCGGAAGGCTTGTGGGATCCCTGGCTTGCATCCAGGGAGTGTGTCTCTCCCACATGCACTGCAAAGCGGCAAGATGGCCCCTGAGAAACAGGGATAGGAAGTCAGGCTCTCAGGTTGACATTGAGGCAGCTCGGAGAAAAAAGCAGTGAGGCAGAAGAGGAATCTGGAGTCGTCCCCCGGAGGCCAGTGCCTTTCTGGCAGTCCCCGTGCTGGGCCTGTAGGGTTCATGGGGTCCCTGGCTTGCACACAGTGTGCGTGTCTCTCCCACAGGGAGCACCCCAATGCGCAAGGAGGCTGCCAGGAGACACAGACTGGACACCAGGCTTTCAGGGGGATGTTGAGGCAGTCTAGGGAAAAAAATGTTGAGGCCAAAGAGGTGTCTGGTCTCATCTCTTGGAACACAGTGCCTTTCCTACAGCCCCTGCACTGGGACTGGGAGTTTGTGGGATCCCTGGCTTGCACTCTGAGTGCATGTCTCTCCAAGGTAGGGTACCCCAAAGCTGAAAGAAGGCCTTTGGGAAACGGGGATGGGATGCCAGGCTTCCAGGTGGACATTGAAGCAGCCTGGGGAAAAAAGCAGTGAGGCTGAAGAGAAGGCTGGGGTCCTGCCTTGGAGGCCAGTGTTTTCCCGGCAGCCTTTGTGCTGTGCCAGGGGGGCTCCAGGCATCCTTGGCTGGCACCCAGGGTTCATGTCTCTTCCTTGAGGGCACCTCAAAGTGGTAAGTATGACCCCTAGGGATGCAGACAAGATGCCGTGCTTTCAAGGTGATGTTGAGGCAGGCCATGGAAAAAAGCAGCGAGGCCAAAGAGGAGGCTGGGGTTTTTACCTGGAGGCCAGTGCCTTCTTGGCAGCCCCTTCTCTGGGCCCAGTGGGCTCGTGGGGTCCCTGGCTTGCACACAGGATGTATGAGTTTCCCATGGGGGTACACCAAAGGGGCAAGAATGGATGCCAGGTTTTCAGGAGAACATTGAGGCAGGCCAGGGAAAAAAACAGTGACTCCAAAGAGGAGGCTGGTGTCTTCCCACGGAGGCCAATGACTTCTTGGCAGCCGCTGCACTGTGCCCAGGTGACTCATGATGTCCATGAGTTGCACCCAGGATGCATGTGTCACCTACACGGGGCACCACAATGTGGCAAGAAGATCCCTGGGAGACAGGAAAAGGACATCAGGCTTTCAGGAAGACGTTGAGGCAGCCTGGGGAAAAAGCGGCCAGACCATGTAGGAGGCTGGAGTCATTTCCCTGGAGGCCAGTGCCTTCCCAGCAGCCCCTGGTCCAGGCCTGGGGGGCTTGTGGGGTCCCTGGCTTGCAGCCATGGTGTGTATCTCCCCAATGGGGGACACCCCAAAGTGGCCAGAATGGACCTGGTAAACAGGGACAGGATGCCAAGCTTTCAGGGGAACGTTTAGTCAGCCCAAGGAAAAAAGCGGCAAAACGAAGAGGAGGCTGAGGTCCTCCTGCAGAGGCCAGTGCCTTCCATGCAGCCACTGCACCAGGCCCGGGTGGCTCATGGTGTCCCTAGCTTGCATGTAGAGTGTGTGTCTCTCCCACAGAAGGCACCCCAAAGTGGCAGGAAGGCCCCTGGCGAAGGCCAATAGGATGCCAGGCTTTCAGGGTGACATTGAGGCAGCTACAGGAAAAAAAGTGATGAGGTAGAAGAGGATGTTGGGATCATCCCCTGGAGACAAGTTCCTTCCAGGCAACCCCTTTACTGTGCTCGGGGTGGTCAAGGGGTCCCTGGCTTGCACCCAGGGTGGGTGTCTCTCCCACAGGGGGCATCACAAAGTGGCAGAAGACCCCGGGGTGATGGGTACTCGACAACAGGTTTTCAAGGGAATGTTGAGGCAGCCAGGGAAAAAGAGTGGGGAGGCCAAAGAGGAGGCTGGGGAGCTCCTTAGAAGGCCAGTGTGTTCTTGGCAGTTCCTGTGCTGGGCCCGGTGCTCGTGGAGTCCTCGGCTTGCACAAAAGGTGTGTGTCTCTTCCAAGGGAGGCATCCCTAAAGTGGCAAAAAGACCCCTGGATGATGGGGACAGCATGCCTGGATTTCAGGGGGTCATCGAGACAGCCTGGGGATAAAAATGGCTAGAGTGTAGTGGAGGCTGGTGTCTTGACCGGGATCCCAGTGTCTTCCTGACATCCCCTGCACACGGCCTAAGGGGCTCCTGGGGTCGATGGCTCGCACCTAGAGTGCGTGTCTCCCCCATGGTGGGGTTCCCCAAAGTGGCAACAAAGTCTCCAGGGGACAGGGACAGGATGCCAGGCTTTTAGGGGGACGTTTAAGAGCCCACTAAAAAAGGGGCAAGGCTGAAGAAAAGGTTGCAGTTTTCCCTTGGAGACCAGTGCCTTCCAGGCAGCCCTTGCATCATGCCTGGGGGGTTCGTGGGGTCCCTGGCTTGCACTCAAGCTGTGTGACTCTTGCATGGTGGGCACTGCAAAGCAGCAGAAGAACCCTGGGGACAGGACACCAGGCTTTCAGGGGGACGTTGAGGCAGTCAGGAGAAAAAAGCGGCAAGGTTGAAGAGGAGGCTGGGGTCCTCCTTTGAAAACCAGTGTCTTCCCGGCAAGTTCTTCACTGGTTCCGTGGGGCTCGTGGGGCCCCTGCCTTCCACCCAGGGTGTGTGTCTCTCCTACAGGGAGGGTAAGTGGCAAGAAGGTCCCTGGTGACGGGAACATGTCTCTTCCAAAGGAGTCACTCCAAAGCAGCAAGTAGGCTCCCTGGTGATGGGGACAGGACACCAGGATTTCAGGAGGACGTTGAGGCAGCCCCAGGAAAAAAGGGGCAAGGTTGAAGAGGAGGCTGTGGTCTTCCCATGGAGGCTATTGTCCCCACCAGCAGCCCCTGCGCTTGGCCCAGTGGGCTCATGGGGTATTTGGCTTGCACCCAGCATGTGTGTCCAGGGGGACAAAGACAGGATGCCTGAATATCTCCCTGATAGCCTGGCAGCCTGGTGTCCTGTGCCATCCTCTCAGGGCTTCTAGACAGTTTTGGGTTGCCCCTTTTCTGGGAATCAAACCCCTGGGTGACAACCAGGAACTCCACGATGCCTCCTGACCCAGTGAAGAGGCAGCCAGGAAGGCACTGCCCTCCCGGGGTATGACCCCAGCCTACTCCTCGTCCTCGCTACTTTTTTATGCCGGGTTGCTTTAATGTCCCCCTGAAAGCCTGACATCCTGTCTCCATACCTCAGGCTACCTCTTGCCACTTTGGGGTGTCCCCCGTGAAAGAGACACACACCCTGGGTGAAAGTCAGGAACTCCACGATACCCCCGGGCCCAGCACAGGAGTTGCTGGGAAGGCACTGTCTTCCAGGGTAGGACCCCAGCATCTTCCTCCTCCGCATCATCGGTTTTTTCCTCTCAGCTGCCTCAACGTCCCACTGAAAGCCTGGTGTTTTGTCCTCATACCCCAGGGGACTTCTTGCCACTTTGGAGTGCCCCCTGTCAGGGTGACACGCACCATGGGTGAAAGCCAGGGATTCCTCTACCCAAATGGTCCTGGCGCAGGGGCTGCCGGGGAGGCACTGGCCTCCAGGGGATGACGCAAGCCTCCTCCTGAGTCACACTACTTTTTTTCCCAGGCTGCCTCAACATCCCCGTGAAATGCTGGCATCCTCTCCCCATCGCCTGGGGGACCTCTTGCCATTTGGGGTGCCACCCATGTTAGAGCCACATACCCTGAGTGAAAGCCAAGGACTTCACCCCACCCCCACCCCCCCACCCAGCACAGGGGCTGCCAGGAAAGCACTGGCTTCTGGTGGATGACCCTGCCAAATCGACCTCGTGGCTTTTTTCCATGGCCTGCCTCAATGTCCCCCGAAAGCCTGTCATCCTGTCCCCGTCTTCTGGGGTCCTTCCCCCATGGGGAAGACAGGCAGCCTGGTTGAAAAACAAGGACTCCCCAAACCCCCCAGGACTGTCATAGGGGCTGCTGGAAAGGCACTGGCCTCCGTGGAGGACCCCAGCCTCCTCGGCCTCGCTGCTTTTTTACTCCGGGCTGTTTCAATGTCCCCCTGAAAGCCTGGTGTCCTGTCCCTGTTTCCCCGGGGACTTCTTGCCATTTTGGGTGCCCCCCATGTAAGAGACACAACCTTGGTGAAAGCCAGGGACTCCGCAACCCCACTGGGCCTGGTGCAGGTGCTGCCGGAAAAGCATTGACCTCTGGGAGAGGACCCAGGCCTCCTCCTCGGCCTCTCCACTCTTATTCCTGGGATTCCTCAACGTCCCCCTCAAAGCTTGGAGTCATGTCCGTGTCCCCTGGGAGACTTCTTGCTGCTTTGGGATGTACCCCGTGGGGAAACCACACACCCTGGGTAAAAGCCAGTGTCTCCATTACTCCCCGGGTATGCCACAAGGGCTACTGGGAAGGCACTGGCCTCCAAAGGATGACCACAGACTCCTTCTCTACCTCGCCGCTATTTTACCCACACTGCCTCAATGTCCTCTTGAAAGTCTGGCCTCCTGTCTCCATTCTCTGGGGCCTTCGTGCCACTTTTGGGTACGCCCTGTTTGAGAGACATGCACTCTGGTTGCAAGCCAGGGACCCCATGAGTCCCCCGGGCCTGGCTCACGGGCTCTCAGGAAAGGACTGACTTCCAAGGGAGGAATCCAGCCTTCTCCTTGGCCATGCTGCTTTTTTCCCATGCTGCCTCAATGTTCCTCTGAAAGCCTGGCATTGTGTCCGCATCCCCTGGGGTCCTTCTTGCCACTTTGGGGTTCCCCCCTTGGAAGAGACACCACCATGGGTGCAAGCCAGGGATCCCACGAGCCCTCCACGCCCAGCACAGGGGCTGCTGGGAAGGCACTGGCCTCTGAGGGATGACCCCAGGCTCCTCCTCGGCCTCGCCGTTTTTTCTCCAGGATGATTCAACATCGTCCTGAAAGTCTGGTGTCCTGTCCCCATCCCTGGGGGGCTTCTTACTGCTTTGTGGTGCTCCTCATTGGAGAGATACGCACCCTGGGTGTAAGCCATGGACCCGTAGAGCCCCACGGGCATAGCACATTAGCTGCTGGGAAGGCATTGCCCTCTGGGTGAGGAACCCAGCCTCCTTGGCCTCACTGCTTTTTCCCCCAGGCTGCCTCAACATCTGCCTGAAAGCCTGGCATCCTGTCCCTGTACTCCAGGGATGTTCTTGCCATTTTGGGTTTCACTCCAGTGACAGAGACACTCACCCTGGGTGCAAGCCAGGGACCTTAAAAGCCCCCTGCCAGGCCCAGCGGAGTGCTTCTGGGAAGTCTTTGCCCTCTGGGAGAGGACCCCAGCTTTCTCCTCGGCCTCACCGCTCTTTTCCCTTGACTGCCTTAACTTCCCCCTGAAAGCCTGGCCTCCTGTCCCTGTTCACCGGGGGCTTCTTGCTTCTTGGGGTACCCCCTGTTTGAGAGATATGCACCCTGGGTGCAAGCCAGGGACCCCATAAGCCCCCTGGTCCCAACCCAGGGCTACCAACCCAGGGGCTGCTGGGAAGGCACTGGTCTCCAAGGGAGACACCCAACCTCCTCCAGCTTTGCTGCTTTTTTCCCCAGGTTGTCTCAATGTTCCCCTGAAAGCCTGGCATCTTGTCCCGGTTTCCCAGGGTCTTCTTGCTCCTTTGCAGTGTCCTGCATGACAGAGACACGCACCCTGGGTGCAAGTCAGGGACCCCACAACCCCCCCAGGCCCAGCCCAGAAGCTGCCAGGAAGGCACTGGTCTCTGTGGGAGGACCCCAGCCTCCTACTTGGCCTCACTGCTTATTTTCCCAGTCTGCCTTAGCGTACCCCTGAAAACCTGGCATCCTGTCCCTGTTCTCCGGGAGCCTTCTTGCTGCTTTAGGGTACACCACATGGCAGAGACACACATCCTGGGTTCAAGACAGGGACCCCACGATCCCCCTGGGCCCATTGTAGGTGCTGCTAGGAAGAGACTGGCTTCCAGGGGAGGAACCCAGCCTCCTCCTCAGCCTCGCTGCTGTTTTCTCCTGGCTGCCTCAATGTCCCCCTAAAAGTCTGGCATCTTGTCTCCTTCCAATGGTGGACTTCTTGCTGCATTGGTGTGCTCCCCATGGGGGACACATGCACCCTGGGTGAAAGCCAGGAACTCCGAGACCTTCTTACCTCTTTGAGGTGCCTTCCGTGGGAGAGGCACACACCCTGCATGCAAGCTAGGGACACCACGAACCCCCAGGTCCCAGCGCATGGCCTGCTGAGAAGGTAATGAACTGAGTCAAGGAACCCAGCCTCCTTCTCACCCACGCCACTTTTTTTTTCCAGGTTGCCTCAACGTTTCCCTGAAAGACTGGTGTCTTGTCCCCATCCCCCAGGAACATTCTTGCAGCTTTGGGTTACCTCCTATGGGAGAGACACGCACCCTGGGTGCAAGCCAGGAACCCCACGAGCCCCTCAGGCCCTGCACAAGGGCTTCCAGTAAGGCACTGGACTCCGGGTGAGGACCCTAGCCTTCTCCTCAGCCTTGTAGCTTTTTTCCCTGCTCTGCCTCAATGTCCCACTTAAAGCATGACCACCTATCCCCATTCCCTGGGGACCTTCTTCCTGCTTTGAGTTGCCCACCATGAAAGCGACATGCATCCTGGGTCAACCCCACGAGCACCTGGGCCGGGTGCAGGGGCTGACAGAAAGGCACTGGCCTCCACGGGTAGGCCCTACCTTCCTCCTCAGCCTCATTGATGTTTACTTCTGGGCTACCTCAACGTTCCCCTGAAAGCCTAGAGTCCTGTCCCCGTCCATCGGGGGGCTTCTTGCTACTTTGAGGTGCCCCACTTGACAAAGACACACACCCTGGGTGCAAGGTAGGGACCCTAAAACCCTCCTGGCCTGGTGCAGTGGCTGTGGGAAACACACTGGCCTCTGTGGGATGACCCCAGCCTCCTGCTTGGCTTCACTGCTTTCTTCCTTGGGCTGCCTCAGTATCCCCCTGAAAGCCTGGTGTCCTCTCTCCATCCGATGGGGAACTTCTTTTTGCTTTGGGGTGCCCCCCGTGGGAGAGACATGCAACCTTTTTGCAAGCAAGGGATCCCATGAACCCCGCAAGCCCAGCGCATGTGCTTCCGAGAACGCAATGACTTTGGGGGAAGAAACTCAGCCTCCTTCTCAGCCTCGCTGCTTTGTATTCCAGAATGCCTCAATGTCCACCTGAAAGACTGTTGTCCTGTCGCCATCTCTTGGGAAACTTGCCACTTTGTGGTGCCTCCTGTGGGAGAGACACGCACTCTGGGTGCAAGCCAGGGACCCCAGGAGCCCCCTGGGTCTTGTTCAGGGGCTGCCGGAGAGGCACTGGAATCCAAGGGAGGGTCCCAGCCTCCTCCTCAGTCTCACAGCTTTTTTTCCCTGGTCTGCCTCAGCATCCCACTGAAAGTCTTGCATCTTGTTCCCATTCCCTGGGGCCTTCTTGCCACTTTGGGGTCCCCTCCATGAAAGCATCATGCATCATCTGTGCAAGCCAGGGACATTACGAGACCCCTGGGCCAGGCAAAGGGGCTGATGGGAAGGCACTGGCCTCTGGGGAATGACCAGATCCTCCTCCTCCACCTCTCTGTTGTTTTCTACAGGCTTCCTCAACATCCCCTTGAAAATTTGGCATCCTGTCCCAGTCCCCCGGGGGCCTTCTTGCCACTCTTGGGTGCCCTCCGTGGAAAAGACACACACCCTGGATGCATGCCAGGGACCCTGTGAGCCTCCCTGGCCCAGTGCAGTGGCTGCCGGGAAGGCACTGGCCTCCCGAGGATGACTCCAGCCTCCTCCTCAGCCTCACCTCTTTTTTCCCCAGGCTTCCTCAACATTTCTCTGAAAGCCTGGCGTCCTGGCCTCATCTCCCGGGGGCCTTCTTGCCACTTTGTGGTGTCCCCAGTGGAAGAGACACGCACCCTGGGTGCAAGCCAGACACCTGGGCCTGGTGCTAAAGCTGCCAGGAAGATACTGGCCTCCATGGAATGACTCCAGTCTCCCCCTCATCCTCACCGCTTTTTTTCCCCCGACTGCCTCAACGTCCTCCTGAAAACCTGGCATCCTGTTCCCGTCCCGTGAGAGACTTCTTGGTGCTTTGGGATGCCCCTTTGTAGGGGAGTCACGTACCCTGTGTGAAACTCCATGACCCCTCCGGACATGGCAGAGGTGGTGCTGGAAAGTTACTTGCCTCCAATGGGGAACTCCAGCCTTTTCCACCTCTCTGCTGTTTTTCCCAGGCTGCCTCAACATCTTGAAAGCTTACTGTCCTGTCCCTGTCCCCCAGGGGACTTCTTGCCACTTAGGGTTGCTCTCGTGGGGAAGACATGCAAGATGGCTGAAAGCCAGGGACTCCACAACCTCCCCTGGCCTGTTGTACGTGCTGCTGGGAAGGCAAGTGCTCCCAGGAAGTGTCCTCTGGGAAGGACCCCAGCTCTCTCCTTGGCCTTGCTGATTTTTTTTTCCCCTGGCTGTTACAGCGTCCCCCTGAGAGCCTGGCATCCTGTCCCTTTTTCCCAGGAAACTTCTTGTCACTTTGGGCATGACCCCATGGAAGATACATGCAACCTGGGTGAAAGCCAGGGACTCCACGACCCCCCTTGGGCCTGGCACAGGGGCTTCCAGGAAGGCACTGGCTTCCAAGGGAGGACCCCAACCTCCTCCTGACCTCGCCCCTTATTTTCTTTGGCTGCCTCAACGTCCCCCTGAAAAACCTGGCATCCTGTGCCTGTCCACTGGGGGACTTCTTCCCACTTTGCAGTGCTCCCTGTGAGGAAATCATGCACCCTGGGTGAAAAACAGGGCTCCACGCCACCATTGGGCCCATCAAAAAGGCTGCCTGGAAGTCACTGGCCTGCAGGTGGCCAACTCAGTCTCCTCTGCCTTGTTGTTTTTTTCCACAGGCTGCCTCAACGTCCCCTGGCTTACTGTCCTTGTTTTCTGGGGTCTTCTTGACCCTTTGGGGTGCCCCCTTGTGGGAGACACACATTCTATGTGAAAGCCAGGGTCTCCACAACCACCCAAGCCAGCTGCAGGGGCTACCAAGAAGGCACTAGCCTCTGGGAAAGACCTCAGCCGCCTGCTCAGCCTCGCAATTTTTTCTCCCTGTGCTGTTTCTACATCTCCCTGAAAACCTGGCATCCTGTCCCTGTCACCTGAGGGACTTCTTGCCTCTTTGGGGTGCCCCCCATGGAAGAGTCATGCACCCTGAGTGCTTTGGAATGAACACACAGAGTTACACTTTTGTTTCATGGAGCAGTCTATTACCACTGTCTTTGGAGAATCTGAAAAGGGACTCTTTGGATCGTATTGAGACCTATCCTGATAAAGGAAATATCCTCAATTAAAATTGTGAAAGAAGCTTTCTGAGAAACTTCTTTGTGATAAGTAGATTCATCTCCCAGAGTTACAAGTTAGTCTTCATGAGGCAGTTTCCTAACACTACTTTCGGGGAATCTGCAAAGTGATATTTGGGAATGCATTGAGGGCTATGGTGAAAAAGCAAACATCGCCAGTTAAAAACTGGAAAGAAGCGTTCTGAGAAACGGCATTGTAACATGTGAATGCAACTCACAGAGTTACACTTTTGTTTTCATTGTTTAGTTTGCTAACAGTTTCCTAGAAATCTGCAATGGGATATTTCTTAGTGCAAAGAAGCTTGTGGTGACCAACGAAATATCCTCAGGTAAAAACTAGAAAGAAGTTTTCTGAGAAACTGCTGTGTGATGTGTGAATTTATCTCACAGAGTTACACTTTCGTTTCTTGAAGCAGTCTATTACCACAGTCTTTGGGGAATCTGAGAAGGATACTTTGAATCGCATTGAGGTCTATCCTGATAAAGGAAATATCCTCAATTAAATACGTGAAATAAGCTTTCTGAGAAACTTCTTTGTGATATGTGGATTCATCTCACAGAGTTAAAACTTAGTCATCATGAAGCAGTTTGCTAACACTCCTTTCGGGGAATCTGCAAAGCGATATTTCGGAGTGCATGGAGTGCTATGGTGTAAAAGGAAATATCATCAGACAAAAACTGGAAAGAAGCATTCTGAGAGACTGCATTGTGACATGTGAATACCATTCACAGAGTTACACTTTCCTTTTAATTGATTAGTTTGCTAAAACTGTTTCCTTGAAATCTGCAATGGGACATTTCTTAGTGCAATGAAGCTTACGATGACAAAGGAAATATCCTCAGGTAAATGCTAGAAAGAATCTTTCTGAAAAACTGCCTTGTGATGTGTGAATTCATCTCACTGAGTTACACTTTCGTATTATGGAGCAGTCTATTACCACTGTCTTTGGGGAATTTGAGAAGGGATACTTTGGATCACATTGAGGTCTATCCTGATAAAGGAAATATCCTACGTGGAAGAAGTTTTCTTGGAAACTTTTTTGTGATATGTAGATTCATCTCACAGAGTTACAACTTACTCTTTATGAGGCAGTTTGCTAACACTACTTTCGGGGAATGTGCAAAGTGATATTTGGGAGCGCAATGTGGGCTATGGTGAAAAAGGAAATATCGTCAGACAAAAACTGGAAAGAAGCGTTCTGAGAAACTGTAATGGTGACATGTTAATGCAACTAACAGAGTTACAGGTTTCTCCTCATTGATCAGTTTGCTAACACTGTTTTTTTGAATTGTGCAATGGTATATTTCAAAAGTGTAATAAAGTTAACAATGACAAAGAAAATATCCTCAGGTAAAAACCATAAAGAAGTTTTCTGAGAAACTGCTTTGTGATGTGTGAATTCATCTCACAGAGGTACAATTTCGTTTCATGGAGCAGTCTATCACCACTGTCTTTTGTTAATCTGAGAAGGGCCTCTTTGGATCACATTGAGCTCTATGTTGATAAAGGAAATAGCCTCAATTAAAAACGTGAAAGAAGCTTTCTGAGAAACTTCTTTGTGATATGTGAATTCATCTCACAGATTTACATCTTAGTCTTCATGAGGTAGTTTGCTAACATTACTTTCGGGGTATATGCAAAGTGATATTTGGGAGCACATTGGGGGGTATGGTGAAAAAGCAAACATCATCAGATAAAAACTGGAATTAAGCATTCTGAGAAACTCCATTGTGATATGTGAATGCAAGTCACAGAGGTACACTTTTGTTTTCTTTGTTTAGTTTGCTAACACTATTTCCTTGAAATCTGCAATGTGATATTTCTTAGTGCCAAGAAGCATACAGTGACAAAGGAAATATCCTCAGGTAAAAACTAGAAAGAAGCTTTCTGAGAAACTGCTATGTGATGTGTGAATTCATCTCACAGAGTTACTCTTTCGTTTCATGGAGCAGTGTGTTACCACTGTCTTTGGGGAATCTGAGAAGGGATACTATGGATTGCATTGAGGCCTATCCTGATAAAGGAAATATACTCAATTAAATATGTGAAAGAAGCTTTCTTAGAAACTTCTTTTTGATATATGGATTCATCTCACTGAGTTACAACTTAGTCTTCATGAGGCAGTTTGCTAACACTACTTTTGGGGAATCTGTAAAGCGATATTTGGGAATGCATTGAGGGCTACGGTGAAAAAGGAAAGATCGTCAGATAAAAACTGGAAAGAGGCGTTCTGAGAAACTGCATTGTGACATGTGAATGCAACTCACAGAGTTACACTTTTCTTTTCATTGAGCATTTTGCTACCACTGTTTCTTTGAAATTTGCAATGGGAGATTTCTTAGTGCCATGAAGCTTATGGTGACAAAGGAAATATCCTCAGGAAATAACCAGAAAGAAGCTTTCTGAGAAACTGCTTAGTGATGTGTGAATCAATTTCACAGAGTTATACTTTCGTTTCATGGAGCAACCTATTACCACCGTCTTTGGAGAATCTGAGAAGGTATACTTTGGATCGTATTGAGGCCTATCCTGATAAAGAAAATATCCTCAATTAAAAATGTGAAAGCAGCTTTCGGAGAAAGTTCTTTGTGATATGTGGATTCTTCTCACAGAGTCACAACTTAGTCTTCATGAAGCAGTGTGCTGACAGTCCTTTCAGGGAACCTGCAAAGCGATATTGGGAGCACATGGAGGGCTATGGTGAAAAAGGAAATATCGTCAGACAAAAACTGGAAAGATGCGTTCTAGAGATTGCAATGTGATTCGTGAATGCCACTCACAGAGTTACACTTTTATTTTCATTGATCAGTTTCCTAACACTGTTTCCTTGAAATCTGCAATGGGATATTTCTTAGTGCAATGAAGCTTACGTTGACAAAGGAAATATCCTCAGGAAAAAACCAGAAAGAAGCTTTTTGAGAAACTGCTTTGTGATGTGTGAATTCATCTCACAGAGTTACATTTTCGTTTCATAGAGCAGTCTATTACCACTGTCTTTGAGGAATCTGAGAAGGGATACTTTGGATCGCATTGAGGACTATCTTGATAAAGGAAACATCCTCAATTAAAAACTTGAAAGAATTTTTCTGAGAAACTTCTTTTTGATATGTGGATTCATCTCACAGAATTACATCCTAGTCTTCATGAGACCGTTTGCTAACACTAGTTTCAGGGAATCTGCAAAGTGATATTTGGGAATGCAAGGAGGGCTGTGATGAAAACGGAAATATCGTCAGATAAAAATTGGAAAGAAGCGTTTTGAGAAACTGCATTGTGACACGTTAATGCAACTCACAGAGTTACACTTTTGTTCTCCTTGTTTAGTTTGCTAACACTGTTTCCTTGAAATCTGCAATGGTATAATTCGTAGTACAATGAAACTTATGGTGACAAAGAAAATATCCTCAGGAAAAAACCATAAAGAAGCTTTCAGAGAAACTGCTTTATGATGTGTGAATTCATCTCACAGAGTTACACTTTTGTGTCATGGAGCAGTCTATTACCACTATCTTTGGGGAATCTGAGAAGGGATACTTTGGATCACATTGAGGCCTATCCTGATAAAGGAAATATGCTCAATTAAAAACGTGAAAGAAATTTTCTGAGAAACTTCTTCGTGATATGTGGATTCATCTCACAGAGTTACAACTCAGTTTTCATGAGGTAGTTTGCTAACACTACTTTCGTGGAATCTGCAAAGTGATATTTGGAAGCGCATTGAGGGCTATGGTGAAAAAGGAAATATCATCAAAAACTGGAAAGAAGCGTTCTTAGCGACTGCATTGTGACACATGAATGCAACTCACAGAGTTACACTTTTCTTTTCATTGATCAGTTTGCTAATACTGTTTACTTGAAATCTGCAAAGGAAAATTTCTTTGTGCAATGAAACTTACGGTGACCAAGGATATATCCTCAGGTAAAAACTAGAAAGAAGCTTTCTGAGAAACTGCTTTGTGATGTGTGAATTCATCTCACAGAGTTACACTTTTTTTTTCCTGGAACAGTCTATTACCACTGTCTTTGGAGAAACTGAGAAGGGATACTTTGGATCGCATTGAGGCCTATCCGGATAAAGGAAATATCCTCAATTACATTCGTGAAAGAAGCTTTCTGGGAAACTGCTTTTTGATATATGGATTCATCTCACAGAGTACAAGTTAGTCTTCATGAAGCAGTTTGCTAACACTACTTTCGGGGAATCTGCAAAGCAATATTTGGGAACGAATTGAGGGCTATGATGAAAAAGGAAATATCATCAGATAAAAACTGGAAAGAAGCCTTCTGAGAAACTTCATTTTGATATGTGAACGCAACTCACAGAGATACACTTTTCTTTTCATTGATCAGTGTGCTAAAACTGTTTCCTTGAAATCTGCAATGGGAGATTTCCTAGTGCAATGAAGTTAATGGTGACACTGGAAATATTCTCAGGAAAAAACCAGAAAGAAGCTTTCTGAGAAACTGCTTTGTGATGTGTGAATTCATCTCACAGAGTTACACTTTCGTTTCATGGATAAGCCTACTCCCACTGTCTTTGGGGAATCAGAGAAGTGACAATTTTGATCGCACTGAGGTCTATCCTGATAAAGGAAATATCACCAATAAAAAACCAGAAAGAAGCTTTCTGAGAAACTGCTTTGTGGTATGTAATTCATCTCACAGAGTCACAAATTAGTCTCCATGAGGAAGTTTGCTAACACTAATTACGGGGAATCTGCAAAGCGATATTTGGGAGCGCATTAAGGGCTATGGTAAAAAAGCAAATATCGTCAGATAAAAACTGGAAAAAAGTGTTTTGAGAAACTTTATTGTGATATGTGAATGCAACTTAAAGAGTTACCCTTTTGTTTTCATTGTTTAGTTTGCTAACAGTGTTTCCTTGAATTCTGCAATGGGAAATTTCTTAGTGCCAAGAAGCATACAGTGACAAAGGAAATATCCTCAGGTAAAAACTAGAAAGAAACTTTCTGAGAAACTGCTTTGTGATGTGTGAATTCATCTCACAGAGTTACACTTTCGTTTCATGGAGCGGTCTGTTACCACTGTCTTTGGGGAATCTGAGAAGGGATATATTGGATCGCATTGAGGCCTATCCTGATAAAGGAAATATCCTCAATTAAATACGTGAAAGAAGATTTCTGAGAAACTTCTTTTTGATATATGGATCCATCTCACAGAGTTACAACTTAGTCTTCATGAAGCAGTTTGCTAACACTACTTTTGGCGAATCTGCAAAGCGATATTTGGGAATGAATAGAGGGCCATGGTGAAAAGGAAATAATGTCAGATAAAAACTGAAAAGAAGCGTTCTGAGAAACTGTAATTGTGACATGTTAATGCAACTAACAGACTTACAGGTTTCTCCTCATTGATCAGTTTGCTAACACTGTTTTCTTGAAATCTGCAATGGTATATTTCAAAAGTGCAATAAAGTTAACTGTGACAAAGAAAATATCCTCAGGAAAAAACCATAAAGATCCTTTCTGAGATACTGCTTTGTGATGCGTGAATTCATCTCACAGAGTTACTCTTTCGTTTCCAGGAGCAGTCTGTTACCACTGTACCACTCTCTTTGGGGAATCTGAGAAGGGACAATTTGGATCGCATTGAGGCCATTGCTGTTAAAGGAAATATCCTCAATTAAAAACGAAAGAGAAGCTTTCTGAGAAACTTCTTTGTGACATGTGGATTCATCTCACAGAGTTACAACTTAGTCTTCATGAGTAAGTTTGCTAACACTACTTTCATGGAATAAGTAAAGCGATATTTGGGAACGCTTTGAGGACTATTGTGAAAAAGGAAATAACGTCAGATAAAAACTGAAAAGAAACGTTCTGAGAAACTGAACTGTGAGATGTGAATGCAACTCACAGAGTTACACTTTTCTTTTCATGGAACATTTTGCTAAAACTTTTTTCGTGAAATCTGCAATGGTATATTTCAAAAGTGCAATGAAGTTAACAGTGACAAACGAAATATTCTCATGATAAAACCAGAAAGAAGCTTTCTGAAAAACTGCTTAGTGATATGTGAATTCATCTCACAGAGTTAAACTTTCATTTCGTGAAGTAGTCTATTACCACTCTCTTTGGGGAATGAGAAAAGGGGCAATTTGGATTGCATTGAGGCCTGTCTTGATAAAGGAAATATCCTCAATTAAAAACGTGAAAGAAGCTTTCTGAGAAACTTTTCTGTGATATGTGGATTCATCTCACAGAGTTACAACTTAGTCTTCATGAAGCAGTTTGCTAACACTGCTTTCGGGGAATCTGCCAAGCGATATTTGGGAGCACATTGAGGGCTATGGTGAAAAACGAAGTATTGTCAGATAAAAACTGGAAAGAAGCATTCTGAGAAACTGCATTGTGACATGTGAATGCAACTCACAGAGTTACACTTTTGTTTTCTTTGTGTAGTTTGTTAACACTATTTCCTTGAAATCTGCAAAGGTATATTTCAAAAGGGCAATGAAGCTAACAGTGACAAAGAAAATATCCTCTGGAAAAAAACCAAAAAGAAGCTTTCTGAGAAACTGCTTTATGATGTGTGAATTCATCTCACAGAGTTACACTTTCATTTTATGAAGCAGTCTATTACCACTGTCTTTGGGGAATCTGAGAAGGGATCCTTAGGATCGCATGGAGGCCTATCCTTATAAAGGAAATATTCTCATTTGAAAACGTGAAAGAAACTTTCTGAGAAACTTCTTTGTGATATGTGGATTCATCTCATAGAGTTACAACTTAGTCTTCATGAAGCAGTTTGCTAACACTACTTTTGAGAAATCTGAAAAGTGATATTCAGGAGCGCATTGAGGGCTATGATGAAAAAGGAAATATCGTCAGATAAAAACTGGAAAGAAGCGTTCTGAGAAACTGTAATTGTGACATGTTAATGCCACTAATGGAGTTACAGGTTTCTCCTCACTGATCAGTTTGCTAAACTGTTTTCTTGAAATCTACAATGGTATATTTCAAAAGTGAAATAAAGTTAACGGTGACAAAGAAAATATCCTCAGGAAAAAAATATAAAGAAGCTTTCTGAGAACCAGCTTTGTGATGTGTGAATTCATCTCACAGAGGTACACTTTCATTTCCAGGAGCAGTGTATTACCACTGTACCACTGTCTTTGGGGAATCTGAGAAGGGACTCTTTAAATCGCATTGAGGCCTATCCTGTTAAAGGAAATATCCTCAATTAAAAACGAGAAAGAAGCTTTCTGAGAAACTTCTTTGTGATATGTGGATACATCTCACAGAGTTACAACTTAGTCTTCATGATGAAGCTTGCTGAAACTACTTTTGGGGAATCCGCAAAGTGATATTTGGAAGAGCATTGAGTGCTACGGTGAAAAAGGAAACATCGTCAGATAAAAACTGGAAAGAAACGTTCTGAGAAACTGCATTGTGACATGTGAATGCATCTCACAGAGTTACACTTTTCTTTTCATTGTTTAGTTTGCTAACGCTCTTTCCTTGAAATCTGCAATGGGATATTTCTAAGAGCAATTAAGTTTACGGTGACAAAGGAAATATCCTCAGGAAAAAACAAGAAAGAAGCTTTCTGAGAAACTATTTTGTGATGTGTGAATTCATCTCACAGAGTTACACTTTTGTTCCATGGAGCAGTCTATTACCATTGTCTTTGGGGAATCTGAGAAGGGATAATTTGGATCGCATTGAGGCCTATCATGGTAAAGGAAATATCCTCAATTTAAAACGTGAAAGAAGCTTTCTGAGAAACTTCTTTAGATATATAGATTCAACTCACAGAATTACAAATTAGACTTCAGAAAACAGTTTGCTAACACTACTTTCGGGAATCTGCAAAGTGATATTTGGGAGCGCATTGAGGGCTATGGTGAAAAAGGAAATAACATCAGATAAAAACTGGAAAGAAGAGTTCTGAGAAACTGCATTGTGACATGTGAATGCAACTCACAGAGTTACACTTTTCTTTTCATTGAATATTTTTCTAACACTTTTTTCATGAAATCTGCAATGGGAGATTTCCTAGTGCAAAGAAGCTAATGGTGACACAGGAAATATCCTCAGGACAGAGCCAGAAATAAGCCTTCTGAGAAACTGCTTTGTGATGTGTGAATTCATCTCACAGAGTTACACTTTCTTTTCATGGAACAGTCTATTACCACTGCCTTTGGGGAATCAGAGAAGGGACAATTTGGATCACTTTGAGGCCTCTACTGATAAAGGAAATATCCTCAATTAAAAACGTGAAAGAAGATTTCTTAGAACTTCTTTGTGATATATGGATTCACCTCACAGAGTTACAACTTAGTCTTCATGAAGCAGTTTGCTAACACTACTTTCGGGGAATCTGCAAAGCGGTATTTGGGAAAGCATTGAGGGCTACGGTGAAAAAAGAAATAACATCAGATAAAAACTGGAAAGAAACTTTCTGAGAAACTACATTGTGATGTGTGAACGCAACTCACAGAGTTACACTTTTCTTTTCATTGATCAGTTTCCTAAAACTGTTTCCTTGAAATCTGCAATGGGAGATTACCTACTGCAATGAAGTTAACGGTGACACTGGAAATATCCCAGGAAAAAGCCAGAAATAAACTTTCTGAGAAACTGCTTTGTGATGTGTGAATTCATCTCACAGAGTTACACTTTCGTTTCATGGAACAGTCTACTGCCACTGTCTTTTGGGAATCAGAGAAGGGACAATTTGGGTAACATTGATGCCTATCCTGATAAAGGATATGTCCTCATTAAAAACGTGAAAGAAGCTTTCTGAGAAATTTCTTTGTGATATGTGATTCATCTCGCAGAGTTACAACTTAGTCTTTTTGAGTCAGCTTGCTAACACTACTTTCGGGGAATCTGCAAAGCGATATTTGGGAGCGCATTGAGGGGTATGGTGAAAAAGCAAATATTGTCAGATAAAAACTGGAAAACAGCATTCTGATAAACTGCATTGTGATATGTGAATGCAACTCACAGAGTTACCCTTTTGTTTTCATTGTTTAGTTTGCTAACAGTGTTTCCTTGAAATCTGTAATGGGATATTTCTTAGCACAAAGAAGTTTACGGTGACAAGGGAAATATCCTCAGGTAAAAACTAGAAAGAAGCTTTCTGAGAAACTGCTTTGTGATGTTTGAATTCATCTCACAGAGTTACACTTTCGTTTCGTGGATCAGTCTATTACCACTGTCTATGGGGAATCTGAGAAGGGATACTTTGGATCGCATTGAGGTCTATCCTGTTAAAGGAAATATCCTCAAATAAAAACATGAAAGAAGCTTTCTGAGAAACTTCTTTTTGATATATGGATTCATCTCACTGAGTTACACTTAGTCTTCATAAAGCAGTTTGCTAACACTTCTTTTGGAGAACCTACAAAGCCATATTTGGGAGCGCATTGAGGGCTATGATGAAACAGAAAATATCATCAGATAAAAACTGGAAAGAAGCGTTCTGAGAAACTGTAATTGTGACATGTTAATGCGACTAAAAGAGTTAGAGATTTCTCCTCATTGATCAGTTTACTAAACTGTTTTCCTGAAATCTGCAATGGTATATTTCAAAAGTGCAACAAAGTTAACTGTGACAAAGAAAATATCCTCAGGAAAAAACCATAAAGAAGCTTTCTGAGAAACTGCTTTGTGATGTGTGAATTCATCTCACAGAGTTACACTTTCATTTCATGGAGCAGTCAATTACCACTGTCTTTGGGGAATCAGAGAAGGGACAATTTGGATCGCATTGAGGCCTATCCTGATAAAGGAAATATCCTCAATTAAATACGTGAAAGAATCTTTCTGAGAAACTTCTTTGTGACAAGTGGATTCATCTCACAGAGTTACCACTTAGTCTTCATGAAGCAGTTTGCTAACACTACTTTCAGGAATCTGCAAAGTGATATTTGGGAGCGCATTGAGGGATATGGTGAAAAAGGAAATATCATCAGATAAAAACTGGAAAGAAACGTTCTGAGAAACTATTGTGAAATGTGAATGCAACTCACAGAGTTACACTTTTATTTTCACTGTTGAGTGTGCTAACACTGTTTCCTTGAAAAGTGCAATTTGATATTACTTAGTGCAGTGAAGTTTATGGTGACAAAGGAAATATCCTCAGGTAAAAACTAGAAAGAAGCTTTCTGAGAAACTGCTTTGTGATGTGTGAATTCATCTCACAGAGTTGCACTTTCGTTTCATGGAGCAGTCTATTCTCACTGTCTTTGGGGAATCTGAGAAGGGCTACTTTGGATCGCATTGAGGCCTATCCTGATAACTGAAATATCCTCAATTAAAAACGTGAAAGAAGCTTTCTAAGAAACATCTTTGTGATATATGGATTCTTCTCACAGAGTTACAACTTAGTCTTCATGAGGCACTTTGCTAACACTACTTCAGGGAATCTGCAAAGCGATATTTGGGAGCACATTGAGGGCTATGGAGAAAAAGGAAATATCATCAGATAAAAACTGGAAAGAAACGTTCTGAGAAACTGTATTGTGAAATGTGAATGCAACTCACAGAGTTACACTTTTATTTTCACTGTTGAGTTTGCTAACACTGTTTCCTTGAAAATTGCAATTTGATATTTCTTAGTGTAGTGAAGCTTACGGTGACAAAGAAAATATCCTCAGATAAAAACTAGAAAGAAGCCTTCTGAGAAACTGCTTTGTGATGTGTGAATTCATCTCACAGAGTTGCACTTTTGTTTCATGGAGTAGTCTATTTCCACTCTCTTTGTGGAATCTGAGAAGGGGTACTTTGGATCGCATTGAGGCCTATCCTGATAACTGAAATATCCTCAGTTAAAAACGTGAAAGAAGCTTTCTAAGAAACTTCTTTGTGATATGTGGATTCTTCTCGCAGAGTTACAACTTAGTCTTCATGAGGCAGTTTGCTAAAACTACTTCGGGGAATCTGCAAAGCGATATTTGGGAGTGCATTGAGGGGTATGGTGAAAAAGCAAATGTCGTTGTATAAAAATTTGAAAAAAGCTTTCTAAGAAATTGCATTGTGATATGTGAATGCAACTCACAGAGTTACACTTTTGTTTTCTTTGAACATTTTGTTAACCCTTTTTTCATGAAATTTGCAATCGGAGATTTCCTAGTGCAATGAAGCTAACTGTGACACTGGAAATATCCTGAGGAAAAAACCAGAAAGAAGCTTTCTGTGAAACTGCTTTGTGATGTGTGAATTCATCTCACAGAGTTACACTTTCCTTTCATGGAGCGGTGTACTGCCACTGTCTTTGGGGAATCAGAGAAGGGACAATTTGGATAGCATTGAGGCCTATCCTGATAAAGGAAATATCCTCAATTAAAAACATGAAAGAAGGTTTCTGAGAAACTTCTTTGTGATAGGTGGATTCATCTCACAGAGTTACAACTTATATTTCATGACAGTTTGCTAACACTCCTTTTGGGGAATCTGCAAAGCGATATTTGGGAGCCCACTGAGGGCTATGGTGATAAAGGAAATATTGTCAGATAAAAACTAGAAAGAGGCAAGGCGCGGTGGCTCAAGCCTGTAATCCCAGCACTTTGGGAGGCCGAGGTGGGTGGATCACGAGGTCAGGAGATCGAGATCATCCTGGCTAACAAGGTGTAACATCACCTCCACTAAAAAAAGTTATAAAAACTAGCCGGGTGAAGTGGCGGGTGCCTGTGGTCCCAGCTACTGGGGAGACTGAGGCAGGAGAATGGCGTGAACCTGGGAGGCGGAACTTACAGTGAGCTGAGATCATGCCACTGCACTCCAGCCTGGGCGACAGAGCGAGACTCCATCTCAAAAACAAAACAAAACAAAAAAACAAACAAACAAAAAAACGAAAAAAAAAAAAAACTGGAAAGAAACGTTCTGAGAAAGTGCATTGTGACATATGAATGCAACTCACAGAGTTACACTTTTCTTTTCGTTGAACATTATACTAACACTTTTTTCGTGAAATCTGCAATGGAACATTTCTTAGTGCAATGAAGCTTATGGTGACAAAAGAAATATCCTCAGATAAAAAGTAGAAAGAAGCTTTCTGAGAAACTGCTATGTGATGTGTGAATTCATCTCACTGAGTTACACTTTCGTTTCATGGAGTAGTCTATCACCACTGTCTTTGTGGAATCTGAGAAGGGATACTTTTGATCGCATTGAGGCCTATCCTGATAAAGGAAATATATTCAATTGAAAACGTGAAAGAAACTTTCTGAGAAACTTCTTTTTGATATATGGATACATCTCACAGAGTTACAACTTAGTCTTCATGAAGCAGTTTGATAACACTACTTTTGGAAATCTACAAAGCGATATTTGGGAGCGCATTGAGGGCTATGGTGAAAAAGGAAATATTGTCAGATAAAAACTGGAAAGAAGCATTCTGAGAAATTGCATTGTGACATATGAATGCAACTCATAGAGTTACACTTTTCATTGATCAGTTTTCCAGCACTGTTTTCTTGAAATCTGCAAAGGGATATTTCTTAGTGCAATGAAGCTAACGGTGAAAAAGGAAATATCCTCAGGAAAAAACCAAAAGGAAGCTTTCTGAGAAACTGCTTTGTGATATGTGAATTCATCTCACAGAGTTACACATTCATTTCATGGAACAGTCTATTACCACTGTTTTTGGGGAATCTGAGAAGGGATACTTTGGATCGCTTCGAGGCCTATCCTGATAAAGAAAATATCCTCAATTAAACACGTGAAAGAAGCTTTCTGAGAAACTTTTTTGTGATATGTGACTTCATCTCACAGAGTTACAACTTAGTCTTCATGAAGCAGTTTGCTAACACTACTTTCGGGGAATTTGCAAAGCGATATTTGGGAGTGCATTGAGGGCTATGGAGAAAAAGGAAATATCATCAGATAAAAACTGGAAAGAAGCATTCTGAGAAATTGTATTGTGACATGTGAATGCAACTCACAGGGTTACACTTTACTTTTTATTGATCAGTTTGCTAAGACAGTTTTCCTGAAATCTGCAATGGGATATTTCTTAATGTAATGGAGCTTACGGTGACAAAAGAACGATCCTCAGATAAAAACTAGAAAGAAGACTTCTGAGAAACTGCTTTGTGATGTGTGAATTCATCTCACAGAGTTACACTTTCATTTCAAGGAGCAGTCTATTACCACTGTACCAGTTTTTGGGGAATCTGATAAGAGACTTTTGTCATCCCATTGAGGCCTATCCTGATAAAGGAAATATCCTCAATTAAAAATGGGAAAGAAGCTTTCTGTGAAACTTCTTTTTGATATATGGATTCATCTCATAGAGTTACAACATATTATTCATGTAACAGTTTGGTTCCACTACTTTCAGGGAATCTACAAAGCGATATTTAGAGGCACTATGAGGACTATGGTGAAAAAGCAAATATCATCAGATAAAATTTGAAAAATTTGTTCTGAGAATTTGCATTGTGACATGTGAATGCAAATCTCAGAGTTATACTTTTCTTTTAATTGAACATTTTGCTTACACTTTTTTTGTGAAATATACAATGGTAGATTTCGTAGTGCAATGAAGCTAACAGTGACAAAGGAAATATCCTAGGGACAGAACTAGAAAGAAGCTCTCTGAGAAACTGCTTTGTGATGTGTGAATTCATCTCACAGGGTTACAATTTCGTTTTATGCAATAGTCTATTTCCACTGTCTTTGGGGAATCTGAGAAGGGACAATTTGGATCGCATTGAGGTCTATCCTGATAAAGGAAATATCCTCAATTAAAATCGTGAAAGCAGCTTTCTGAGAAACTCCTTTGTGATATGTCGATTCATCTCACAGAGTTACAACTTAACCTTCACGAGGCAGTTTGCTAACACAACTTTCGGGGAATCTGCAAAGGGTTGTTTGAGAGCACATTGAGGGTTATGGTGAAAAAGGAAATACCATCAGACAAAAACTGAAAAGAAGCATTCTAAGAAACTGCATTGTGACATGTGAATGCAACTCACAGTGTTCCACTTTCCTTTTCATTGATCAGTTTGCTAACTCTGTTTTCTTGAAATCTGCAATGGGATATTTCTTAGTACAATGAAGCTAATGGTGACAAAGAAAATATCCTCAGGAAAAAACCAGAAGGAATCCTTCTGAGAAACTGCTTAGTGATGTGTGAACTCATCTCAGAGTTATACTTTCGTTTCATAGAGCAGTCTATTACCACTGTCTTTGGGGAATCTGAGAAGGGACACTTTTGATGGCATTGAGGCCTATTCTGATAAAGGAAATATCCTCAATTAAAAACGTGAAAGAAGCTTTCTGAGAAACTTCTTTGTGATATGTGAATTCATCTTATAGAATTAAAATGAGTCTTTATGAAGCAGTTTGCTAACACTACTTTCTGGGAATCTGCAAAGTGATATTTGGGAGCTCATTGAGGCCTATGGTGAAAAAGGAAGTACCCTCCTATAGTAACTAGAGAGAAGCTTTCTGAGAAATTTTTTCTGATGTGTGAATTCATCACACAGAGATTCAACTTTCCCTCCTTGTAGCAGTTTGCTAACTCTGTTTTGTGGAATCTGCAAAGTGATATTTGGGATTGCTTTGAGGTTTTTGGTGAAAATGGTATACCCACAGCTACAAACTGGAAAGAAGCCTTCTCAGAATGTGCATTGTGATGTGTGAATGTAACTCACAGAGTTACACTTTTCTCTTCATTTGATCAGCTTGTAACACAGTTTCCCGCCCTGTAGCATTTTGCTAACACTGTTTTTGTGGAATCTGCAAAGTGATATTTGGGATTGCTTTGAGGTTTATGGTGAAAAAGGGTATATCCACAGCTACAAACTGGAAAGAAGCCATCTGAGAAACTGCATTGTGATGTGTGAATGCAACTCACAGAGTTACACTTTTCTCTTCATTTGATCAGCTTGTAACACACTTTTCTTTAAATCTGCAATGGGATACTTCTTAGCGCAATAAAGCTTATGGTGACAAAGGATATATCCTCACATAAAAACATGAAAGAAGCTTTCTGAGAAACTTCTTTGTGATATGTGATTTCATCTCACAGAGTTACAACATAGTCTTCCTGAAGCACTTTGCTAACAATACTTTCGGGGAATCTGCAAAGCGATATTTGGGAGTGCATTGAGGGCTATGGTGAAAAAGGAAATATCATCAGATAAAACCTGGAAAGCAGCGTTCTGAGAAACTGCATTGTAACATGTGAATGCAACTCACAGAGTTACACTTTTCTTTCAATTGATCAGTTTTCTAAACCATTTTTCATGAAATTTGCAATGGGATATTAGTGCAATGAAGCTTACGGTGACAAAGGAAATATTCTCAGATAAAAAGTAGAAAGAAGGTTTCTGAGAAACTGATTTGTGATGTGTCAATTCATCTCAGAAAGTTACACCTTCGTTTCATGGAGCAGTCTATTACCACTGTTTTTGGGGAATCTGAGAAGGGATACTTTGGATCGCATTGAGGCCTTTCCTGAGAAAGGAAATATCTTCAATTAATAACGTGAAAGAAGCATTCTGAGAAACTTCTTTGTGATATGTGAATTCATCCCACAGAGTTACAACTTAGTCTTCATGAAGCAGTTTGTTAACACTATTTTCGGCAAATCTGCAAAGCGATATTTGGGAGCGCATTGAGTTCTATGGTGAAAAACGAAATATCCTCAGATAAAAACTGGAAAGAAGCATTCTGAGAAACTCCATTGTGACATGTGAATGTAACTCACAGAGTTACACTTTTCTTTTCGTTGATCAGTTTGCTAATGCTGTTTTCTTGAAATCTGCAATGCGATATTTCTTAGTGCAATGAAGCTTTCGGTGAGAAAGGTAATATCTTCAGAAAACAACTAGAAAGAAGCCTTCTGAGAAACTGCTACGTGATGTGTGAAATCATCTCACAGAGTTACACTTAGTTTCATGGAGCAGTCTATTACCACTGTCTTTGGGGAATCTGAGAAGGGATACATTGCATGTCATTGAGGCCTGTCCTGATAAAGGAAATATATTCAATTAAAAACTTGAAAGAAGCTTTCTGAAAAACTTCTTTGTGATATGTGGATTCATCTCACAGAGGTTCAACTGAGTCTTCATGAAGCAGTTTGATAACACTATTTTCGGGAATCAGTAAAGCGATATTTGGGAGCGTATTGAGGGCTATGGTGAAAAATGATATAACGTCGGATAAAAACTGGAAAGAAGCGTTCTGAGAAACTGCATTGTGACATGTGAATGCAACTCACAGAGTTACACTTTTCTTTTCATTGATCAGTTTACTAACAGTTTTTTCATGAAATCTGCAACGGGATATTTCTTAGTGCAATGAGGCTTATGATGACAAAGGATATATCCTCAGATGAAAACTAGAAAGAAGCTTTCTGAGAAACTGTTTTGTGATGTGTGAATTCATCTCCAGAGTTATATTTTCGTTTCATGGACCAGTCTATTACCACTGTCTTTGGGGAATCTGAGAAGGGATACTTTAGATCGCTTTGAGGGCTATCCTGATAAGGAAATATCCTCAAATGAAAACGTGAAAGAAGCTTTCTGAGAAACTTCTTTGTGATATGTGAGTTCATCTCACAGAGCTACAAATTAGTCTTCATGAGGCAGTTTGCTAACACTAGTTTTGGGGAATCTGCAAAGAGATTTTTGGGAGTGCTTTGAGGGCTATGATGAAAAAGGAAATATTGTCAGATAAAAACTGGAAAGAAGCGTTCTGAAAAACTGCATTGTGACATGTGAATGCAACTCACAGGATTACACTTTACTTTTCATTGATCAGTTTGCTAACACAGTTTTTTTGAAATCTACAATGGGATATTTCTTAATGAAATGAAGCTTACATGACAAAGGAACTATCCTCATATAAACACTAGAAAGATGACTTCTGAGATACTGCTTTGTGATGTGTGAATTCATCTCACAGAGTTACACTTTTGTTTCACGGAGCAGTCTATAACCATTGTCTATGGGGAATCTGAGAAGGAATACTTTGGATCGCATTGAGGCCTATCCTGATAAAAGAAATATCCTAATTGAAAACGTGATGGAACTTTCTGAGAAACTTCTTTGTGATATGTGAATTCTTCTCATAGAATTACAACTTAGGCTTCAAGAAGCATTTTGCTGACCCTACTTTTGGGGAATCTGCAAAGCAATATTTGGGAGTGCATTGAGGCCTATGGTGTTAAAGGAAATATCCTAAGGTAATAACTAAAGAGAAGCTTTCTGAGAAATTGCTTTCTGATGTGTGAAGTCATCACACAGAGATTCAACTTTCCTTCTTTGTAGCAGTTTGCTAACTCTGGTTTCATAGAATCTGCAAAGTGGTATTTGGGATTGCTTTGAGGCTCATGGTCAAAAAGGGTTTATCCACAGCTACAAACTGGAAAGAAGCCTTCTGAGAAACTGCATTTTGATGTGTGAATGCAACTCAGAAAGTTACACTTTTCTCTTCATTTGATCAGTTTGTAACACAGTTTTCTTGAAATCTGCAATGAGATGCTTCTTACCACAACGAAGCCTACAGTGGCAAAGGATATATCCTCAGATAAAATCGTGAAAGAATCTTTCTGAGAAATTTCTTTGAGATATGTGACTTCATCTCACAGAGTTACACCACTATTTCCTGGAACCGTTTGCTAGCAGTGTTCTTGTGGATTCTGAGAACTGATATTTCGGATTGGTTTGAAGAGTGTAGGGACAAAGGAAATATCTTCAGAGAAAATCTGGAATGACGCTTTCTGACAACCTGCTTTGTGATGTGTGAACCTATCTCACAGTGTTACATCACTCTTTCATGGAGGAGTTTGCTAGCACGGATTTTGTGGAATCCCAGAAGTGACGTCATGGATTTCATTGAATCCCATGGTGAATAAGGAAATATCCTCAGACAAAAACTGCAGAGAAACCTTTTCAGAAACTGCTTCGTTGTGGGTGAATTCAGCTCACTGAGTTACATCATTGTTTACATTGAGATGCTTGCTAACAGTGTTTTGGCAGAATCTGTCAGGAGACACACAGGAGCGCTTTGAGACCAAAATATCCTCAGCTCAAAAGAGAAAGTAGATCGGAGAAACTGGTTTGTGATGTGTGAACTCAACTCACTGAGCTTCACCTGTATTTCGTGGAACCATTTGCTAGCACAGTTTTTGTGAAATCTGAGAACTGATATTTCAGATCGCTTCAAAGACTACACGGCCAAAAGAAATATCTTCAGATAAAAATGAGAAAGAAGCATTCTGAGAAACTGCATTGTGATGTGTGAATTCATCTCACAGAGTTACCCTTTGTCTTCATGAAGCTGTTTGCTCACATAGTTCTCGTGAACCCAGCAAGGTGGTATGTGGGAGGGCATTAAGAGCTAGGGTGAAAAAGAAATATCCTCATATAAGAACTGGAAAGAAGCGTTCAGAGAAACTTCATAGTGACGTGTGAATGCAATTCAGAGAGTTACATTTTTCATTGATCAGTTTGCTAACACTGTTCTCTTTAAATATGCAATGGGATAATTCTTAGAGCAATGAAGCTTACAGTGCCAAAGGAAATATCTTCAGATAAAAATTAGAAAGAAGCTTTCTGAGAAACTGCTTTGTGATGTGTGAATTCATCTCACAGAGTTACACTTTTGTTTCATGGAGCAGTCTATTACCACTGTATTTGGGGAATCTGAGAAGGGACAATTTGGATTGCATTGAGACTTATCTTGATAAAGGAAATATCCTCAATTAAAAACGTGAAAGAAGCTTTCTTAGAAACTTCTTTGTGATATGTGAATTCATCTTACAGAATTAAAATGAGTCTTTATGAAGCAGTTTGCTAACACTACTTTCTGGGAATCTGCAAAGTGATATTTGGGAGCTCATTGAGGCCTATGGTGAAAAAGGAAATACCGTAAGATAAAAACTGGAAAGAAGTGTTCTGAGAAACCACATTGTGACATGTGAATGCAACACACAGCATTATACTTTTCTTTTCATTCAACATTTTGCTAACACTATTTTCGTGAAATCTACAATGGGAGATTTCTTAGTACAATGAAACTAACGGTGACAAAGGAAATATCCTTAGAAAAAAAACAGAAAGAAGCTTTCTGAAAAACTGCTTTGTGATGTGTGAATTCATCAAGAGTTACACTTTCGTTTTACGGAGCAGTCTATTACCACTGTCTTTGGGGAATCTGAGAAGGGACAATTTGGATCGCATTGAGGCCTATCCTGATAAAGGAAATATCCTCAATTAAAAACGTGAAAGAAGCTTTCTCAGAAACATCTTTGTGATATGTGGATTCATGGCCCAGAGTTACAACTTAGTCTTCATGAGTAAGTTTGCTAACACTACTTTCGGGGAATCTGTAAAGCGATATTTGGGAACGCATTGAGGGCTGTGGTGAAAAAGGATATATCGTCAGATAAAAACTGAAAAGAAACGTTCTGAGAAACTGCATTATGACACGTGAATGCAACTCACAGAGTTACACTTTTATTTTCATTGTTTAGTTTGCTAACATTGTTTCCTTGAAATCTGCAATGGTATATTTCTTAGTGCAATGAAGCTTACGGTGACAAAGGAAATATCCTCAGATAAAAACTAGAAGGAAACTTTCTGAGAAACTGTTTTGTGATGTGTGAATTCATCTCACAGAGTTACACTTTCGTTTCGTGGACAGTCTATTTTCACTGTCTTTGGGGAATCTAAGAGGGGACACTTTGGATCGCATGGAGGGCTATCCTGATAAAGGAAATATCCTCAATTAAAAACGTGAAAGAAGCTTACTGAGAAAGTTCTTTGTGATATGCGAACTCATCTCATGGAGTTACAACTTAGTCTTCATGAAGCAGTTTGCTAACACTACTTTTGGGGAATCTGCAAAACGATATTTGGGAGTGCATTGAGGGCTTTGGTGTAAAAGGAAATATCATCAGATAAAAACTGGAAAGAAATGTTCTGAGAAACTCCATTGTGACATGTGAATGCAAATCGCGGAGTTACACTTTTGTTTTCATTGTTTAGTTTGCTAACACTGTTTCCTTGAAATCTGTAATGGGATATTTCTTAGTGCAATGAAGCTAACGGTGACAAAGGAAATATCCTCAGGAACACTACAAGGAGGAGTCTCTTACCTCTATACCACTCCCTTCGAGATATCTGAGAAGGTACTCTTTGGATCGCATTGAGGCCTATCCAGATAAAGGAAATATCATCAATTAAAAACGTGAAAGAAGCTTTCTGAGAAACATCTTTGGGGTATGAAGCCATCTCACACTGTTACAACTGAGTCTTCATGAAGTAGTTTGCTAACACTACTTTTGGGGAATCTGCAAAGCAATATTTGGGAGCGCATTGAGGGTTATGGTGAAAAAGGAAATATCGTCATAAAAACTGGAAAGAAGCGTTCTGAGAAACTTCATTGTGACATGTGAACTTAACTCACAGAGTTACACTTTTCTTTTCATTCATCAGTTTGCTGACATTCTTTTCTCAAAGTCTGCAATGGGATATTTCTTAGTGCAATGAAGCTTACGGCCATAAAGGAAATATCCTCAGAGAAAAAGTAGAAAGAAGCTTTCTGAGAAACTCCATTGTGATGTGTGAATTCATCTCACAGAGTTACACTTTCGTTTAATGGATCAGGCTATTCCCACTGTTTTTGGGGGAATCTGAGGAGGGATAGGTTGGATCACATGGATGCCTTTCCTGAGAAAGGAAATATCCTCAATTAAAAACGTGAATGAAGCTTTTTGAGAAACTTCTTTGTGATATGTGAATTCTACTCACAGAGTTACATCTTAGCCTTCAGGAAGCATTTTGCTCACACTACGATCAGGAATCTGCAAAGGGATACTTGGGACCGCCTTGAGGGCTATGGTGAAAAAAGAAATATCATCAGATAAAAATAGGAAAGAAACGTTCTGAGAAACTGCATTATGACACGTGAATGCAACTCACAGAGTTACACTTTTGTTTTCATTGTTTAGTTTGCTAACACTGTTTTCTTGAAATCTGCAATGGTATATTTCTTAGTGCAATGAAGCTTACGGTGACAAAGGAAATATCCTCAGATAAAAACTAGAAGGAAGCTTTCTGGGAAACTGTTTTGTGATGTGTGAATTCATCTCACAGAGTTACACTTTCGTTTCATGGACAGTCTATTTTCACTGTCTTTGGGGAATCTAAGAGGGGACACTTTGGATCGCATGGAGGGCTATCCTGATAAAGGAAATATCCTCAATTAAAAACGTGAAAGAAGCTTACTGAGAAAGTTCTTTGTGATATGTGAATTCATCTCATGGAGTTACAACTTAGTCTTCATGAAGCAGTTTGCTAACACTACTTTCGGGGAATATGCAAAGCGATATTTGGGAGCGCATTGACGGCTATGTTGAAAAAGGAAATATCGTCAGATAAAAACTGGAAAGAAGGATTCTAAGAAACTGCATTGTGACATGTGAATGCAACTGACAGGTTTACACTTTACTTTTCATTGATCAGTTTGCTAACACAGTTTTCTTGAAATCTGCAATGGGATATTTCTTAGTGCAATGAAGCTTACAGTGACAAAGAAAATATTCTCAGATAAAAAGTAGAAAGAAGCTTTCTGAGAAACTGCTTTGTGATGTGTGAATTCATCTCAGAGTGTTACACTTTTGTTTTATGGAGCAGTCTATAACCACTGTCTTTGGGGAATCTGAGAAGGGATACTTTGGATCGCATTGAGGCCTATGCTGATAAAAGAAATATCCTCAATTGAAAACGTGAGAGAAGCTTTCTGAGAAACTTCTTTGTGATATATGAATTCTTCTCAGAGAGTTACAACTTAGGCTCCATGAAGCATTTTGGAAACACTACTTTCGGGGAATCTGCAAAGTGATATTTGGGAGTGCATTGAGGCCTATGGTGATAAAGGAAATATCCTCAGATAATAGTTAGAGAGAAGCTTTTTGAGAAATTGCTTTCTGATGTGTGAATTCATCACACAGAGATTCAACTTTCCTTCTTTGTAGCAGTTTGCTAACTCTGGTTTCATGGAATCTGCAAAGTCATATTTGGGATTGCCTTGAGGCTTGTGGTGAGAAAGGGTTTATCCACAGCTACAAACTAGAAAGAAGCCTTCCGAGAAACTGTATTTTGATGTGTGAATGCAACTCAGAGAGTTACACTTTTCTCTTCATTTGATCAGTTTGTAACACAGTTTTCTTGAAATTTGCAATGGGATACTTCTTACCACAATGAAGCTTACGGTGACAAAGGATATATCCTCAGATAAAAACGTGAAAGAAGCTTTCTGAGAAACTTCTTTTTGATATGTGACTTCATCTCACAAAGTTACACCATTAGTTCCTGGAGCTGTTTGCTATCACCTTTTTTGTGGATTCTGAGAACTAATACTTCGGATGGGTTTGAAGAGTATAAGGACAAAAGAAATTTCCTCAGAGAAAATCCGGAATGATGCTTTCTGAGAACCTGCTTTGTGATGTGTGAATTCATTTCACAGTGTTACACCACTCTTTCATGGAGGAGTTTGCTAGCACTGATTTTATGGAATCCTAGAAGTGACGTCTTGGATTTCGTTGAATCCTGTGGTCTCTAAGAAAATATCTTCAGACAAAAACTGCAGAGAAGCCTTTTCAGAAACTGCTTTGTTGTGGGTGAATTCAGCTCACTGAGTTACATCATTGTTTACATTGAGATGCTTGCTAACAGTGTTTTGGCAGAATCTGTCAGGAGACACACAGGAGCGCTTTGAGACCAAAATATCCTCAGCTCAAAAGAGAAAGTAGATCGGAGAAACTGGTTTGTGATGTGTGAACTCAACTCACTGAGCTTCACCTGTATTTCGTGGAACCATTTGCTAGCACAGTTTTTGTGAAATCTGAGAACTGATATTTCGAATCGCTTCAAAGACTACACGGCCAAAAGAAATATCTTCAGATAAAAACGAGAAAGAAGCATTCTGAGAAACTGCATTGTGATGTGTGAATTCATCTCACAGAGTTACCCTTTGTCTTCATGAAGCTGTTTGCTCACATAGTTCTCATGAACCCGGCAAGGTGGTATGTGGGAGGGCATTAAGAGCTAGGGTGAAAAAGAAATATCCTCATATAAGAACTGGAAAGAAGCGTTCAGAGAAACTTCATAGTGACGTGAGAATGCAATTCAGAGAGTTACACTTTTCTTTTCATAGATCAGTTTGTTAACACTCTTTTTTTGAAATCTGTAATGGGATATATCTCAGTGCAATGAATCTTACGGTGACAAAGGAAATATCTTCAGATAAAAATTAGAAAGAAGCTTTCTGAGAAACTGCTTTGTGATGTGTGAATTCATCTCACAGAATTACACTTTCGCTTCATGGAGCAGTCTATTACCACTGTCTTTGGGGAATCTGAGAGGGACTCTGTGGATCGCATTGAGGTCTATCCTGATAAAGGAAATATTCTTAACTAAAAACGTGAAAGAAGTATTCTGAGAAACTTCTTTGTGATATGTGAATTCATCTCACAGAGTTACAACTTAGTCTTCATGAGGGAGTTTGCTAACTCTGCTTTCGGGGAATCTGCAAAGCAATATTTGAGTGCGCATTGAGGGCTATGATGAAAAACAAAATATTGTCATATAAAAACTGGAAAGAAGCGTTCTGAGAAACTGAATTGTGATATGTGAATAAAACTCACAGAGGAACACTTTTCTTTTCATTGATCAGGTTGCTAACACTGTTTTCTTGAAATTTGCATTGGTATATTTCAAAAGTGAAATGAAGCTAAGGGTGACATAGGAAATATCCTCAGGAAAAAACCAGAAAGAAGCTTTCTGAGAAACTTCTTTGTGAAGTGTGAATTCATCTCACAGTTACACTTCCGTTTAATTTAGCAGTCTATTACCACTGTCTGTGGGGAATCTGAGAAAGGACACTTAGGATCGCATTGAGGCCTATCCTGATAAAGGAAATACTACTTTCGGGGAATCTGCAAAATGATATTTGAGAGCACATTGAGGGCTATGGTGAAAAAGGAAATATCATCAGATAAAAACTGGAAAGAAGCGATCTGAGAAACTGCATTGTGACATGTGAATGCAGCTCACAGAGTTACACTTTTGTTTTAATTGTTTAGTTTGCTAAAACTGTTTCCTTGAAATCAGCAATGGGATATTTCTTAGTGCACTGAAGCTTATGGTGACAAAGGAAATATCCCCAGGTAAAAACCAGAAAGAAGCTTTCTGAGAAACTGCTTTGTGATGTGTGAATTCATCTCGCAGAGTTACACTTTTGTTTCATGGAGCAGTCTATTTCCACTGTCTTTGGGGAATCTGAGAAGGGATACTTTGGAACGCATTGAGGCCTATCCTGATAAAGGAAATATCCTCAACTAAAAACGTGAAAAAAGTTTTCTGAGAAACTTCTTTGTGATATGTGGATTCATCACACAGAGATACAACTTAGCCTTTATGAAGCAGTGTGATAACACTACTTTCGGGGATTCTTCAAAGCAAAGTTTGGGAACACATGGAGGGCTATGGTGAAAAAGGAAATATTGTCAGATAAAAACTGGAAAGAAGTGTTCTGAGAAACTGCATTGTGACATGTGAATGCAAATCACAGAGTTACACTTTTCTTTTCATTGATCTGTTTGCTAACAGTGTTTTCTTGAAATCTTCAATGGTATATTTCAAAAGGGCAAAAAAGTGAACGGTGACAAAGGAAATATCCTCAGGAGAAAACCAGAAAGAAGCTTTCTGAGAACTTGCTTTGTGATGTGTAAATTCATCTCAGAGTTACACTTTTGTTTCAAGGAACAGTCTATTACCACTGTAACACTGTCTTCAGAGAATCTGAGAAGCGACTCTTTGGATCGCATTGAGGCCTATGAAGATATAGGAAATATTCTCAATTAAAAACGTGAAAGAAGCTCTATGAGAAACTTCTTTGTGATATTTGGATTCATCTCACAGAGTTACAACTTAGTCTTCATGAAGTAGTTTGCTAACACTACTTTCGGGGAATATGTAAAGTGATATTTGGGAGCGCATTGAGGGCTCTGGTGAAAAAGGAAATATCGTAAGATAAAAACTGGAAAGAAGCATTTGGAGAAATTGCACTGTGACATGTGAATACGACTCACTGAGTTACACTTTTGTTTTCATTGATCAGTTTGCTAACACTGTTTTCTTGAAATCTGCAATGAGATATTTCTTAGTGCAATGAAGCTAACAGTGACAAAAGAAATATCCTCAGGAAAAAAACCATAAAGAAGCCTTCTGAGAAACTGCTTTGTGATGTGTGAATTCAATTCACAGAGTTACACTTTCATTTCATGGAGAAGTCTATTACCATTGTCTTTGAGGAATCAGAGAAGGGACAATTTGGATCGCATTGAGGCCTATCCTGATAAAGGAAATATCCTCATTAAAACGTGAATGAAGCTTTCTGAGACACTTCTTTGGGATAAGTGGAGTCGTCTCAAACAGTTACAACTTATTCTTCATGAGGGAGTTTTCTAACACTAATTTTGGGGTATCTGCAAAGCGATATTTGGGAGGGCATGGAGGGCTATGGTGAAAAAGGAAATATCATCAGATAAAAACTGGAAAGAATCGTTCTGAGAAACTTCATTGTGACATGTGAACTTAACTCACAGAGTTACACTTTTGTTTTTATTGTTTAGTTTCCTAACACTGTTTCCCTGAAATCTGCAAAGGGATATTTCTTAGTGCAATGAAGCTTATGGTGACAAAGAAAATATCCTCATGTAAAACTAGAAAGAAGCTTTTTGAGAAACTGCTTTGAGATGTGTGAAATTATCTCACAGAGTTACACTTTCATTTAATTGAGAGTCTATTATCACTGTCATTGTGGATTCTGAGAAGGGATACTTTGGATCGCATTGAAGCCTATCCTGATAAAGAAAATATTCTCAATTAAAAATTTGAAAGAAGCTTTCTGAGAAACTTCTTGGAGATATATGGATTAATCTCACAGAGTTACAACTTAGTCTTCATGAAGCAGTTTGCTAACACTAATTTTGGGGAATCTGCAAAGCGATATTTGGGAGCCCACTGAGGACTATAGTGAAAAACGCAATATCGTCAGACAAAAAATGGAAAAAAGCATTCTGAGAAAGTGCAATGTGACATGTGAATGCAAAACACAGAGTTACACTAGGCTTCTCATTGACCATTTTGCTAACACTTTTTTTTTGAAATCTGCAGTGGTAGATTTCAAAAGTGCAATGAATGTAATGGTGACAAAGGAAATATTCTCAGAAAAAAACAGAAAGAAGCTTTCTGAGAAACTGCTTTCTGATGTGTGAATTCATCTCACAGAGTTATACTTTCGTTCCATGGAGCAGCCTAATATCACTGTCTTTGGGGAATCTGAGAAGGGATATTTTGGATCACCTTGAGGCCTATCCTGATATTGGAAATATATTCAATTAAAAACGTGAAACAGACTTTCTGAGAAACTTCTTTGTGATATGTGGATTCATTTCACGGAGTTACAACTTAGTCTTCATGTAGCAGTTTGCTAACACTACTTTTGGGGAATCAGTAAACCGATATTTGGGAGAACATTGAGGGCTACAGTGAAAAAGGAAATATCATCAGAAAAAAACCGGAAAGAAGCATTCTAAGAAACTGCATTGTGACATGTGAATGCAACTCACAGAGTTAAACTTTTGTTTTCATTGTTTAGTTTGCTAACACTGTTTCCTTGAAATCTGCAAAGGGATATTTCTTAGTGCAATGTGGCTTATGGTGACAAAGGAAATATCCTCTGGTAAAAACAAGAAAGAAGCTTTCTGAAAAACTGCTTTGTGATGTGTGAATTCATCTCACAGAGTTACACTTTCCTCTCATGGAGCAGTCTATTATCACTGTGTTGGGGAATCTGAGAGGGATATTTTTGATCGCATTGAGGCCTATCTTGATAAAGAAATATCCTGAATTAAAAACGTTAAGGAAGTTTTCTGAGAAACTTCTTTGTGATATGTGAATTCATCTCACAGAGTTACAACTTAGTCATCATGAAGCAGTTTGCTGACGATACTTTCGGGGAATCTGCAAGGTGATATTTGGGAGCACATTTAGGGCTATGGTTAAAAAGGAAATATCATCTGAAAAAAACTGGAAAGAAGCACTCTGAGAAACTGCACTGTGATACGTAAGTGCAACTCACAGAGTTACATTTTTCTTTTCATAGGGCATTGTGCTAACACTTTTTTCTTGAAATCTGAAATTGGAGATTTCCTAGTGCAATGAAGCTCCCAGTGACACAGGAAATATCTTCAGGAAAAAACCAGAAAGAAGCTTTCTGAGAAACTGCTTTGTGATGTGTGAATTCATCTCACAGAGTTACACTTTCGTTTCAGGAAGCAGTCTATTACCACTGTCCTTGGGTAATCAGAGAAGGGACAATTTGGATCGCATTGAGGCCTATCCTGATAAAGGAAATATCCTCAATACAAAAAGTAAAAGAAGCTTTCTGAGAAACTTGCTTTTGATAAGTAGATTCATCTCACAGAGTTACAACTTAGTCTTCATGAGACAGTTTGGTAACACTCCTTTTGGGGAATCTGCAAAGCGATATTTGGGAGCGCATTGTGGGCTATGGTGAAAAAGAAAATATCATCAGATAAAAACTGGAAAGGGTGTCCTGAGAATCTGCATTGTGGCATGTGAATGCAACTCACAGACTTACACTTTTCTTTTCATTCTTTAGTTTGCTAGCACTGTTTCCTTGAAATCCGCAAAGGGATATTTCTTAGTGTAATGAAGGTTATGGTGACAAAGGAAATACCCTCAGGTAAAAGCAAGAAGGAAGTTTTCTGTGAAACTGCTTTGTGATGTTTGAATTCATCTCATGGAGTTACACTTTCGTTTCATGGAATAGTCTATTACCACTGTCTTTGGGGAATCTGAGAAGGGATATTTTGGATCACATTGAGGCCTATCCTGTTATTGGAAATATATTAAATTAAAAACGTGAAACAGACTTTCTGAGAAACTTCTTTGTGATATGTGGATTCATTTCACGGAGTTACAACTTAGTCTTCATGTAGCAGTTTGCTAACACTACTTTCGGGGAATCTGCAAAGCAATATTTGGGTTCGCATAGAGGGCTATGTTGAAAAAGAAAATATCATCAGATAAAAACTGGAAAGAAGCGTTCTGAGAAACTGCATTGTGACATGTGACTGCAACTCACAGAGTTACACTTTTCTCTTCATTGATCAGTTTACTAACACTGTTTTCTTGAAATCTGCAATGGTATATTTCAAAAGTGCAATGAAGTTAATGGGGACAAAGGAAATATCCTCATTAAAAACGTGAAAGAAGCTTTCTGAGAAATTTCTTTGTGATATGTGATTCATCTCACAGAGTTACAACTTAGTCTTTATAAGTCAGCTTGCTAACTCTACTTTCGGGGAATCTGCAAAGCGATATTTGGGAGTGCATTGAGTGATATGGTGAAAAAGCAAATATTGTCAGATAGAAACTGGAAAACAGCGTTCTGATAAACTGCATTGTGATATGTGAATGTAACTCACAGAGTTACCCTTTTGTTTTCATTGTTTAGTTTGCTAACACTGTTTCCCTGAAATATGCAATGGGATATTTATTAATGCAATGAAGCTTACAGCGACAATGGACATATCCTCAAGAAAAAACTAGAAAGAAGCTTTCTGAGAAACTGCTTTGTGATGTTTGAATCCATCTCACCGAGTTACACTTCTGTTACATTGAGCAGTCTATTACCAGTGTCTTTGTGGAATCTGGGAAGGGATAATTTGGATCACACTGAGGACTATCCTGATAAAGGAAATATCCTCAATTAAAAACGTGAAGGAAGCTTTCTGAGAAACTTCTTTTTGATAAATGGATTCATCTCACAGAGTTACAACTTAGTCTTCATGAGGCAGTTTGCTAACACTACTTTCGGGGAATCCACAGAGCAATATTCGGGAGCACACAGAGGGCTATGGTAAAATAGGAAATATCGTCATACAAAAACTAGAAAGAAGCGTTCTGAGAGACTGCATTGTGACATGTGAATGCAACTCACAGAGTTACACTTTTCATTGATCAGTTTGCTAAAACTGTTTCCTTGAAATCTGCAATCGGCTATTGCTTAGTGCAATGAAGCTTATGGTGACAAAGCAAATATCCTCAGGTAAAAACTAGAAAGAGCTTTCTGAGAAACTGCTTTGTGATGTGTGAATTCCTCTCACAGATTACACTTTTGTTTCAAGGACCAGTCTATTATCACTGCCTTTGGGGAATCTGAGAAGGGATACTTTGGATCACATTGAGGCATATCCTGATAAAGAAAATATCCTCAATTGAAAACGTGAAAAAAGGTTTCTGAGAAACTTATTTGTGATATGTGATTCAACTCACAGTGCTACAACTTCGTCTTCATGTGGCAGTTTGCTAACACTACTTTCGGGGAATCTGCAAAGCGATATTTTGGAGCACATTGAGGGCTATGGTGAAAAAGTAAATACGGTCGGATAAAAACTGGAAAGAAGTGTTCTGAGACACTGTAATTGTGACATGTTAATGCAACTAAAAAAGTTACAGGTTTCTCCACATTGATCTGTTTGCTAACACTATTTTCTTGAAATCTGCAATGGTATATTTCAAAAGTGTGTTAAAGTTAACGGTGACAAAGAAAATATCCTCAGGAAATAACCTAAGAAGCTTTCTGAGAAACTGCTTTGTGGAACGTGAATTCATCTCACAGTTACACTTTCGTTTCAAGGAAATGAAAAGTCTATTACATTGGGGCATTGTCTTCGTGGAATCTGAGAAGGGACTCTATGGATCGCATTGAGGCCTATCCTGATAAAGGAAATATCCTCAATTAAAAACGTCAAAGAAGCTTTCTGAGAAACTTCTTTGTGGTATGTGGATTCATCTCACAGAGTTACGACTTAGTCTTCATGAAGCAGTTTGCTAACACTACTTTCGGGGAATGTGCAAAGTGATATTTGGGAGCATATTGTTTCCTATGGTGAAAAAGGAAATATCGTCAGATAAAAAATGGAAAGATGCAATCTGAGAAACTGCATTGTGACATGTGAATGCAACTCACAGAGTTACACTTTTGTTTTCATTGGTTAGTTTGCTAACACGGTTTCCTTGAAATCTGCAATGGGATATTTCTTAGGGCAATGAAGCTGACGGTGACACAGGAAATATCCTCAGTAAAAAACCAGAAGGAAGCTTTCTGAGACACTGCTTTGTGATGTGTGAATTCATCTCACAGAGTTACACTTTCGTTTCATGGAGCAGTATATTACCACTATCTTTGGGGAATCGAGAAGGGACACTTTGGATGGCATTGAGGTCTATCTTGATAAAGGAAATATATTCACTGAAAAACGTGTAAGAAGGTTTCTGAGAGACTTCTTTGTGGTATGTGATTCATCTCACAGAATTACAACTTAGTCTTCATAAGGCAGTTTGCTAACACTACTTTCGGGGAATGTGCAAAGCGATATTTGGGAGCACATTGAGGGCTATGATGAAAAAGGAAATATCGTCAGATAAAAGCTGTAAAGAAATGTTCTGAGAAACTGCATTGTGACATGTCAATGCAACTCACAAAGTTACACTTTTCTCTTCATTGATCAGTTTACTAACACTGTTTTCTTGAAATCTGCAATGGTATATTTCAAAAGTGCAATGAAGTTAATGGGCATAAAGGAAATATCCTCAGGAAAAAAACAGAAAGAAGCTTTCTGGGAACCTGCTATGTAATGTGTGAATTCATCTCCAAGAGTTATACTTTCTTTGCAAGGAGCAGCCTATTACCACTGTACCACTGTCTTCAGGGAATCTGATAAGGGACTCTTTGGATCGCCTTGAGGCCTATCCTGATAAAGAAAATATTCTCAATTAAAAAGTGAAAGAAGCTTTCTTAGAAACTTCTTTGTGGTATGTGATTCATCTCACAGAATTACAACTTAGTCTTCAAGAGGCAGTTTGCTGACACTACTTTCGGGGAATATGCAAAGCGATATTTGGGGCACATAGAGGGCTATGATGAAAAAGGAAATATCATCAGATAAAAACTGGAAGGAAGCGTTCTGAGAAGCTGCTTTTTGACATGTTAATGCAACTTACAGAGTTATACTTTTCTCTTCATTGATCAGTTTGCTACCACTGTTTTCTTGAAGTCTGCAATGGTATATTTGAAAAGTGCAAAAAAGTTAACGGTGACAAAGGAAATATCATCAGGAAAAAACCAGAAAGAAGCTTTCTGAGAAACTGCTTTGTGATGTGTGATTTCATCTCACAGAGTTACAGTTTCATTTCAAGGAGCAGTCTATCACCTCTGTACCACTGACTTCAGGATATCTGAGAAGGTACTCTTTTGATCGCATTGAGCCCTATTCTGATAAAGAAAATATCCTCAATTAAAAACGTGAAAGAATTTTTTTGAGAAACTTTTTTGTGATATGTGAATTCATCTCACAGTGTTTCATCTCAGTCTTCATGGAACAGTTTGCTAACACTACTTTCGGGGAATCTGCAAAGTGATATTTGGGAGCGCATTGAGGTCTACGGTGAAAAAGGAAATATCCTCAGATAATAACTAGAAAGAAGCTTTCTCAGAAATTGCTTTCTGATATGTGAATTAATCACACAGAGTTTCAACTTTCCCTCCTTGTAGTAGTTTGCTAACACTGTTTTCGTGGAATCTGATTTGGGATTGCTCTGAGTCTTATGGAGTAAAAGGGTATATACACGGAGACAAACTGGAAAGAAGCCTTCTGAGAAACTGCATTGTGATGTGTGAATGCAACTCACAGAGTTCTACTTTTCTCTTCATAGAATCACTTTGTAACACAGTTTTCTTGAAATCTGCAATGGCATACTTTGCAGCGCAATGAAGCTTACAGTGACAAAGGAAATATCCTCAGATAAAAACCTGAAAGAAGCTTTCTGAGAAACTGCTTTGTGATGTGTGGTTTCAATTCACTGAGTTACACCTGTATTTCATGGAGCCGTTTGCTAGCCCTTTTTTTGTGGAATGTGAGAACTGATTTTTCAGATCGCTTTGAAGAATATAAGGACGAAGGAAATATCCTCAGATAAGAAAGTGAAAGACAGTTTCTGAGAAACTTCTTTGTGATATATGAATTCATCTCACAGTGTTCCAACTTAGTCTTCATGAAGCAGTTTGCTCACACTGTTTTCCTGGAATCTACAAAGTGATATTTGGGAGCATGTTGAGGCCTATGGTGAAAAAGGAAGTATCCTCAGAAAATGACTACAAAGAAGCTTTCTGAGAACTTGCTTTCTGATGTGTGAATTCATCACACAGAGATTCCCCTTTCCCTTCTCTTAGCAGTTTGCCAACACTCTTTTTGAGGAATCTGTAAAGTGATATTTGGGAGCTCAATGAAGCCTCTGGTGAAAAAGTAAATATCCATAGATAAAAACTGGAAAGATGCATTCTGGGAAACTGCATTGTGATGTGTGAATGCAACTGACAGAGATACACTTTCCTGTTCATTGATCAGTTTGCTAACACAGTTTTCTTGAAATCTGTAACCAGACACTTCTGAGTGCAATGAAGCTTAGGGTGACAAAGGAAATATCCTCAGATAAAAACTAGAAAGAAGCTTTCTGAGAAACTGCTTTGTGACGTGTGGTTTCAATTCACTGAGTTACACCTGTATTTCATGGAACCGTTTGCTAGCTCTTTTTTGTGGAATCTGAGAACTGATTTTCAGATTGTTTCAAAGCACATAAGGACGTAGGAAATATCCTCAGATAAAAAAGGGAAAGACGCTTTCTGAGAAACTTCTTTGTGATATGTGAATTCTTCTCAGGAGGTACAAAGTATTCTTCTTTAAGCAGTTTGCTCACACTGTTCTCCTGTAATCTGCAAAGTGATATTTGGGAGCGCGTTGAGGCCTATGGTGAAAAAGGAAGTATCCTCAGATAATAACTACAAAGAAGCTTTCTGAGAACTTGCTTTCTGAGGTATGAATTAATCACACAGAGATTCACCTTTCCCTTCTTGTAGCAGTGTGCTAACACTGTTTTCGTGGAATCTGTCAAGTGATATATGGGAGCGCATTGAGGCCTCGGGTGAAAAAGGAAATATCCATAGATAAAAACTGGAAAGAAGCATTCTGAGAATCTACATAGCGATGTGTGAATGCAGCTCAGAGAGATACACTTTCCTCTTCATTGATCAGGTTGCTAACAGAGTTTTCTTGAAATCTGCCATCGGATAGTTCTTAGCGCAATGAAGCCTATGGCAACAAAGGAAATATCCTCAGATAAAAACTAGAAAGAAGCTCTCTGAGAAACTACTTTGTGATGTGTGAATTCAACTCACTGAATTACACCTGTATTTCATAGAGCCGTTTGCTAGCAATGTTTTTGTGGAATCCGAGAACTGGTATTTTGGATAACTTTGAAGAGTATACGGCCATAGGCAATATCCTCAGATGAAAACGAGAAAGAAGCTTTCTAAGGAACTTCTTTGTGATGTGTGAATTTACCTCACACAGTTACACCTTTCTCTTCATGTAGCCTTTTGCTAACACTGTTCTCATGGAATCTGTAAAGTGATATTTGGGAGCACATTGAGGCCTTTGGTGAAAAAGGAAATATCCACAGATAAAAACTGGAAAGAAGCGTTCTGAGAAACTGCATTGTGATGTGTGAATGCAACTCACAGAAATACACTTTCCTCTTCATTGATCAGTTTGCTAACAAAGTTTTCCTGAAATCTGCCATTGGATACATCTTAGCGCAATGAAGCCTATGGTGACAAAGGAAATATCCTCAGATAAAAAGTAGAAAGAAGTTTGGGGCAGAGCAAGATGGCCGAATAGGAACAGCTCCAGTCTCCAACTCCCAGCGCAAGCGACACAGAAGACCGGTGATGTCTGCATTTTCAACAGAGGTACTGGGTTCATCTCACTGGGGAGTGCCGGACGATCAGTGCTGGTCAGCTGCTGCAGCCCGACCAGCGAGAGCTGAAGCAGGGTGAGGCTTTGCCTCACCTGGGAAGCGCAAGGGGGAAGGGAATCCCTTTTCCTAGCCAGGGGAACTGAAACACACAACACCTGGAAAATCGGGTAACTCCCACCACAATACTGCGCTTTAAGCAAACAGGCACACCAGGAGATCATATCCCACACCTGGCTGGGAGGGTCCCACACCCACGGAGCGTCCCTCATTGCTAGCACAGCAGTCTGTGATCTACCGGCAAGGCAGCAGTGAGGCTGGGGGAGGGGCGCCCGCCATTGCTGAGGCTTGAGTAGGTAAAAAAAGCTGCTGGGAAGCCCGAACTGGGTGGAGCTCACAGCAGCTCAAGGAAACTTGCCTGTCTCTGTAGACTCCACCTCTGGGGACAGGGCACAGTAAACAATAACAAACGAAGCAGAAACCTCTGCAGACGCAAACGACTCTGTCTGATAGCTTTGAAGAGAGCAGTGGATCTCCCGACACGGAGGTTGAGATCTGAAAAGGGACAGACTCCCTGCTCAAGTGGGTCCCTGACACCTGAGTACCCTAATAGGGAGACATCCCCCACTAGGGGCAGTCTGAAACCCCACACCTCACAGGGTGGAGTACACCCCTGAGAGGAAGCTTCCAAAGCAAGACTCAGACAGGTACACTCGCTGTTCAGAAATATTCTATATTCTGCAGCCTCTGCTGCTGATACACAGGCAAACAGGGTCTGGAGTGGATCTCAAGCAATCTCCAACAGACCTAAAGCTGAGGGTCCTGACTGTTAGAAGGAAAACTATCAAAAAGAAAGGACACCTACACTAAAAGCCCATCAGTACATCACCATTTTCAAAGACCAGAGGCAAATAAAACCACAAAGATGGGGAAAAAGCAGGGCAGAAAAGCTGGAAATTCAAAAAATAAAAGTGCATCTCCCCCGGCAAAGGAGTGCAGCTCATCGCCAGCAACGGATCAAAGCTGGACGGAGAATGACTTTGACGAGATGAGAGAAGAAGGCTTCAGTCCATCAAATTTATCAGAGCTAAAGGAAGAATTACGTACCCAGCACAAAGAAACTAAAAATCTTGAAAAAAAAGTGGAAGAATTGATGGCTAGAGTAATTAATGCAGAGAAGGTCATAAACGAAATGAAAGAGATGAAAACCATGACACGAGAAATATGTGACAAATGCACAAGCTTCAGTAACCGACCCGATCAACTGGAAGAAAGAGTATCAGCGATTGAGGATCAAATGAATGAAATGAAGCGAGAAGAGAAACCAAAAGAAAAAAGAAGAAAAAGAAATGAACAAAGCCTGCAAGAAGTATGGGATTATGTAAAAAGACCAAATATACGTCTGATTGGGGTGCCTGAAAGTGAGGGGGAAAATGGAACCAAGTTGGAAAACACACTTCAGGATATCATCCAGGAGAACTTCCCCAACCTAGTAGGGCAGGCCAACATTCAAATCCAGGAAATACAGAGAACGCCACAAAGATACTCCTCGAGAAGAGCAACTCCAAGACACATAATTGCCAGATTCACCAAAGTTGAAATGAAGGAAAAAATCTTAAGGGCAGCCAGAGAGAAAGGTCGGGTTACCCACAAAGGGAAGCCCATCAGACTAACAGCAGATCTCTCGGCAGAAACTCTCCAAGCCAGAAGAGAGTGGGGGCAAATATTCAACATTCTTAAAGAAAGGAATTTTAAACCCAGAATTTCATCTCCAGCCAAACTAAGTTTCATAAGTGAAGGAGAAATAAAATCCTTTACAGATAAGCAAATGCTTAGAGATTTTGTCACCACTAGGCCTGCCTTACAAGAGACCCTGAAGGAAGCACTAAACATGGAAAGGAACAACCGGTACCAGCCATTGCAAAAACATGCCAAAATGTAAAGACCATCGAGGCTAGGAAGAAACTGCATCTACTAACGAGCAAAATAACCAGTTAATATCACAATGGCAGGATCAAGTTCACACATAACCATCTTAACCTTAAATGTAAATGGACTAAATGCTCCAATTAAAAGACACAGACTGGCAAACTGGATAAAGAGTCAAGACCCATCAGTCTGCTGTATTCAGGAGACCCATCTCACATGCAGAGACATACATAGGCTCAAAATAAAGGGATGGAGGAAGATTTACCAAGCAAATGGAGAACAAAAAAAGCAGGGGTTGCAATACTAGTCTCTGATAAAACAGACCTTAAACCATCAAAGATCAAAAGAGACAAAGAAGGCCATTACATAATGGTAAAGGGATCAATTCAACAGGAAGAGATAACTATCCTAAATATATATGCAACCAATACAGGAGCACCCAGATTCATAAAGCAAGTCCTTAGAGACTTACACAGAGATTTAGACACCCATACAATAATAATGGGAGACTTCAACACTCCACTGTCAACATTAGACAGATCAACGAGACAGAAAGTTAACAAGGATATCCAGGAATTGAACTCATCTCTGCAGCAAGCAGACCTAATAGACATCTACAGAACTCTCCACCCCAAATCAAAAGAGTATACATTCTTCTCAGCACCACATCGTACTTACTCCAAAATTGACCACGTAATTGGAAGTAAAGCACTCCTCAGCAAATGTACAAGAACAGAAATTATAACAAACTGTCTCTCAGACCACAGTACAATCAAACTAGAACTCAGGACTAAGAAACTCAATCAAAACCGCTCAACTACATGGAAACTGAACAACCTGCTCCTGAATGACTACTGGGTACATAACGAAATGAAGGCAGAAATAAAGATGTTCTTTGAAACCAATGAGAACAAAGATACAACATACCAGAATCTCTGGGACACATTTAAAGCAGTGTGTAGAGGGAAATTTATAGCACTAAATGCCCACAAGAGAAAGCAGGAAAGATCTAAAATTGACACTCTAACATCGCAATTAAAAGAACTAGAGAAGCAAGAGCAAACACATTCGAAAGCTAGCAGAAGGCAAGAAATAACTAAGATCAGAGCAGAACTGAAGGAGATAGAGACACAAAAAACCCTCCAAAACATCAATGAATCCAGGAATTGGTTTTTTGAAAAGATCAACAAAATTGACAGACCGCTAGCAAGACTAATAAAGAAGAAAAAAGAGAAGAATCAAATCGATGCAATTAAAAATGATAAAGGGGATATCACCACCAACTCCACAGAAATACAAACTACCATCAGAGAATACTATAAACACCTCTACGCAAATAAACTGGAAAATCTAGAAGAAATGGATAATTTCCTGGACACTTACACTCTTCCAAGACTAAACCAGGAAGAAGTTGAATCCCTGAATAGACCAATAGCAGGCTCTGAAATTGAGGCAATAATTAATAGCCTACCAACCAAAAAAGTCCAGGACCAGATGGATTCACAGCTGAATTCTACCAGAGGTACAAGGAGGAGTTGGTACCATTCCTTCTGAAACTATTCCAATCAATAGAAAAAGAGGGAATCCTCCCTAACTCATTTTATGAGGCCAACATCATCCTGATACCAAAGCCTGGCAGAGACACAACAAAAAAAGAGAATTTTAGACCAATATCCCTGATGAACATCGATGTAAAAATCCTCAATAAAATACTGGCAAACCGGATTCAGCAACACATCCAAAAGCTTATTCACCATGATCAAGTGGGCTTCATCCCTGGGATGCAAGGCTGGTTCAACATTCGCAAATCAATAAACATAATCCAGCATATAAACAGAACCAAAGACAAGAACCACATCATTATCTCAATAGATGCAGTAAAGGCTTTTGACAAAATTCAACAGCCCTTCATGCTAAAAACGCTCAATAAATTCGGTATTGATGGAACGTACCTCAAAATAATAAGAGCTATATATGACAATCTCACAGCCAATATCATATTGAATGGGCAAAAACTGGAAAAATTCCCTTTGAAAACTGGCACAAGACAGGGATGCCCTCTCTCACCACTCCTATTCAACATAGTGTTGGAAGTTCTGGCTAGGGCAATTAGGCAAGAGAAAGAAATCAAGGGGATTCAGTTAGGAAAAGAAGAAGTCAAATTGTCCCTGTTTGCAGATGACATGATTGTATATTTAGAAAACCCCATCGTCTCAGCCCAAAATCTCCGTAAGCTGATAAGCAACTTCAGCAAAGTCTCAGGATACAAAATTAATGTGCAAAATCACAAGCATTCTTATACACCAGTAACAGACAAACAGAGAGCCAAATCATGAATGAACTTCCATTCACAATTGCTTCAAAGAGAATAAAATACCTAGGAATCCAACTTACAAGGGATGTAAAGGACCTCTTCAAGGAGAACTACAGACCACTGCTCAGTGAAATAAAAGAGGACACAAACAAATGGAAGAACATACCATGCTCATGGATAGGAAGAATCAATATCGTGAAAATGGCAGTACTGCCCAAGGTTATTTATACATTCAATGCCATCTCCATCAAGCTACCAATGACTTTCTTCACAGAATTGGAAAAAACTGCTTTAAAGTTCATATGGAACCAAAAAAGACCCCGCATCTCCAAGACAATCCTAAGTCAAAAGAACAAAGCTGGAGGCATCACGCTACCTGACTTCAAACTATACTACAAGGCTACAGTAACCAAAACAGCATGGTACTGGTACCAAAACAGAGATATAGACCAATGGAACAGAACAGAGTCCTCAGAAATAATACCACACATCTACAGCCACTGATCTTTGACAAACCTGAGAGAAACAAGAAATGGGGAAAGGATTCCCTATTTAATAAATGGTGCTGGGAAAATTCGCTAGCCATAAGTAGAAAGCTGAAACTGGATCCTTTCCTTACTCCTTATACGAAAATTAATTCAAGATGGATTAGAGACTTAAATGTTAGACCTAATACCATAAAAATCCTAGAGGAAAACCTAGGTAGTATCATTCAGCACATAGGCATGTGCAAAGACTTCATGTCTAAAACACCAAAAGCAACGGCAGCAAAAGCCAAAATTGACAAATGGGATCTCATTTAACTAAAGAGCTTCTGCACAGCAAAAGAAACTACCATCAGAGTGAACAGGCAACCTACAGAATGGGAAAAAATTTTTGCAATCTACTCATCTGACAAAGGGCTAATATCCAGAACCTACAAGGAACTCAAACAAATTTACAAGAAAAAAATAAACAACCCCATCAAAAAGTTGGTAAACGATATGAACAGACATTTCTCAAAAGAAGACATTCATACAGCCAACAGACACATGAAAAAATGCTCATCATCACTGGCCATCAGAGAAATTCAAATCAAAACCACAATGAGATACCATCTCACACCAGTTAGAATGGCGATCATTCAAAAGTCAGGAAACAACAGGTGCTGGAGAGGATGTGGAGAAATAGGAACACTTTTACACTGTTGGTGGGATTGTAAACTAGTTCAACCATTATGGAAAACAGTATGGCGATTCCTCAAGGATCTAGAACTAGATGTACCATATGACCCAGCCATCCCATTACTGGGTATATACCCAAAGGATTATAAATTATGCTGCTATAAAGACACATGCACACGTATGTTTATTGCAGCACTATTCACAATAGCAAAGACTTGGAATCAACCCAAATGTCCATCAGTGACAGATTGGATTAAGAAAATGTGGCACATATACACCATGGAATACTATGCAGCCATAAAAAAGGATGAGTTTGTGTCCTTTGTAGGGACATGGATGCAGCTGGAAACCATCATTCTTAGCAAACTATCACAAGAAGCGAAAACCAAACACCGCATGTTCTCACTCATAGGTGGGAACTGAACAATGAGATCACTTGGACTCAGGAAGGGGAACATCACACACCGGGGCCTATCATGGGGAGGGGGGAGGGGGGAGGGATTGCATTGGGAATTATACCTGAGGTAAATGACGAGTTGATGGGTGCTGACGAGTTGATGGGTGCAGCACACCAACATGGCACAAGTATACATATGTAACAAACCTGCACGTTGTGCACATGTACCCTAGAACTCAAAGTATAATAAAAAAATTAAAAAAATTAAAAATATATATATATATAGTGGAAAAGGAAATATAATCAGATAAAAACGAGAAAGTAATTTTCTGAGAAACTTCTTTGTGATCTGTGAATTCATCTTACGGAGTTCCAGGTTTGTGATCATGAAGCCGTTTGCTAATGCTATTCTCCTGGAATCTGCAAAGTGATATTTGAGAGCGCATTGAGGGCTACAGTGAAAAAGGAAATATCTTCAGATACAAATGGAAAAGAAGTGTTCTTAGAAACTTCTATGTGATCTGTGAGTTCATCTCACAGAGTTCCACCTTTGTATTCATGAAGCCGTTGGCTAACACTGTTTTCGTGGAAACTGCAATTCGATATTTGGGAGCACATTAGGGCTATGGTGAAAATGAAAATATCCACAGAAAAAACCTGGAAAGAACCGTTCTGAGAAACTGCTTTGTTATGTGCGAATCCAACTCACAGAGTTACACAAGTCTTTTCATTGATCAGTTTGCTAACTCTCATTTCTTCAAATCTGCAATGTGATATTTCTTTGCGCAAAGAAGCTTGTGGTGACAAGGAGATATACTCAAACAAAAAGTAGAAAGAAGCTTCCTGACATACTGCATTGTGATGTGTGAATTCAACTCACTGAGTTACAGCTGTAATTCATGGAACTGTTTGCTAGTCCTATTTTTGTGGAATCTGAGAATTGATATTTCAGATCGCTTTAAAGAGTATACAGCCCAAGGAAATATCCCCAGATAAACACGAGAAAGAAGTTTTCTGGGAAACGTCTTTCTGATCTCTGAATTCATCTCACAGAGTTTCACCTTTCTGTTCATGTAGCTGTTTGCTAACACTCTTCTCGTGGAATCTGCAAAGTGATATTTGGGAGCGCATTGAGAGCTACAGTGAAAAAGGAAATCTCTTCAGATACAAACAGAAAGGAAGCCTTCTGAGAAACTTCTATGTGACCTGTGCATTCATCTCACAGAATTCTACCGTTCTGTTCATGTAGCTGTTTCCTAACACTCTTCTCGTGGAATCTTCTAAGTGATATTTGGGAGCGCATTGAGGGCTATAGTGAAAAAGGAAATATCTTCAGATAAAAACTGAAAAGAAGCGTTCTGAGAAACTGCATTGTCACCTGTGAATGCAACTCAGAGAGTTACACTTTTCTGTTCATTGATCAGTTTGCTAACACAGTTTTCTTCAAAAGTGCAGTGGGATATTTCTTTGCCGAATGAAGCTTATGGTGACAAAGGAAATATCTTCAGATAAAAAGTAGAAAGAAGCTTTCTGAGAAACTGCTTTGTGATGTGTGAATTCAAATAACTGAGTTACAGCTGTATTTCATGGAGATGTTTGGTAGTCCAGTTTTTGTTGAATCTGAGAACCGATATTTCGGATCACTTCGAGGAGTATACAGCCAATGGAAATAACCCCAGATAAAAACGAGAAAGAAGATTTCTGAGAAATGTCTTTCTGATCTCTGAGTTCATCTCACAGAGTTCTACCTTTCTGTTCATGTAGCTGTTTGCTAACACTCTTCTCTGGAATCTGCAATGTGATATTTGGGAGCGCATTGAGGTCTACAGTGAAAAAGGAAATATCTTCAGATAAAAACTGAAAGGAAGCGTTTTGAGAAACTTCTATGTGACCTGTGCATTTACCTCACAGAGTCCCACCTTTCTGTTCATGTAGCAGTTTGCTAACACTATTCCTGTGAAATCCGCTAAGTGATATTTGGGAGCGCACTGACGGCTACAGTGAAAAAGGACATATCGTCAGATAAAAAGTGAAAAGAAACATTCTGAGAAACTGTAATGTAACGCGTGAATGCAACTCACAAAGTTACTCTTTTCTGTTCATGTAGCAGTTTGCTAACACAGTTTTCTTCAAAATTGCTGTGGGATATTTCTTTGCCCAAAGAAGCTTGTGGTGACAATGGAAATATCTTCAGATAAAAAGTAGAAAGAATCTTCCTGAGGAACTGCTTTGTGATGTGTAAATTCAACTCACTGAGTTACAGCTCTATTTCATGGAGCTGTTTGCTAGTCCCGTTTTTTTCAATCTGTGAACCGATATTTCGGATCACTTGGAGGAGTATACAGTCAATGGAAATAACCCCAGAGAAAAACGAGAAAAAAGATTTCTGAGAAATGTTTTTCTGATCTCTGAGTTCTTCGCACAGAATTGTACCTTTCTGTTCATGTAGCTGTTTGCTAACACTCTTCTCGTGGAATCTGCAAAGTGATATTTGGGAGCACATTGAGGGCTCCAGTAAAAAAGGAAATATCTTCAGATAAAAACTGAAAGGAAGCGTTCTGAGAAACTTCTATGTGAACTGTGCATGCATCTCACAGAGTTCCACCTTTCTCTTCATGTAGCTGTTTCCTAACATTCTACTCGTGGAATCTGCTAAGGGATGTTTGGGAGCTCACTGATGGCTACAGTGAAAAAGTAAATATCTTCAGATAAAACTGAAAAGAAGCTTTCTGAGAAATTGCATTGTCACCTGTGAATGCAACTCAGAGAGTTACACTTTTCTGTTCATTGATCAGTTTGATAACACAGTTTTCTTCAAAAGTGCAGTGGGATATTTCTTTGCCAAATGAAGCTTATGGTGACAAAGGAAACATCTTCAGATAAAAAGTAGAAAGAAGCTTTCTGAGAAACTGCTTTGTGATGTGTGAATTCAACTCACTGAGTTACAGCTGTATTTGATGGAGCTGTTTGGTAGTCCAGTTTTTGTTGAATCTGAGAACCGATATTTCGGATCACCTGGAGGAGTATATTTCTGAAGGAAATATCCCCAGATAAAAACGAGAAAGAAGATTTCTGAGAAATGACTTTCTGATCTCTGAGTTCATCTCACAGAGTTCTACCTTTCTGTTCATGTAGCTGTTTGCTAACACTCTTCTCGTGGAATCTGCAAAGTGATATATTGGAGTGCATTGAGGGCTATAGTGAAAAAGGGAATATCTTCAGACAAAAACTGAAAAGAAGGGTTCTGAGAAACTTCTATGTATCCTGTGCATTCACCTCAAGGAGTCCCAACTTTCTGTTCATGTAGCTGTTTGCTAACACTCTTCTCGTGGAATTGGCAAAGTGGTATTTGGGAGCGCATTGAGGGCTCCAGTGAAAGGGGAAATATCTTCAGATAAAAACTGAAAGGAAGCCTTTTGAGAAACTTATATGTGAATTGTGCATGCATCTCACAGAGTTCCACCTTCCTCTTCATGTAGTTGTTTGCTAACACTCTTCTCGTGTAATCTGCTAAGTGATATTTGGGAGCCCTTTGATGGCTACAGAATAAAGGAAATATCATCAGATAAAAACTGAAAAGAAGCTTTCTGAGAAACGGCTTTATGACCTGTGAATGCAACTCACAGAGTTACACTTTTCTGTTCACTGATCAATTTGCTAACACAGTTTTCTTCAAAACTGAAGTGGGATATTTCTTTCTCCAATGAACCATTATGATGACAAAGGAAATATCTTCAGATTAAAAGAAGAAAGAAGCTTCCTGAGAAACTGCTTTGTGATGTGCAAATTCATCTCAGTGAGTTACAGCTGTATTTCATGGAGCTGGTTCCTAGTCCAGTTTTTGTGGAATCTGAGAACCGATATTTCGGATCACTCGGAGGAGTATACAGCCAGAGGAAATATCCCCAGATAAAAATGAGAAAGAAGATTTCTGAGAAATGTCTTTCTGATCTCTGAGTTTATCTCACAGAGTTCTACCATTCTGATCCTGTAGCTGTTTGCTAACACTCTTCTTGTGGATTCTGCAAAGTGATATTTGGGAGCGTATTGAGTGCTACAGTGAAAATGGAAATACCTTCAGATAAAAACTGAAAGGAAGTGTTCTGAGAAATTTCTATGTGACCTGTTCATTCACCTCACAGAATTCCACCTTTCTGTTCATGTAGCTGTTTGCTAACACTCTTCTCGTGGAATCTGCAAAGTGATATTTGGGAGTGCATTGATGGCTACAGTGAAAAAGGAAATATCTTCAGATAAAAATTGAAAAGAATCGTTCTGAGAAACTGCATTGTGAAGTGTGAATGCAACTCACAAAGTTACACTTTTCTGTTCATTGATCAGTTTGCTAACACAGTTTTCTTCAAAGCTGCAGTGGAATATTTCTTTGCCCAATGAAGCTTATGGTGACAAAGGAAATAACTTCATGTAAAAAGTAGAAAGAATCTCCCTGAGGAACTGCTTTGTGATGTGTAAATTCAACTCACTGAGTTACAGCAGTACTTCATGGAGCTGTTTGCTACTCCCATTTTTTTTCAATCTGTGAACCGATATTTCGGATCACTTGGAGGAATACAGCCAATGGAAATATCCCCAGATAAAAACGAGAAAGATTTCTGAGAAATGTCTTTCTGATCTCTGAGTTCATCGCACAGAGTTGTACCTTTCTATTCATGTAGCTGTTTGCTAATACTCTTCTCGTGGAATTTGCAAAGTGATATTTGGGAAGGCATTGAGGGCACCAGTGGAAAAGGAAATATCTTCATATGAAACCTGAATGGAAGGCTTCTGAGAAAATTCTTTGTGACCTGTGCATTCATCTCACAGAGTTCCACCTTTCTATTCATGTAGCTCTTTTCTAACACACTTCTCGGGGAATCTGCTAAGTGATATTTTGGAGCCCATTGACGTCTACAGTGAAAAAGCAAATATCTTCAGATAAAAACTGAAAAGAAGCATTCTGAGAAACTGTATTGTGACGTGTGAATGCAGCTCACAGAGTTACACTTTTCTGTTCATTGATCACTTTGCCAACACAGTTTTCTTCAAAACTGCTTTGGGATATTTCTTTGCCCAATGAATCTTAGGGTGACAAAGGAAATATCTTCAGACAAAAAGTAGAAAGAAGCTTTCTGAGAAACTGCTTTGTGATGTGTGAATTTAACTCACTGAGTTACAGCTGTATTTCATGGAGGTGTTTGCTAGCCCAGTGTTTGTTGAATCTGAGAATCGATATTTCGGATCACTTGGAGGAGTATACAGCCAAAGGAAATATCCAAAGATAAAAACGAGAAAGAAGATTTATGAGAAATGTCTTTCTGATCTCTGAGTTCATCTCACAGAGTTCTACCTTTCTGTTCATGTAGAAGTTTGCTAACACTCTTCTCGTGGAATCTGCAAAGTCATATTTGGGAGTGCATTGAGGGCTCCAGTGAAAAAGGAAATATCTTCAGATAAAAACTGAAAGGAAGCGTTTTGAGAAACTTCTATGTGACCTGTGCATTCACCTCACAAAGTTCCACCTTTCTGTTTATGTAGCTGTTTGCTAAAACTCTTCTTGTGAAATCTGCAAAGTGATATTTGGGAGCACATTGAGGGCTCCAGTGAAAAAGGAAATATCTTCAGGTAAAAACTGAAAGGAAGCGTTCTCAGAAACATCTATGAGACCTGTGCATTCACCTCACAGAGTTCCATCTTTCTGTTCATGTAGCTGTGTACTAACACTCTTCTCGTGGGATCTGCAAAGTGATATTTGGGAACGCATTGAGGGCTAAAGTGAAAAAGGAAATATCTTCAGATAAAAACTGAATGGAACCATTCTGAGAAACTTCTTTGCAACGTGTGCATTCATCTCACAGACTTCCACCTTTCTGCTCATGCAGCTGTTTGCTAACACTCTTCTCGTGGAATCTGCAAAGTGATATATGGGAGCGCATTGAGGGCTACAGTGAAAAAGGAAATATCTTCAGATAAATGCTGAAAGGAAGCGATCTGATAAACTTCTTTGTGACCTGTGCATTCATCTCACAGAGTTCCACCTTTCTGTTCATGTAGCTGTTTGCTGATATTCTTCTTGTGGAATCTGCTTAGTGATACTTGGGAGACCTTTGACGGCTACAGTGAGAAAGGAAATGTCTCCAGGTAAAAACTGAAAAGAAGCTTTCTGAGAAACTGCATTGTGACCTGTGAATGCAACTCACAGAGTTATACTTTTCTGTTCATTGATCACTTTGCTACCACATATTTCTTCAAAACTGCAGTGGGATATTTCTTTGCCCAAGGAAGCTTATGGTGACAAAGGAAATTTCTTCATATAAAAGTAGAGAGAAGCTTTCTGAGAAACTACTTTGTGATGTGTGAATTTAACTCACTGAGTTACAGCTGTATTTCATGGAGTTGTTTGGTAGTCCAGTTTTTGTTGAATCTGAGAACCGATATTTCGGATCACTTGGAGGAGTATATTTCTGAAGGAAATATCCCCAGATAAAAACGAGAAAGAAGATTTCTGAGAAATGTCTTTCTAATCTCTGAGTTCATCTCACAGAGTTCTACCTTTCTGTTCATATGGCTGTTTGCTGACACTCTTCTCGTGGAATCTGCTAAGTGATATTTGGGAGCACATTGAGGGCTATAGTGAAAAAGGAAATATGTTCAGAAAAAAACTGAAAGGAAGCATTCTGAGAAACTTCTATTTGACCTGTGCATTCACTTCCCAGAGTTCCACCTTTCTGTTCATGTAGTTGTTTGCTAACACTCTTCATTGGAATCTGCAAAGTGATATTTGGGAGCGCAATGAGGGCTACAGTGAAAAAGGAAATATCTTCAGATAAAAACTGAATGGAAACGTTCTGATGAACTTCTATGTGACCTGTGCATTCATCTCACAGAGTTCCACATTTCTGTTCATGTAGCAGTTTGCTAACACTCTTCTCATATAATCTGCTAAGCGATATTTGGGAGCGCATTGACGGCTACAGTGAAAAAGGAAATATCTTCAGATAAAAACTGAAAGGAAGCATTTTGAGAAACTTCTATGTGATCTGTGCATTCACCTCACAGAATTCCACCTTTTTGTTCATGTAGCTGTTTGCTAACACTCTTCTCGTGGAATCTGCAAAATGATATTTGGGAGCACATGAGGGTTCCAGTGAAAAAGAAAATATCTTCAGATAAAAACTGAAAAGAAGCGTTTTGAGAAACTGCACTGTGACGTGTAAATGCAACTCACAGTGTTACACTTTTCTGTTCATTGATCACTTTGCTAACACAGTTTTCTTCAAAACTGTAGTGGGATATTTCTTTGCCCAATGAAGCTTGTGGTGACACAGGAAATATCTTGAGATAAAAAGTATAAAGAAGCTTCCTGAAAAACTGCTTTGCGATGTGTGAATTCAACTCACTGAGTTACAGCTGTATTTCATGGAGCTGTTTGCTAGTTCAGTTTTTGTTGAATCTGAGAACCGATATTTCGGATCACTTGGAGGAGCATACTGCCAAAGGAAATATCCCCAGATAAAAACGAGAAAGAAGATTTCTAAGAAATACCTTTCTGATCTCTGAGTTCATCTCACAGAGTTCTACCTTTCTGTTCATGTAGGTGTTTGCCAACACTCTTCTCGTGGAATCTGCAAAGTGATATTTGGGAACGTATTGAGGGCTACAGTGAAAATTGAAATATCTCCAGATAAAAACTGAAAGGAATCTTTCTGAGAAACTTCTATGTGACCTGTGCATTTACCTCAGAGAGTTCCACCATTCTGTTCATGTAGCTGTTTGCTAATACTCTTCTCGTGGAATCTGCAAGGTCATATTTGGGAGCGCATTGAGTGTTCCAGTGAAAAAGGAAATATCTTCAGATAAAAACTGAAAGGAAGTGTCCTGAGAAACTTCTATGTGAACTGTGCATTAATCTCACAGAGTTTCACCTTTCTCTTCATGAAGCTGTTTGCTAACATTCTTCTCGTGGAATCTGCTAAGTGATGTTTGGGAGCGCATTGACAGTTACAATGAAAAAGGAAATATCTTCAGATAAAAACTGAAAAGAAGCTTTCAGAGAAGCTACATTGTGACCTGTGAATGCAACTTACAGAGTTACACTTTTCTGTTCATTGGTCAGTTTGATAACACAGTTTTGTTCAAAACTACAGTGGGATATTTCTTTACCCAATGAAGCTTATGGTGACAAAGAAAATATCTTCAGATTAAAAGTAGAAAGAAGCTTCCTGAGAAACTCCTTTGTGCTGTGTAAATTCAACTCACTGAGTTACGGCTGTATTTCATGGAACTGTTTGCTAGTCCAGTTTTTTTTGGAATCTGAGAACCGATATTTCAAATCACTTGGAGGAGTATACAGCCAAAGGAAATATACCCAGACAAAACGAGAAAGAAGATTTCTGGGAAATGTCTTCCTGATCTCTGACTTCATCTCACAGAGTTCTATCTTTCTGTTCATGTAGCTGTTTGCTAACACTCTTCTCGTGGAATCTGCAATGTGGTCTTTGGGAGTGCATTTAGGGCTACAGTGAAAAGGAAATATCTTCAGATAAATATTGAAAGGAAGCGTTCTGAGAAACTTCTATGTGACCTGTGCATTCGCCTCACAGAGTTCCACCTTTCTATTCATGAAGCTGTTTGCTAACACTCTTCTCGTGGAATCTGCTAAGTGATATTTGGGAGCGCATTGACGGCTACAGTGAAAAAGGAAGTATCTTCAGATAAAAACTGAAAGGAAGCGTTCTGAGAAAATTCTATGTGACCTGTGCATTCGCCTCACAGAGTTCCACGTTTCTATTCATGTTGCTGTTTGCTAACACTCTTCTCGTGGAATCTGCAAAGTGATATTTGGGAACGCATTGATGGCTACAGTGAAAAAGGAAGTATCTTCAGATAAAAACTGAAAGGAAGCGTTCTGAGAAACTTCTATGTGACCTGTGCATTCATCTCACAGAGTTCCACCTTTCTGTTCATGTGGCAGTTTGCAAAGACTCTTCTCGTGTAATCTGCTAGGTGATATTTGGGAGCGCATTGTTGGTTACAGTGAAAAAGGAAATATCTTCAGATAAAAACTGAAATGAAGTGTTCTGAGAAACTGCAATGTGACGTGGGAATGCAACTCACAGAGTTACACTTTCCTTTTCATTGATCAGTTGGCTAACACAGTTTTCTTCAAAACTGCAGTGGAATATTTCTTTACCCAATGAAGCTTATGGTTAAAAAAGGAAATATCTACAGATAAAAAGTAGAAAGAACTTTCTGAGAAACTGGTTTGTGATGTGTGAATTCAACTCACTGAGTTACAGATGTATTTCATGGAGCTGTTTGCTAGTACACTTTTTGTTGAGACTGTGGAACGATATTTGGGATCACTTGGAGGAGTATACAGCCAAAGGAAATATCCCCAGATAAAAACGAGAAAGAAGATTTCTGAAAAATTTCTTTCTGATATCTGAGTTCATCTCACAGAGTTCTACCTTTCTGTTCACGTAGCTGTTTGCTAACACTCTTCTCTGGAATCTGCAAAGTGATGTTTGGGAGCGCATTGAGGGCTGCAGTGAAAAAGGAAATATCTTCAGATAAATACTGAAAGGAAGCGTTCTGAGAAACTTCTTTTTGAAGTTTGAATGCAACTCACAGTGTTACACTTTTCTGTTCATTGATCAGTTTGCTAACACAGTTTTCTTCAAAACTGCAGTGGGATATTTCTTTGCCCAATGAAGGATATGGTGACAAAGGAAACATCTTCAGATAAAAAGTAGAATGAATCTTCCGGAGAAACTGCTTGGTGATGTGTGAATTCAACTACTGAGTTACAGCTGTATTTCATGGAGCTGTTTGCTAGTCCAGTTTTGGTTGAATCTGGGAACCGATATTTTGGATCACCTGGAAGAGTATACAGCCAAAGGAAATATCCCCAGATAAAAACGAGAAAGAAGATTTCTGAGAACTCTCTTTCTGATCTCTGAGTTCATCTCACAGAGTTCTACCTTTCTGTTCATGTAGCTGTTTGCTAACACTCTTCTCATGGAATCTGCAAAGTGGTAGTTGAGAGCCCATTGAGGGCTGCAGTGAAAAAGGATATATGTTCATATAAAAACTGAAAGGAAGCCTTCTGAGAAACTTCTATGTGACCTGTGCATTCATCTCACGGAGTTCCACCTTTGTGTTTATGTAGCTGTTGCTAACATTCTTCTCGTGGAATCTGCTAAGTGATGTTTGGGAACGCATTGATGGCTACATTGAAAAAGGAAATATCTTCAGATAAAAAGTAGAAAGAAGCTTCCTGAGAAACTGCTTTGTGAGGTGTGAATTCAACTCACTGAGTTATAGCTGTCTTTCATGGAGCTGTTTGCTAGTCCAATTTGGATGAATCTGAGAACCGATATTTCAGATCACTTGGAAGAGTATACAGCCAAAGGAAACATCCCCAGATAAAAACGAGAAAGAAGGTTTCTGAGAAATGTCTTTCTGATCTCTGAGTTCGTCTCACAGAGTTCCAGCTTTCTATTCATGTAGCTGTTTGCCAACACTCTTCTCATGGAATCTGCAAAGTGATATTCGGGAGCACATTGAGGGCTACAGTGGAAAAGAAAATATGTTCAGATAAAAACTGAAAGGAAGCATTCTGAGAAATTTCTATGTGGCCTGTGCATTCACCTCACAGAGTTCCACCTTTCTGTTCATGTAGCTGCTTGGTAACACTCTTCTCATGAAATCTGAAAGTGATATTTGGGAGCACATTGAGGGCTGCAGTGGAAAAGGAAATATCTTCAGATAAAAACTGAAAGGAAGCGTTCTGAGAAACTTCTATGTGAACTGTGCATTCATCTCACAGAATTCTACCTTTCTGTTCATGTAACTGTTTGCTAACACTCTTCTCGTGGAATCTGCAAAGTGATATTTGGGAAGCTTTGAGGGCTACAGTGAAAAAGGAAATATCTTCAGATAAAAACTGAAAGGAAGAGTTCTGAGAAACTTCTACGTGAACTGGGCATTCAGCTTATGGAGTTCCACGTTTCTGTTCCTGTAGCTGTTTGCTGACATTATTCTCGTGTAATCTGCTAAGTGATGTTTGGGATCACATTGACGGTACAGTGAAAAAGGAAATATCTTCAGATAAAAACTGAAAAGAAGCGTTCTGAGAAACTGCATTGTGACCTGTGAATGCAACTCACAGAGTTACACTGTTCTGTTCATGGATCACTTTGCTAACACAGTTTTCTTAAAACCTCAGTGGGATATTTCTTTGCCCAATGAAGCTTATGGTGACAAAGGATATATCTTGAGATAAAAAGTAGAAAGAAGCTTCCTGAGAAACTGCTTTGTGATGTGTGAATTCAACTCACTGAGTTACAGCTGTATTTCATGGAGCTGTTTGCTTGTCCAGTTTTTGTTGAATCTGAGAACAGATATTTCGGATCACTTGGAGGAGTATGCAGCCAAAGGAAATATCCCCAGATAAAAACGAGAAAGATGATTTCTGAGATATGTCTTTCTGACGTCTGAGTTCATCTCACAGAGTGTACCTTTCTGTTCATGTAGCTGTTTCCTAACACTCTTCTCGTAGAATCAGCAAAGTGATATTTGCGAGCACATTGAGGGCTCCAGTGAAAAAGGAAATATCTTCAGATAAAAACTGAAAGGCAGCGTTCTGGGAAACTTCTATGTGACCTATGCATTCACCTCACAGACTTCCACCTTTCTGTTCATGTAGCCGTTTGCTAACACTCTTCTCGTGGAATCTGCAAAGTGATATTTGGGATCACATTGAGGGCTGCAGTGAAAAAGGAAATATCTTCAGATTAATACTGAAAGTAAGCATTCTGAGAAACTTCTATGTGAACTGTGCATGCATCTCACAGAGTTTCACCTTTCTCTTCATGTAGCTGTTTGGTAACTTTCTACTCGTGGAATCTGCTATGTGATGTTTGGGCGCGCACTGATGGTACAGTGAAAAAGGAAATATCTTCAGATAAAAACTGAAAGAAAGCGTTCTGAGAAACTTCTATGTGACCTGTGCATTCACCTCACAGAGTTTCACCTTTCTGTTCATGTAGCTGTTTGCTAACACTCTTCTCGTGGAATCTGCAAGGTCATATTTGGGAGCGCATTGAGGACTACAGTGAGAAAGGAAATATCTTCAGATAAAAACTGAAAGGAAGAGTTCTGAGAAACTTCTATGTGACCTGTGCATTCAGCTCACAGAGTTCCACCTTTCTGTTCTTGTAGCTGTTTGCTAACACTCTTCTCGTGGATTCTGCAAGGTCATATTTGGGAGCTCATTGACGGCTACAGTGAAAAAGGAAATATCTTCAGATAAAAACTCAAAAGAAGCTTTCTGAGAAACTGCATTGTGATGTGTGAATGCAAATCACAGAGTTACACTTTCGGTTCATTGATCAGTTTGCTAACACAGTTTTCTTCAAAACTGCACTGGGATATTTCTTTGCCTAATGAAGCTTATGGTGACAAAATAAATTTTTTCAGATAAAAAGTAGAAAGAAGCTGTCTGAGAAACTGCTTTGTGATGTGTGAATTTAACTCACTGAGTTATAGCTGTATTTCGTGGAGCTGTTTGCTAGTCCAGCTTTTGTTGAATCTGAGAACCGATATTGCCGATTACTTGGAGGAGTACACAACTAAAGGAAATATCCCCAGATAAAAACGAGAAAGAAGATTTCTGAGAAATGTCCTTCAAATCCTTGAGTTCATCTCACAGAGTTCAACCCTTCTGTTCATGTAGCTGTTTTCTAACCCTCTTCTTGTGGAATTTGCTAAGTGATATTTGGGAGCCCATTGATGGCTCCAGTGAAAAAGGAAATATCTTCAGATAAAAACTGAAAAGAAGTGTTCTGAGAAACTGCATTGTGACGTGTGAATGCAACTCACAGAGTTACACTGTTCTGTTCATTGATCAGTTTGCTAACATAGATTTCTTCAAAAATGCAGTGGAATATTTTTTTGCTCAATGAAGCTTATGGTGACAAAGGAAATATCTTCAGATAACAAGTAGAAAGAAGCTTTCTGAGAAACTGCTTTGTGATGTGTGAATTCAACTCACTGAGTTACAGCTGTATTTCATGGAGCTGTTTGCTTGTCCAGTTTTTGTTGAATCTGAGAACAGATATTTTGGATCACTTGGAGGAGTATGCAGCCAAAGGAAATATCCCCAGATAAAAACGAGAAAGATGATTTCTGAGAAATGTCTTCCTGATCTCTGACTTCATCTCACAGAGTTCTACCTTTCCATTCATGTAGCTGTTCACTAACACTGTTCTCGTGTAATCTGCAAAGTGATATTTGTGAGCATATTTTGGGCTATAGTGAGAAAGGAAATATATTCAGGTAAATACTGAAAGGAAGCATTCAGAGAAACATTTTGCGACCTGTGCATTCATCTCACAGATTTCCACCTTTCTGTTCATGTAGCTGTTTGCTAACACTCTTCTCGTGGAATCTGCAAAGTGATAATTAGGAGCGCATTGAGGGTTACAGTGAAAAAAAGATATATTTTCACATAAAAACGGAAAGAAAACATTGGGAGAAACTTCCAAGTGACCTGTGTATTCAACTAACAGATTTCCATCTTTCTGTTCATGTAGCTGTTTGCCAGCACTCTTCTCGTGGTATCTGCTAAGTGATATTTGGCTGCGCATTGATGGCTACAGTGATAAAGGAAATATCGTCAGATAAAAACTGAAAAGAAGCATTCTGAGAAACTGCATTGTAACATGAGAATGCAACTCACAGAGTAACACTTTTCTGTTCCTTGATCAGTTTGGAAAAAAAGCTGGAAATCTTCCTGAGGGGAAAGTTGCAACTCTGCGAGATGAATTCACAGATCACAAAGGAGTTTCTCAGAAAGCTTCTTTCTCTTTTTAGTCAGAGGATATTTCCTTTGGCCCTATAGTCCTCCAAGGGTTCCGAAATATCAGTTCTCAGATTCCAAAGAAATAAGGCTAGCAAACAGCTCCACGAAATACATCTGTAACTCAGTGAGTGGAAGTCACATATCACAAAGCAGATTCTGAGAAAGTTTCTTTCCCGTTTTTATCTGAGGACATTTTCTTTTTCCCCATAGCCTTCCATGGGCTTCCAAATACCACTTTGCAAATTCCACAAGAACAGTCTTAGTGAACGACCTGTTGAGGGGAAAACTGTAAGTCTGTGAGATGAATTCACAGATCACAAGATAGTTTCTCAGAAAACTTCTTTTCAGTTTATTCTGAGGATATTTTCTTTTTCACCATAGCCCACCATGGGCTTCCAAAAGTAACTTTGGAAATAACACAAGAACAGTTTTAGCAAATGACTTCATAAGGGGAAAGCTGTAACTCTGTGAGATGAAATCACAGATCACAAAGGAGTTTCACAGAAACCTTCTTTCTCATTTTTATCAGAGGATATTTCCTTTGGCCCTATACTCTTCAAAGTGATCTGAAATATCAGTTCTCAGATTAAACAGAAATAAGGCTAGCAAACAGGTCCACAAAATACAGCTGTATCTCAGTGAGTGGAATTCACACATCACAAAGTAGTTTCTCAGAAAGCTTCTTTCCAGTTTTATCAAAGGATATTTTTTTTTTTTCCCCACAGCCCAGCATGGGCTTCCAAATATCACTTTGCAAATTCCACAAGAACAGTCTTACCAAATTGCATCTTGAGGAGAATGCAGTAACTCTGTGAGATGAATCACAGATCATGAATATGTTTCTCAGAACGCTTCTTTCTCTTTTTTATCGGAGGATATTTCCTTCAGCCCTATAGTCTTCAAGGGGATTCGAAATATCTGTTCTCAGATTACACAGAAATAAGGCTAGAAAACAGCTCCATGAAATACAGCTGTAACTCACTGAGTGGAAGTCACACATCACAAAGCAGTTTCTCGGAAAGTTTCTTTCCAGTTTTTATCTGAGGATATTTTCTTTTCCACCATAGCCCTCCATGGGCTTCCAAATATCACTATGCAAATTCCACAAGAACAGCCTTACCGAACGGCTACATGAGGGGAAAGATGTAACTCTGTGAGATGAATTCACAGATCACAATATGTTTCTCAGAAACCTTTTTTCTCTTTTTTATAGGATGATATTTCCTTAGCCCCTATAGTCTTCAAAGGGTGTCAAAATAAGAGTTCTCAGATCCCACAGAAATAAGACTAGCAAACAGCTCCATGAAATACAGCTATAACTCTGTAAGTGGAAGTCACACAACACAAAGCAGTTTCTCAGAAAGCTTCTTTCCATCTTTTATCTGAGGATATTTTCATTTTCAACATAGTCCTCCATGGGTTTCGAAATATCACTTTGCAAAATCCACAAGAACAGGCTTTGCGAATGGCTTCTTGAGGGGAAAGCTGTAACTCTTTGAGATGAATTCAAAGATCACAAAAAAGTTTCTCACAACGCTTCTTGCTATTTTTTATCGGAGGATGTTTCCTTTGGCCGAAGAGTCTTCACAGGGATCCGAAATATCAGTTCTCAGATTCCACAGAAATAAGGCAAGCAACCAGCTCCACGAAGTACAGTTGTAACTCAGTGAGTGAAAGTCACAGATCACAAAGCAGTTTCTCAGAAAGCTTCTTTCCAGTTTTTATCTGAGGATATTTTCATTTTCACCATAACCCTCCATTGGCTTCAAAATATCAATTTGCAAATTCCACAAGAACAGTCTTAGCGAACGGTTTCTTGAGGGTAAAGCTGTACCTCTGTGAGATGAATTAACACAACACAGAGCATTTTCTCAGAAAGCTTCTTTCCAGTTTTTACTGGGATATTTTCGTTTTTAAAATAGCCCTCCATGGGCTTCCAAATATCACTTTGCAAATTCCACAAGAACAGTCTTAATGAACGGATTCTTGAGGGAAAGCTGTACCTCTGTGAGATGAATTCACAGATCACAAAGAAGTTTCTCAGAAAGCTTCTTTCTATTTTTTATCGGATGATATTTCCTTTTGCCCCATAGTCTTCTAAGGGTTCCGAAATATCAGTTCTAAGATTCCACCGAAATAGGGCTAGCAAACAGCTCCAAGAAATACAGCTGTAGCTCAGTAGTAGAAGTCACACATCAAAAAGCAGTTTCTCAGAAAGTTTATTTCAAATTTTTATCTGAGGATAGTTTCATTTTCTCCATAGCCCTCCACGGGCTACCAAATATCACTTTGCAAATTCCACAAGAACAATCTTAGAGAACTGCTTCTTGAGGGGAAAGCTGTAACTCTGTGAGATGAATTCACAGATCACAAAAAAGTTTCCAAGAAATCTTCTTTCTCTTTTTTGTCGGAAGATATTTCGTTTGGCCCTATAGACTTCCAAGGGTTCCGAAATATCAGTTCTCAGATTCCACAGAAATAAGACTAGCAAACAGCTCCATGAAACAGAGTTGTAACTCAGTGAGTGGAAGTCAGACATCAGAAAGCAGTTTCTGAGAAAACTTCTTTCCAGTTTTTAACTGAGGATAATTGCTTTTTCACTGTAACCCTCCATGGGTTCCTAATAACACTTTGCAAATTGCACAAGAACAGTGTTAGTGAACGGCTTGCTGAGGGGAAACCTGTAACTCTGTGACATAAATTCACAGATCACAAAGTAGTTTCTCAGAAAGCTTCCTTTCAGTTTTTATCTGAGGAAATTTTCTTTTCCACCATAGCCCTCCATGGGATCCCAAATGTAACTTTGCAAATTCCACAAGAGCAGCCTTAGAGAATGGCTTCTTGAGGGGGAAGGTGAAACTCTGTGAGATGAATTCACAGATCGCAAAGAAGTTTCTCAGAAAGTTTCTTTCTCTTTTTTTATCATAGGTTATTTCCTTTGGAACTACAGTCGTCAAAGGGATATGAAAAATCTGTTCTCAGATTCCACAGAAAAAAGTATAGCAAGCAACTCCATGAAATACAGCTGTAACACAGTGAGTGGAAGTCACACATCACAAAGCAGTTTCTCAGAAAGCTTCTTTCCAGTTTTTATCTGAGGATATTTTCTTTTTCACCTTAGCCCTCCATGGGCTTCTAAATGTAACTTTGCAAATTCCATAAGAAGAGTCCTAGCAAGAGGTTTCTTGAGGGTAAAGCAGTAACTCTGTGAGATCAATTGAGAGATCACAAAGAAGTTTCTCAGAAAGCTTCTCTCCAGTTTTTATCTGAGGATATTTTCTTTTTCACCTTAGCCCTCCATGGGCTTCTAAATGTAACTTTGCAAATTCCATAAGAAGAGTCCTAGCAAGAGGTTTCTTGAGGGTAAAGCAGTAACTCTGTGAGATCAATTGAGAGATCACAAAGAAGTTTCTCAGAAAGCTTCTTTCTCTTTTTATCGTAAAATATTTCCTTTGGCCCTATAGTCTTCAAAGGGATCCGAAATATCTGTTCTTAGATTCCAGAGAAATAAGGCTAGCCAACAGCACCACGAAATACAGCAGTAAGTCAGGGAGTGGAAGTCACATATCACAAAGCAGTTTCTCAGAAAGCTTCTTTCCACATTTTATCTGAAGATATTTTCTTTTTCACCATTGCTTTCCATGGGTTTCCAAATATCACTTTTCAAATTCCAAAAGAACAGCCTTAGCGAACGGCTTCTTGAAGGGAAAGTTGTAACTCTGTGAGATGAATTCACAGATCACAAAGAAGTTTTTCAGAAACATTCTTTCTCTTTTTTATCGGATGATATTTCCCTTGGCCCTATAGTCTTCAAATGGTTTCAAAATATCAGTTCTCAGATTCCACAGAAATAGGGCTAGCAAACAGCTCCACGAAATACTGTTGTAACTCAGTGAATTGAAGTCACACATCACAAAGCAGTTTCTCAGAAAGTTTCTTTCCAGTTCTTATCAGAGGATATTTTCTTTTTCACCATAGCCCTGTATGGGCTTCCAAATATCATTTTGCAAATTCCACAAGAACAGTCTTAGCCAACGACTTCTTGAGGGAAAAGCTCTAACTCTGTGACTTGAATTCACAGATTACAAAGCACATTCTCAGAAAGCTTCTTTCCAATTTTTATCTGAGGATATTTTCTTTTTCACCACAGCCCTCCATGGGATTTCAAATATCAATTTGCAAATTCCACAAGAAAAGTCTTAGTGAAAGGCTTCTTAATGGGAAAGCTTTAACTCTGTGTGATGAATTCAAAGATCACAAAGAAGTTTCTCAGAAAGCTTGTTTCTCCTTTTCATCAAAGGATATTTCCTTTAGTATTATAGTCTTCAAAGGGATCGGAAATATCAGTTCTTAGATTCCACAGAAATAAGGCTAGCAAACACCTTGCTGAAATACAGCTGTAGCTCACTGAGTGGAAGTTAAACATCACAAAGCAGTTTCTCAGAAAACTTCTTTCCAGTTTTTATCTGAGGATATTTTTTCTTTCACCATAGCGCTGCATGGTCTTCGAAATGTAACTATGCGGATTCCACAAGAACAGTCTTAGCAAAAGGCTTCTACACGGGAAAGCTGTAACTCTGTGAGATGAATTCACATCAAAAAGCAGTTTCTCAGAAAGCTTCTTTCCCATTTTTATCAGAGGATATTTCCTTAGGCCCTATAGTCTTCAAAGGGATCCAAAATATCAGTTCTCAGATTCCATGGAAATAAGGCTAGCAAATAGCTCCAGGAAATACAGCTATAACTCTGTAAGAGGAAGTCACACATTACAAATCAGTTTCTCAGAAAGCTTCTTTCCAGGTTTTATCTCCGGATATTTTCTTTTTCACCATAGCCCTCCATGGGCTTCCAAATATCACTTTACATATTAAACAAAAACAGACTTAGCAAATGGCTTCTTGAGGGGAAAGCTGTAACTCTATGAGATAAATTCACAGATCACAAAGCAGTTTCTCAGAAAGCTTCTTTCTCTTTTTTTTCAGAGGATATTTCCTTTCGCAATATAGTCTTCAAAGGGATCTGAAATATCATTTCTTAGATTCCACAGAAATAAGGCTAGCAAACAGCTCCACGAAATACAGCTGTAACTTATTGAGGGGTAGTCCCACATCACAAAGCAGTTTCTCAGAAAGCTTCTTTCCCGCTTTGATCTGAGACTACTTTCTTTTTCACCATAGCCCTCCATGGGCTTTGAAATATCACTTTGCAAATTCCACAAGAACAGTCTTAGCGAATGGCTTCTTGAGGGGAAAGCTGTAACACTTTGAGATGAATTCACAGTTAACAAAGCAGTTTCTCAGAAAACTTCTTTCCAGTTTTTATCTAAGGATATTTTCTTTTTCACTGTAGCCCTCCATTGGCTTCCAAATATCACTTTGCATATTCCACATGAACAATCTTAGTGAATGACTTCTTGAGGTGAAAGCTGTATCTCTGTGAGATAAATTCACAGATCACAAAGCATTTTCTAAGAAAGCTTCTTTGTAGTTTTTATCTGACGATATTTTCCTTTTCTCCATAGCCCTCCATGGGCTTCCAAATATCACTTTGCAAATTCCACAAGGAGAGATTTAGTGAAAGGCTTGCTGAAGGGAAAGCTGTAACTCTGCGAGATGAATTCACAGATAACAAAGCAGTTTCTCAGAAAGCTTCTTTCCAGTTTTTATCTGAGTATGTTTTCTTTTTCAGCATAGCCGTCCGTGGGCTTTCAAATATCACTTTGTGAATTCCAAAAGAACAGCCTTGGAAATGGCTTCTAGATGTTAAAGTTGTAACTCTGTGAGATGAATGCACAGATCACAAAGAAGTTTCTCAGAAACATTCTTTCTCTTTTTTATCGCATGATATTTCCTTTGGACCTATAGTCTTCACAAGGTTCTGAAATATCAGTTCTCAGATTCCACAGAAATAGGGTAGCAAACAGTTCCACGAAATACAGCTGTAACTCAGTGAGCAGAAGTTACACATCACAAAGCAGTTTCTCAGAAACTTCTTTCCATTTTTTATCTGAGGATGCTTTCTTTTTCACCATAGCGCTCCGTGGGCTTCCAAATATCACTTTCCAAATTCCACAAGAACAGTCTTAGCTAACGGCTTCTTGAGGACAAGGCTGTAACTCTGTGAGATGAATTCTTAGATCACAAAAAAATTTCTCAGAATGCTTCTTTCTCTTTTTCGTTAGAGGATATTTACTTTGGCCCTATGGTTTTCGAGGGGTTCCGAAGTATCAGTTCTCAGATTCCACAGAAACAAGGCTAGAAAATAGCACCACGAAATACAGCTGTAACTCAGTGAGTGGAACTCAAACATTACAAAGCAGTTTCTCAGACAGCTTCTTTCCAATTTTTATCGGAGTATATTTTCATTTTCATCATAGCCGTCCATGGACTTGCAAACATCAGTTTGCAAATTGCACAAGAACAGTCTTAGCGAATGGCTTCTTGAGTGGAAAGTTGTAACTCTCTGAGATGAATTCACAGATCACAAAGCAGTTTCTCAGAAAGCTTCTTTCCAGTTTTTATCAGAGGATATTTTCTTTTACACCATAGCCCTCCATGGGCTTCCAAATATCACTTTGCAAATTCCACAGGAACAGTCTTAGTGAAAGAATTCTTAAGGGGAAAGCTGAAACTCTGTGAGATGAATTCAGAAATCACAAAAAAGTTACTCAGAAAGCTTCCAACTCATTTTTATTGGAGGATATTTCCTTTGGCAATATACTCTTCAAAGGGATCCGAAATATCAGTTCTTAGATCCAACAGAAATATTCCTAGCAAACAGCTCCATGAAATACAGCTGTAACTCTGTGAGTGGAAGTCACACATCACAAAGTAGTTTCTCAGAAAGCTTTTTTCCAGTTTTTATCTGAGGATATTTTCTTTTTCACCACACCCTTCCATGGGATTCCAAATATCACTTTGGAAATTCCACAAGAATAGTCTTAGCGTAAGGCTTCTTGAGAGGAAAGCTGTAACTCTGTGAGATGAATTCACAGATCACAAAGAAGTTACTCGAAAGCTTCCTTCTCTTTTTGATCGGAGGATATTTCCTTTGGCCTTATAGTCTTCAAAGGGATCAGAAATATCTGTTCTCAGATTCCATAGAAATAAGGCTAGCAAACTGCTGCAAGAAATACAGCTGTAACTCAGTGAGTGGAAGTCCCACATCACAAAGCAGTTTCTCTGAAAGCTTCTTTCCAATTTTTATCTGAGAATATTTTCTTTTTCACCATAGCCCTCTATGGGCTTTCAAATATCACTTTGCAAGTTCCACAAGAACAGTCTTAGCGAACGGCTTCCTGAGGGGAAAGCTGTAACACTGTGAGATGAATTCACAGTTAACAAAGCAGTTTCTCAGAAAGCTTCTTTCCAATTTTTCTCTGAGGATATTTTCTTTTTCACTCTAGCCCTCCATGGGCTTTCAAATATCACTTTGCAAGTTCCACAAGAACAGTCTTAGCAAACGGCTTCTTGAGGGGGAAGCTGTAACTATGTGAGATGAATTTACAGATCAAAAGAAGTTCCTCAGAAAGTTTCTTCTCTTTTTTGCTGATGAATGTTTCCTTTGGTCCTATGGGCTTCAAAGTGATCCGAAATATCATTTCTCAGATACCACAGAAATAAGGTTAGCAAACAGCTCCAGGAAATACAGCTGTAACTCAGGGAGGTGAAGTCACACATCACAAAGCAGTTTCTGAGAAAGCTTCTTTCCAGATTTTATCTGAGTATATTTTCTTTTTCACCGTAGCCCTCATGGGCTTCCAAATATCACTTTGCAAATGACACAAGAACAGTCTTAGTGAATGGCTTGCGGAAGGTAAAGCTGAAACTCTGTGCGATGAATTCACAGATCACAAAGCAGTTTCTCAGAAAGCTTCCTTTCATTTTTTATAGTAGGATATTGTTTTTTCACCCTAGCCCTCCACTGACTTCCAAATATAACTTTGCAAATTTCACAAAAACAGCCTTAGCAAAACGTTTCTTCAGGGGAAAGCTTTTATTCTGTGAGAATAATTCATATATCATGAAGAAGTTTCTCAGAAAGTTTCTTTCTTTTTTTTATCGGAGGATATTTCCTTTGGCCCTATGGTTTTCAAAAAGATCCAAAATATCAGTTCTCAGATTCCACATAAATAAGCCTAGGAAACAACTCCATGAAATACAGCTAAAACTCTGTGAGTGAAAGTCACACATCACAAAGCAGTTTCACACAAAGTTACTTTCCAGATCACAAAGAAGTTTCTCAGAATACTTCTTGCTATTGTTTATCGGAGGATATTTACTTTGGAACTATACTCTTCACAGGGATCCGAAATATCATTTCTCAGAAATCACAGAAATAAGGCAAGCAAACAGCTCCTTGAAATGCAGCTGTAACTCAGTGAGTGGAAGTCACACATCACAAAGCAATTTCTCAGAAAGCTTCTTTCCAGTTTTTATCTGAGGATATTTCCATTTTCGCCATAGCCCTCCATGGGCTTCCAAATATCAGTTTGCTAATTCCACAGGAACATTTTTAGCATACAGCTTCTTGAGGGAAAAGCTGTAACTCTGTGAGATGTATTCACAGATCACAAAGCAGTTTCTCAGAAAGCTTCTTTCCAGTTTTTATCTCAAGATATTTTCTTTGTCACCATAGCCCTCCTTGGGCTTCCAAATATAACTTTGCAAATTCCACAAGAACAGTCTTAGCGAACGGCTTCTTGAGGGGAAAGCTGTAACTCTGTGAGATGAATTCACAGATCTCAAGAAACTTTATCAGAAAGCTTCTTTCTCTTTTTTGTTGGAGGATATTTCTTTTTTCCCTACAGTCTTCCAAGGGTTCGGAAATATCAGTCTCAGATTCCACAGAAGTAAGGCTAGCAAACAGCACCATGAAACACAGCTGTAAGTCAGTGAGTGGAAGTCACACATCACAAAGAAATTTCTCAGAAAGCTTCTTTCCAGTTTTTATCTGAGGATATTTTCATTTTCACCATAGCCGTTCTTTGGCTTCCAAATATCAGTTTGCAAATTCCACAAGAACAGTCTTAGCGAATGGCTTCTTGAGGGGAAAGCTGTAACTCTGTGTTATGAATTCACAGATCACAATGCATCTTCTCAGAAAGCTTCTTTCCAGTTTTTATCTGAGGATATTTTCTTTTACACCATAGCCCTCCATGGGCTTCCAAATATCACTTTGCAAATTCCACATTAACAATCTTAGCGAAAGGCTTCTTAGGGATAAAGCTGTAACTCTGTGAGATGAATACACAGATCACAAAAAAGTTTCTCAGAAAGCTTCCTTCTCATTTTTATCAGAGGATATTTCCTTTGGCAATATGCTCTTCAAAGGGATCAGATATATCAGCTCTTAGATCCAACAGAAATAATGCTAGCAAACAGCTACACGAAATACAGCTGTAACTCAGTGAGTTGAAGTCACACATCACAAAGCAGTTTCTCAGAAAGCTTCTTTCCAGTTTTTATCTGAGGATATTTTCTTTTTCACCATAGCCCTCCATGGACTTCCAAATATAACTTTGCTAATTCCACAATAACAGTCATAGCGAACGGCTTCTTGAGGGGAAAACTGTAATACTTGAGATGAATTCACAGATCAGAAAGAAGTTTCTTGAAAGCTTCCTTCTCTTTTTTATCGGAGGATATTTCCTTTGGCCCTATAATTTTGAAAGGGTTCAGAAATATCAGTTCTCAGATTTAGCAGAAATAGGGCTAGTAAACAACTCCATGAAATAAAGCTGTAACTCAGTGAGTTGAAGTCACACATCACAAAGCAGTTTCTCAGAAATCTTCTTCCCAGTTTTTATATGAGGATATTTTTTTTTCACCATAGCCCTCCATTGGTTTCCAAATATCACTTTGCAAATTCAACAATAACAGTCTAAGTGAACGACGTCTTGAGGGGAAAGCTGTAACTCTGTTAGATGAACTCACAAATCACAAAAAAGTTTCTCAGAAAGCATCTTTCTCTTTGTTGTTGGAGGATATTTTCTTTGTCTTTATAGTCTTCTAAAGGATTCGAAGTATCAGTTCTCAGATCCCACAGAAATAAGGCTAGCAAACAGTTCCAGGAAATACCACTGTAACTCAGTGAGGGGAAGTCACACATCACAAAGCAGTTTCAGAGAAAGCTTCTTTCCAGTTTTTATCTGAGGATATTTTCATTTACACCGTAGCACTCAATGGGCTTCCAAATATCACTTTGCAAATTCCACAAGAAGAGTCTTAGTGAACGGCTTGCTGAGGGGGAAGCTGTAACTCTGTGAGATGAATTCACAGATCACAAAGCAGTTTCTCAGAAAGCTTCCTTTCGGTTTTTATCTGAGGATATTTTCTTTTTCACCGTAGCCTTCCATGGTCTTCCAATATCACTTTGCAAATACCAACAGAACAGTCTTAGGGAAAGGCTTCTTAAGGGGAAAGCTGTAACTCTTTGAGATGAATTCAAAGATCAAAAAGGAGTTTCTCTGAAAGCTTCCTTTCAGTTTTTATCTGAGGATATTTTGTTTTTCAACCTAACCGTCCATGGGCTTCCAAATGTAACTTTGCAAATTCCACAAGAACAGTATTACGAAAAGGCTTCCTCAGGGTAAAGCTGTAAGTCTGTGAGATGAATTCACAGATCACAAAGAAGTTTCTCAGAAACCTTCTTTCTCTTTTTTATTGAATGATATTTGTTTTATCCCTGCAGTCTTCATAGAGTTCTGAAATATCAGTTCTCAGATTCCCCAGAAAGAAGGCAAGCAAACAATTCCATGAAATACTGCTGTAACTCAGTGAGTGGAAGTCACACATCACAAAGCAGTTTCTCAGAAAGCTTCTTTCCAGTTTTTATCTGAGGATATTTTCTTTTTCACCATAGCCCTCCATGGTCTTCCAAATATCACTGTGCAAATTCCACAAGAACAGTCTTAGCAAAGGGCTTTTTGCAGGGAAAGCTGTAACTCTGTGAGATGAATTCACAGATCACAAAGATGTTTCTCAGAAAGCTTCTTTCTCTTTTTTATTGGAGGATATTTACCTTGGCCTAATAGCCTTCAAAGGGATCCGAAATATCTGTTCACAGATTCCACAGAAATAAGGCTAGCAAAGAGCTCCATGAAATACAGCTGAAACTCAGTGAGTGGAAGTCACACATTACAAAGCAGTTGATCAGAAAGCTTCTTTCCCGTGTTTATCTAAGGAGATTTTCTTTATCTCCTTAGCCATCCATTGGCTTCCAAAATCACTTTGCAATTTTCACAAGAACAGTCCTAGCGAATGGCTTCTTTAGGGGAAGACTATAACTCTATGAGTTGATTTCACAGTTCACAAAGCAGTTTCTTAGAAAGCATCTTTCCAGTTTTTATCTTAGGATATTTTCTTTTTCACCATAGCTCTCCATGGTCTTCCAAATATCACTGTGCAAATTGCACAAGAAAAGCCTTTACGAATGACTTCTTGAGGGGAATGTTGTAACTCTGTGGGATGAGTTCACAGATCATGAAGAAGTTTCTCAGAAACCTTTTTTCCCTTTTTTAACAGATGATATATCCTTTGGCCCTAATCTCCAAAGGGTTCCAAAATATCAGGTCTCAGATTCCAAAGAAATAGGGCTAGCAAGCTGCTCCACGAAATACAGTTGTAGCTCACTGAGTATAAGTCACACATCACAAAGCAGTTACTCAGAAAGCTTCTTTCCAGATTTTATCTGAGTATATTTTCATTTTCACTGTAGCCCTCCATGGGCTTCCAAATACCACTTTGCAAATCCCACAAGAACAGGCTTAGTGCACAGCTTGCTGAGGTGAAAACTGTAAATCTGTGAGATGAATTGACAGATCACAAAGTAGTTTCTTAGAAAGCTTCTTTCCATTTTTTATCTGAGGATATTTTCTTTTTCACAGTAGCCCTCCATGGACTTCCAAATATCAATTTGCAAATTCCACAAGAACATCCTTAGCGAACGGCTTCTTAATTGGAAAGATGTAACACTTTGAGATGAATTCACAGATCACAAAGAAGTTTCTCAGGGACCTTCTTTCTCTTTTTTATCGGATGATATTTCCTTTGGCCCTATAGATTTCAAAGGTTTTTGAAATATCAGTTCTCAGATTTAACAGAAATAGGACTAGCAAACAACTTCACGAAATACAGCTGTAAGTCAGTGAGTGGAAGTCACACATCACAAAGCAGTTTTTCAGAAAGCTTCTTTCCAGTTTTTATGTGAGGATATTTATTTTTCACCATAGACCTCCATGGGCTTCCAAATATCACTTTGCAAATTCCACAAGAACAGTCTTAGCGAACAGCTTCTTGAGGGGAAAGCTATAACTCTGTGAGATGAATTCACAGATCACAAAAAAGTTTCTCAGAAAGCTTCTTTCTCTTTTTTGTCAGAGGATATTTCCTTTGGCTCAATAGTCTTCAAAGGGATCCGAAATGTCAATTCTCAGATCCCACAGTAATAAGGCTTCCAAGCAGCTCCACGAAATACAGCTGTAACTCAGTGAGTTGAAGTCACACATCAAAAGGCAGTTTCTCAGAAAGCTTCTTTCCAGTTTTTATCTGAGGATATTTTCATTTTCACTATAGCCCTCCATGGGCTTCCCAATCTCACTTTGCCAATTCCACATGAGCAGTCTCAGTGCACAGCTTGCTGAGGGGAAAGCTGTAACTCTGTGAGATGAATCGACAGATCACAAAGCAGTTTCTCAGAAAGTTTCTTTCAATTTTTTATGTCAGGATATTTTCTTTTTCAACGTTGCCCTCCATGGCCTTCCAAATATTGCTTTGCAAATTCCACAAGAACAGTCTTAGCGAACGGCTTCCTGAGGTGAACCTTGTAATTCTGTGAGATAAACTCACAGATCACAAAGAAGTTTCTCAGAAACCTTCTTTTTCTTTTTAATCGGATATTTCCTTTGACCTTATGGTCTTCAAAGTGTTCCGAAATATCAGTTCTCAAATTCCTCAGAAATAGGGCTAGCAAACAGCTCCACGGAATACAGCAGTAACTCTGAGAGATGAATTCACAGTACAGAAAGCAGTTTCTCATTTAGATTCCTTTCAGTTTTTATCTGAGGATATATTCTTTTCACCATAGCCCCCCATGGGTCTCAAAATGTAACTTTGCAAATTCCACAATAACACTCTTAGCAAAAGGCTTCTTTAGGGGAAAGCTGTAACTCTGTGAGATGAATTCACAGTTCACAAGGAAGTTTCTCGGAAAGCCTCTTTCTCATTTTTATCGGAGGATATTTCCTTTGGCCCTATAGTTTTCAAAGGCATCCGAAGTAGCAGTCCTCAGTTTCCAAGGAAATAAAGCTAGCAAACAGCTCAATGAAATACAGCTCCAACTCAGTGAGTGGAAGCCACACATCACAAAGTAGTTTCTGAGAAACCTTCTTTCCAGTTTTTATCTGAAGATATTATCTTCTTCAAAATAGCCATCCATGGGTTTCTAAATATCACTTTGCAAATTCCTCAAGAACAGTCTTAGTGAACGGCTTCTTGAGAAGAAAGCTGTAACTCTGTGAGATGAATTCACAGATCACAAAAAAGTTTCTCAGAATGCTTCTTGCTCTTTTTTATCTGATGATACTTTATTTCAAACAATAGCCCACAATGGGCTTCCAAAGATTACTTTTCAAATTCCACAAGAACAGTCTTAGTGTAAGGTTTGCTGAGGGAAAATTGTACCTCTGTGACATGAATTTACAGATCAGGTAGCAGTTTCTCAAAAAGCTTCCTTTCAATTTTTAACTGAGGATATTTTCTTTCCCACCATAGCACTCCATGGGCTTCCAAATGTAACTTTGCAAATTCCGCAAGAAGAGTCTTAGTGAACGGTTTCCTGAGGGGAAAGATATAACTTTGTGAAATGAATTTATGGATCAAGAAGTAGTTTCTCAGAAAACTTCCTTTCAGTTTTTATCAGAGGATATTTGCTTTTTCAACACAGCCCTCCATGGGCTTCCAAATATCACTTTCAAATTCCACAAGGACAGTCTTAGTGAAAGACTTCTAGAGGGTAAAGAGGAAACTCTGTGAGATGAATTCACATATCGCAAAGAGGTTTCTCATAAAACTTCTTTCTCTTTTTTATCAGAAGATATTTCCTTGGCCCTTTAGTCTTCAAAGGGATCCGAAATATCAGTTTTCAGATGACACAGATATAAGACTAGCAAAAAGCTCCACAAAATACAGCTGTAACACAGTGAGTGGGAGTTACACATCTCAAAGCAGTTCCTCAGAATACTTCTTTCCACTTTTTATCTTAGGGTATTTTCTTTTTCAACATAGCCCTCAATGGGTTTCCAAATATCACTTTGCAAATTCCACATGAACAGTCTTAGCGAAAAGCTTCTTAAGTGGAAAGCTGTAACTATGTGAGATGCATTCACAGATCGCAAAGAAGTTTCTCAGAAAGCTTCTTTCTTGTTTTTATTGGAGGATATTTCATTTGGCCCTGTAGTCTACCAAGGGATCAGATATATCAGTTGTCAGATTCCACAAAAATAAAGCTAGCATACAGCTCCACGAAATACACAGGAAAATAAAGGCGTGAAAGTCACATATCACAAAGCAGTTTCTCAGAAAGTTCCTTTCCAGTTTTTATCTGAGGATATTTTCTTTTTCACCATAGCTCTCCATGAGCTTAAAATATCACATTGCACATTCCACAAGAATAGTCTTAGCGAACAGCTTCTTGAGGAGAAAAGTGTAAGTCTGTGAGATGAATTAACAGAACACAAAGCAGTTTCTCAGAAAGTTGTTTTCCAGTTTTTGTCTCAGGATATTTTCTTTTTCACCATAGCCCTCCATGGTCTTCCAAATATCACTTTGCAAATTCCAGAAGAACAGCATTAGCAAACGGCTACTTGAGCGGAACGTTGGAACTCTGAGATAAACTCACAGATCACAAAGAAGTTTCTCAGAAACCTTCTTTCTTTTTTTTATTGGATATTTCCTTTGGCCCTATAGTCTTCAAAGGGTTCCGAAATATCAGTTCTCAGATTCCACACAAATACGGCTAGCAAACAGCTCCACGAAAGACGGCTGTAAATCTGTGAAATGAATTCACAGATCACAAAGAAGTTTATCAGAAAGCTTCTTTCCAGTTTTTACCTGAGGATATTTTCTTTTTCACCATAGCCCTCTAAGGGCTTCCAAATATCACTTTGAAATTCCACAGAACAGCCATAGCGAACAGCTTCCTCAGGGTAAAGTTGTATCTCTGTGAGATGAGTTCACAGATCACAAAGAAGTTTCTCAGAAAAATTATTTCTCTTTTTTATTGGATGATATTTCTTTTGGCCATATAGACTTCAAAGGGTTCCGAAACATCAGTTCTCATATTTAAAGGAAACAGGGCTAGGAAACAGCTCCACAAAACACAGCCTTAACGCAGTGAGTGGAAGTCACACATCACAAAGCAGTTTCTCAGAAAGCTTCTTTCCAGTTTTTATCTGAGGATATTTCCATTTTCGCTATAGCCCTCCATGGGCTTCCAAATATCACTTTGCAAATTCCACAAGAAGAGTCCTAGTGAATGGCTTCTTGAAGGGAAAGCTGTAGCTCTGTGAGATGAATTCACAGATCAAAAAGAAGTTTCTCAGAAACCTTCTTTCTCTTTTCTATCGGAGTATATTTCCTTTGGCCCTATAGTCTTCAAAGGGTTCCGAAATATCAGTTCTCAGATTCCACAGAAAGAGGGCTAGGAAACAGTTCCACGAAATGCAGCTGTAACTCTGTGATTTGAAGTCATACATCACAAAGCAGTTTTTCAGAAAGCTTTTTTTCCAGTTTTTATCTAAGGATTTTTTTTTTCACTATAGCCCTCCATGGGCTTCCAAATATCACCTTGCAAATTCCAAAAGACCAGCCTTCGTGAACGGCTTCTTGAGCGGAATGCTGTAACTCTGTGAGATGAACTCACAGATCACAAAGAAGTTTCAGAGAAAGCTTATTTCTCTTTTTTATCGGATGATATTTCCTTTGGCCTTATAGTGTTCAAAGGATTCAGAAATATCAGTTCTCATATTCCACAGAAACAAGGCTAGCAAACAGCTCCATGAAATATAGCTGAAACACAGTGAATGGAAGTCACACATCACAATGCAGTTTGTCAGGAAGCTTCTTTCCAGTTTTTATCTGAGAATATTTTCATTTTCACCATAGTCCTCCATGGGCCTCCAAATGTAACTTGGCAAATTCTACTAGAACATTCTTAGTGAAAGAATTCTTCAGGGCAAAGCTGTAGCTCTGTGAGTTGAATTCACAGATCACAAAGTAGTTTCTCAGTAAGTTTCGTTACAGTTTTTATGTGAGGATATTTTCTTTTTCACCATATCCCTCAGTGGACTTCCAAATATCACTTTTCAAATTCCACAGAACAGCCTTAGCGAACGGCTTCTTGAAGGGAAAGTTGTAACTCTGTGAGATGAATTCACAGATCACAAAGAAGTTTCTCAGAAACCTTCCTCTTTTTTGTCGGAGGATATTTCCTTTGGCCCTATAGTCTTCAAAGGGTTCCGAAACATCAGTTCTCAGGTTCCACAGAAATAGGTCTAGGAAACAGCACCACGAAATGCAGTTGTAACTAAGTGACTTGAAGTTATACATCGCAAAGCAGTTTTTCAGAAAGTCTCTGTCCAGTTTTTTCCTCAGGATATTTTCTTTTTCACCATTGACCTCCAAGAGCTTCCAAACATCACTTTGCAAATTCCACAAGAACCGCCATAGCAAACGGCTTGCTGAGGGGAAAGCTGTAACTGTGTGAGAAGAATTCACAGATCACAAAGCAGTTTATCAGAAAGTTTCTTTCCAGTTTTTATCTCAGGATATTTTCTTTTTCACCATTGGACTCCATGGGCTTCCAAATAACACTTTGCAAATTCCAAAAGAACAGCCTTAGTGAATGGTTTCTTGAGGGGACCTTGTAACTCTGTGAGATGAACTCACAGATCACAATGCAGTTTCTCAGAAAGCTTCCTTTCAGTTCTTATCTGAGAATATTTTCGTTTTCACCATAGCTCTCCATGGGTCTCCAATTGTAACTTTACAAATTCCACTAAAACAGTCTTAGCGAAAGAATTCCTCAGGAGAAAGCTGTAACTCTGTGAGATGAATTCACAGATCACAAAGCAGTTTCTCAGAAAGCTTCTTTCTATTTTATATCTGAGGATATTTTGTTTTTCACCGTAGCCCTCCATGGGTTTCCAAATATCACTTTCCAAATGCCACAAGAACAGTCTTAGCGGAAGGCTTCTTCAGGGGAAAGCTGTAACTTTATAATTTGAATTGACAGATCACAATGAATTTTCTCTGATTGCTTCTTTCTCTTTTTTATCAGAGGATATTTCTTTTGGCCCTATAGCCTTCAAAGGGATCCGAAATATCAGTTCTCAGATTTCAAAGAAATGAGGATAGCAAACAGCTACAAGAAATACAGCTGTAACTCAGTGAGTGGAAGTCATACATCACAAAGCAGTTTTTCAGAAAGCTTCTTTCCAGTTTTTATCAGAGGATATTTTCATTTTCTATGTAGTCATTCATGGGCTTCAAAATATCAGTTTGCAAATTTCACAAGATCAGTTTTAGTGAACGGATTCCTGTGGAGAAAGCTGTAATGCTGTTAGATGAATCCACAGATCACAAAGAAGTTTCTCAGAAGCTTCTTTCACTTTTTTATGGGAGAATATTTCCTTTGGCCCTATAGTCTTCAAAGAGATCCGAAATATCTGTTCTCAGATTTCACAGAAATAAGGGTAGCAAACAGCTCTATGAAATATAGGTGTCACTCAGGGAGTGGAAGGGACACATCACAAAGCACTTTCTCAGAAAGCTTCTTTCCAGGTTTTTCTGAGGATATTACCATTTTCACCATAGCATCCATGGGCTTCCAAATATCACTTTGCAAATTCCACAAGAACAGTCTCAGTGAACGGCGTCTTGAGGGAAAAGTTGTAACTCTGTGAGATGAGTTCAGAGAACACGAAGATATTTCTCAGAAACCTTCTTTCTCTTTTTTATTGGATGATATTTCCCTTGGACCTATAGTCTTCAAAGGGTTCCGAAATATCAGTTCTCAGATTCCACAGAAATAGGTCTATCAAACGGCACCATGAAATACAGCTGTAACTCAGTGAGTTGAAGTCACAAATCACAAAGCAGTTTCTGAGAATGTTTCTTTCCAGTTTTTATTTGAGATTATTTTCTTTTTCACCATATCCCTCCATGGGCTTCGAAATATCGGTTTAGAAAATCCACAAGAACAGTCTTAGCGAATGGCTTCTTGAGGGGAAAGCTGTAACTCATGAGATGAATTCACAGATCACAAAGCAGTTTGTCAGAAAACTTCTTTCCAATTTTTATCTGAGGATATTTTGTTTTTCATCATGCCCTCCATGGGTTTCCAAATATCACCTTGCAAATTCCACATGAACAGTCTTAGTGAAAGGCTTCTTAAGGGGAAAGCTGTAACTCTGTGAGATGAATTCACAGATCACAAAGAATTTTCTGAGAAAGCTTCTTCCTCTCTTTTATTGGAGGATATTTCCTTTGGCCCCGTAGTCTTCAAAGAGATCCGAAATATCAGTTCTCAGATTCCATAGAAATAAGGATAGCAAACAGCTCCGTGAAATACAGCTGTAATTCAGTGAGTGGAAGACACAAATGACAAAGCAGTTTCTCAGAAAGTTTCTTTCCAGTTTTTATCTGAGGATACTTTCTTTTTCACCATACCCCTCAATGGCTTCCATATATCACTTTGCAAATTCCAAGGGTACAACCTCAGCAAACGGTTTCTTGGGGGAAAAGTTGTTACTTTGCACGTTGAATTCACAGATCACAAAGATGTTTCTCAGAAAGCTTCTTTCTGTTTCTTATCAGAGGATATTTCCTTTGGCAACATAGTCATCAAAGGGATCCGAAATATCTGTTCTCAGATTTCACAGAAATAAGGCTAGAAAACAGCTACACAAAGTATAGCTGTAACTCAGTAGTGGAAGTCACACATCGCAAAGCAGTTTCTCAGAAAGCTTCTTCCATTTTTTATCTGAGAATATTTTCTTTTTCACCATAGCCCACCATGGGCCTCCAAATATCACTTTGCAAATTCCACAAGAACAGTCTTAGCGAACATTTTCTTGAGAGTAAAGCTGTAACACTGTGAGATGAATTCACAGATCAAAAAGAAGTTTCTCAGAAAGCTTCATTCTCTTATTTATCAGAGAATATTTCCTTTGGCCCTCTAGTCGTCAAAGGGATCTGAAATATCTGTTCAAGATTCCACAGTAATAAGGCTAGCAAACACCTCCACGAAATACAGCTGTAACTCAGTGAGTTGAAGTCTCACATCACAAAGCAGTTTCTCAGAAAATTTCTTTCCAGTTTTTATCTGAGGATATTTTCTTATTCACCATAACCCTCCATGGGCTCCAAAATATCACTTTGCAAACTCCAAAAGAACAGTCTTAGTGAATTGCTTCTTGAGGCGAAAACTGTAACTCAGTGAGATGAATTCACAGATAACAAAACAGTTTCTCAGAAAGCTTCTTTCTGGTTTTTATGTGAGGATATTTTCATTTTCACCATAGCCCTCCTTGGGCTTCCAAATACCACTTTGAAGGAGATTTCCCTTAGCCCTATAGTCTTCCAAGGGTTCAGAAATATCAGTTCTCAGAATCCACAGAAATAAGGCTAGCAAACAGCTCCAGGAAATACTGCTGTAACTCAGTGAGTGGAAGTCACACATCACAAAGCAGTTTCTGAGAAAGGTTCTTTCCAGTTTTTATCTAAGGATATTTTCATTTTCACCATAGCCATCCATTGGCTTCCAAATATCATTTTGCAAAATCCACAAGAACAGTCTTAGCGAACGGCTTCTTGAGGGGAAAGCTGTAACACTGTGACAAAAATTGACAGATCTCAAAGCAGTTCCTCAGAAAACTTCTTTTCTGTTTTTATCTGAGAATATTTTTATTTACACCGTAGCCCTCAATTGGCTTCCAAATATCAGTTTGCAAATTCCACAAGAACAGTCTTAGAGAACCCCTTCTTCAGGGGACAGCTGTTACTAGTGAGACTAATTCACAGATTTCAAAGAAGTTTCTCAGAAAGCTTCTTTGTCTTTTTTATCATAGGATATTTCCTTTGGCAATATAGTCTTCAAAAGGATCTGAAATACCTGTTCTCAGATTCCACAGAAATAAGGCTAGGAAACAGCGGCACAAAATGCAGCTGTAACTCAGTGAGTGGAAGTCACACATCACAAAGCAGTTTCTCAGAAAGCTTCTTCCATTTTTTACCTGAGAATATATTCTTTTTCATCATTGCCCACCATGGGCTTCCAAATATCACCTTGCAAATTCCACAAGAACAGTCTTGGCGGACATCTTCTTGAGGGGAAAGCTGTAACTCTGTGAAATGAATTCACAGATCAAAAAGAAGTTTCTCAGAAAGTTTCTTTCTCTTTTTTATCGGAGGTTATTTCTTTTAGCCCTATAGTCTTCCAAGGGATCCGAAATATCTGTTCAAGATTCCACAGAAATAAGGGTAGCAAACAACTCCACGACATACAGCTGTAACTCAGTGAGATGAAGACACACATCAGAAATCAGTTTCTCAGAAAGATTCTTTCCAGGTTTTATCTGAGGATATTTTCATTTTCACCCTAGCGTCCATGGGCTTCCAAAAATCACTTTGCTAATTCCACAAGAACAGTATTAGCGAACGACTTCTTGAGGAGAAAGCTGTAACTCTGTGAGATAAATTCAGAGAACACAAAGATGTTTCTCAGAGACCTTCTTTCTCTTTTTTATCGAATGATATTTCCTTTGGACCTATAGTCTTAAAAGGGTTCCAAAATATCAGTTCTCAAATTCCACAGAAATAGGGCTATCAAACAGCACCACGAAATAAAGCAGTAACTCAGTGTGTTGAAGTCACACATCACAAAGCAGTTTTTGAGAAAGCTTCTTTCCAGTTTTTATTTGAGGATATGTTCTTTTTCACCGTATCCCTCCATGGGCTTCCAAATATCAGTTTGCAAATTCCACAATAACAGTCTTGGCGAATGGCTTCTTGAGGAGAAAGCTGTAACACTGTGAGATGAATTCACAGATCACAAAGCAGTTTATCAGAAAGCTTCTTTTCACTTTTTTTCTGAGAATATTTTCTTTTTCAGCATAGCCCTACATGGGCTTCCAAATATCACTTTGAAAATTCCACAAGAACGGTCTTAGCCAATGGCTCCTTGAGGGGAAAGCTGTAACTCTGTGAGATGAATTCTTAGATAACAAAGCAGTTTCTCAGAAGGCTTCTTTCCACTTTTTTCTGAGGCTATTTTGTTTTTCACCATAGCCCTCCATGGGTTTCCAAATATCACTTTGCAAATTCCTCAAGAACAGTCTTAGCGAAAGGCTTCTTAATGGGAAAGCTGTAACTCTGTGAGATGAGTTCACAGATCACAAAGAATTTTCTGAGAAAGCTTCTTTCTCCTTTTTATCAGAGGATATTTCCTTTGGCCCAATGGTCTTCAAATGGATCCGAAATATCATTTCTCAGATTCCAAAGAAATAAGGATAGCAAACAGATCCATGAAATACAGCTGGAACTCAGTGAGTGGAAGACTTACATCACAAAGCAGTTTTTCAGAAAGCTTCTTTCCAGTTTTTATCTGAGGATATTTTCTTTTTCACCATAGCTGTCCATTGGCTTCCAAATATCACTTTGCAAATTCCAGAACAATAGTCTAAGCAAATGGCTTCTTGAAGGGAAAACTGTAACTGTGCGAGATGAATTCACAGATCACAAAGCAATTTCTCAGAAACTTCATTCCAATTATAATCAGAGGATATTTTCTTTTCATCATAGCCCTCCATGGTCTTCCATATGTAACTTTGCATATTCCACAAGAACAGTCTTACCAAAAGGTTTATTAAGGGGAAAGCTGTAACTCTGGGAGGTGAATTCACAGATCACAAAGAAGATTCACAGAAAGCTTCTTTCTCTTTTTTATCAGAGAATATTTCTTTAGGTCCTGTAGTTTTTAAAGGGATCTGAAATATCTGTTCTCGGATTTCACACAAATAAGGCATGCAAACTGTTCCATGAAATACAGCTGTAACTCAGTGAGTGGAAGTCACACATCACAAAGCAATTTCTAAGAAAGCTTCTCTCCAGTTTTTATCTAAGGATATTTTTATTTTTACCATAGGCCTCTATGTGGTTCCAAATATCAGTATGCAAATTCCCCAGGAACAGTCTTAGCAAACGTCTTCTGGAATGGAAAGCTGTAACTCTGTGAGATGAATTCAAAGAATCACAAAGCAGTTTCTCATAAAGCTTCCTTTCCGTTTTTATCTGAGGACAATTTTTTTTTTCACCATAGCCCTCCATGGGTTTCCAAATAGCACTATGCAAGTTCCACAAGAACAGTCTTACAGATAGGCTTCTTGAGGGGAAAGCTGTAACTCTGCAACATGAATTCACAGATCACAAAGATTTTTCTCAGAAAGTTTTTCTCTCATTTTTTTTTCCAAGAATATTTCCTTTGGCCCTATATTCTTCAAAGGGATCCAAAATATGAGTTCTCAGATTCCACAGAAATAAGGCTTGCAAACAGTTTCATTAAATACAGCTGTAATCCAGTGAGAGGAAGACACACATAGCAAAGAGGTTTCTCAGAAAGATTCTTTCCAATTTTTATCTGAGGATATTTTCTTGTTCTCATAGTCCTCCTTCGGCTTCCAAATATCGCTTTGAAAATTCCAAAAGAACAGTCTTAACAAATGGTTTCTTGACAGGAAAGCTGCAACTCTGTTAGATGAATTCACAGATCACAAAAAAGTTTCTCAGAAAGTTTCTGTCTAATTTTTATCGGAGGAGATTTCCTTTGGCCCTATTTTCGTCAAATGGATCCAAAATATCAGTTCTCAGATTCCACAAAAATGAGGATAGCGAAGAGCTCCACGAAATACAGCTGTCTCTCAGTGAGAGGAAGTTACACATCACAAAGCAGTTTCTCAGAAAGCTTCTTTCCAGTTTTTATCTGAGGATATATTCTTTTTCACCATAGCCCTGTAAGGGCTTCCAAATATCTCTTTGCAAATTCCACACGAACAGTCTTAGCATACGGCTTCTTCAGGGGAAAGCTGTAACTCTGTGAGATGAATTCACAGATCACCAAGAAGTTTCTGAGAAAGATTCTTTCTCGTTTTTATCAAAGGATATTTCCTTTGGCACTATAGTGTTCAAAGGGATCCGAAATATCAGTTCTCAGATTCCACAGATATAAGGCCAGCAAAGAACACCATGAAATACAGCTGTAACTCAGTGAGTGGAAGTCACACATCACAAAGCAGTTTCTCAGAAAGCTTCTTTCCAGTTTTTATTTGAGGATATTTTCTTTTTCACCATAGCCCTCTATAGGCTTCCATATATCAAATTGCAAATTACACAAGAACAGTCTTAGCGAAAGGTTTCTTGATGGTAAAGCTGTACCTATATGAGATGAATTCACAGATCACAAAGAAGTTTCTCAGAAAGCTTCTTTCTCATTTTTATCAGAGGATATTTCCTTTGGCCCTATAGTGTTCAAATGGATCCGAAATATCAGTTCTCATATTCCACAGAAATAAAGCAAGCAAAGAACTACACGTAATAGAGTGGAAACTCAATGTGCGGAAGCCACATATAACAAAGCAGTTTCTCAGAAAGCTTCTTTCCAGTTTTTTTCTGAGGATATTTTCTTTTTCACTATAGCCCTCCAGGGGCTTCCAAATATGACTTTGCAAATTCCACAAGAACAGTCTTAGCGAACGACTTCTTGAATGGAAATCTGTAACTCTCTGAAATGAATTAACAGAACACAAAGCAGTTTCTCAGAAAGCTTCTTTCCAGTTTTTACCTGAGGATATTTTCATTTTCACTGTGTCCATCTATGGGCTTCCAAATATCACTTTGCAAATTCCACAAGAACATTCTTAGCGAAAGGATTCTTGAGGGGAAAGTTGTAACTCTGTGAGATGAAGTTACAGACGGCAAAGAAGTTTCTCAGAAAGCTTCTTTCCCGTTTTTATCGGAGGATATGTATTTTGGCCCTACAGTCTCCAAAGGGATCCGAAATATCAGTTTTCAGATTCCACAGAAATAAGGCTAGCAAACAGCTACACGAAATACAGCTATAACTCAGTGAGTGGAAGTCACACATCACAAAGCAGTTCCTCAGAAATTTTCTTTGCAGTTTTCAACTGAGGATATTTTCTTTTTCACCACAGTCCACTATGAGATTCCAAATATCACTTTGCAAATTCCACAAGAACAGTCTTAGCGAAAGTCTTCTTGAGGGGAAAGCTGTAACTCTGTGAGATGAATTCACAGATTACAAAGAAGTTTCCCAGAAAGCTTCTTTCTCAATTTTATTGGAGGATATATCCTTTCTCATTTTTATTGGAGGATATATCCTTTGGACCTATAGTGTTCAAAGGGATCCGAAATATCAGTTCTCAGATTCCACAGAAATAAAGCCAGCAAGGAACGCCATGAAATACAGCTGTAACTCAGAGAGTGGAAGTCAGTCATCAGAAAGCATTTCTCCAGAAAGCCTCTTTCCAGTTTTTATCTGAGAATATTTTCTTTTTCACCATAGTCCTCCATGGGCTTCCAAATATCACTTTGCAAATTCCACAAGAACAGTCTTAGCAAAAGGCTTCTTGAGGGGAAAGCTGTAACTCTGTGAGATGAATTCAGAGATCACAAAGAAGTTTATCAGAAAGCTTCTTTCTCATTTTTATCGGAGAATATTTCCTTTGGAGCTATAGTCTTCAAAGGGATCTGAAATATCATTTCCCAGACTCCACAGAAATAAGGCTAGTAAAGAGTTCCATGAAATACAGCTGTAACTCAGTGAGTGGAAGTCACACATCACAAAGCAGTTTTTCAGAAAGTTTCTTCCAGTTTTTATATAAGGATATTTTCTTTTTAATCAGAGTCCTCTAAGGGCTTCAAATATCAATTTGCAAATTCCACAATAACAGTCTTGGCAAACGGCTTCTTGAGGAAGATGCTGAAACTGTGTGAGATGAATTAACAGAACACAAGGCAGTTTCTCAGAAAGCTTCTTTCCAGTTATTATCTGAGGATATTTTGTTTTTCACCATAGCCCTTTATGGGCTTCCAAATATCCCTTTGCAAATTCCACAAGAACAGTCTTAGCCAGTGGCTTCTTGAGGGGAAAGCTGTAACTCTGTGAGATGAATTAACAGAACACAAAGCAGTTTCTCAGAAAGCTTCTTTCCAGTTGTTATCTGACGATATTTTGTCTTTCACCATAGTCCTCCATGGGCTTCCAAACAACACTTTGCAAATTCCACAAGAACAGTCAAAGCGAAAGGTTTCTTGATGGGAAAGAGGTAACTCTTTGAGTTGAATTCACACATCAAAAAGAAGTTTCTCAGAAAGCATCTTCTCTTTTTCATCTGACGATAATTTCTTTGGCCCTATAGTCTTCAAAGGAATCCGAAATATCAGTTCTCAGATTCCACAAAAATGAGACTAGCAAAGAGCTCCACGAAATACAGCTGTCTCTCAGTGAGAGGAAGTTACACATCACAAAGCAGTTTCTCAGAAAGCTTCTTTCCAATTTGTATCTGAGGATATTTTTTTTTCACCATAGCCCTGTAAGGGCTTCCAAATATCTCTTTGCAAATTCCACAAGAACAGTTTTAGTGAACGGCTTCTTCAAGAGAAAGCTGTAACTCTGTGAGATGAATTCACAGATGTCAAAGAAGTTTCTCAGAAAGCTTCTTTCTCTTTTTTATCAAAGGATTCCTTTGGCACTATAGTGTTCAAAGGTATCCGAATTATAAGTTGTCAGATTCCACAGAAATAAGGCCAGCAAAGAATACCACGAAATACAGCTGTAACTCAGTGAGTGGAAGTCACACATCACAAAGCAGTTTCTCGGAAAGCTTCTTTCCAGTTTTTATTTGAGGATATTTTCTTTTTCACCATAGCCCTCTATGGGCTTCCATATATCACATTGCAAATTACACAAGAACAGTCTTAGCAAAAGGTTTCTTGATGGTAAAGCTGTAACTCTATGAGATGAATTAACAGAAAACAAAGAAGTTTCTCAGAAAGCTTCTCTCTCATTTTTATCAGAGAATATTTCCTTTGGCCCTATAGTGTTCAAATGGATCTGAAATATCAGTTCTCATATTCCACAGAAATAAGGCAAGCAAAGAACTACATGAAATAGAGCGATAACTCAATGTGTGGAAACCATATACCAGAAAGCAGTTTCTCAGAAAGCTTCTTTTCAATTTTTATCTGAGGATATTTTCTTTTTCACCCTAGTCATCTATGGGCTTCCAAATATCACCTTGCAAACTCCACAAGAACTGTCTTAGTGAACGTCTTCTAGAGGGGAAAGCTGTAACACTGTGAGATGAATTAACAGAACACAAAGAAGTTTCTCAGAAAGCTTCTTTCCAGTTTTTTCGGAGGATATTTTCTTTTTCACTATAGCCCTCCATGGCCTTCCAAATATGACTTTGCAAATTCCACAAGAACACTCTTAGCGAACGGCTTCTTGAGCGGAAATCTGTAACTCTCTGAAATGAATTAACAGAACACAAAGCAGTTTCTCAGAAAACTTCTTTCCAGTTTTTATCTGAGGATATTTTCATTTTCACTGTGTCCGTCTATGGGCTTCCAAATATCACTTTGCAAATTCCACAAGAACAGTCTTAGCGAATGGCTTCTTGAGGGAAAAGCTGTAACTGTGAGATGAATTTACAGAACAAAAAGAAGTTTCTCAGAAAGCTTCTTTCTCATTTTGATTGGAGAATATATCCTTTGGCCCTACAGTCCTCAAAAAGATGCGAAATATCAGTTCTCAGATTCCACAGAAATAAGGCTAGCAAAGATCTCAACGAAATACAGCTATAATTCAGTGAGTGGAAGTCACACATCACAAAGCATTTTCTCAGAAACCTTCTTTCCAGTTTTCATCTGAGGATATTTTCTTTTCCACCATAACAAGCCATGGGCTTGCAAATATCATTTTACAAATTCTACAAGAACAGACTTAACGAAATCTTCTTGAGGTGAAAACTGTAACTATTTGAGATGAATTCAAAGATCCAAAAGAAGTTTCTCAGAAAGCTTCTTTCTCATTTTTATCCGAGGATATTTTCTTTCGCCCCATAGTCTTCAAAGGGATTCGAAATATCAGTTCTTAGATTCCACAGAAATAAGGCTAGTAAAGAGCTCCATGAAATACCGCCGTAACTCAGTGAGGGAAAGTGACACATCACAAAGCAGTTTCTCAGAAATCTTCTTTCCAGTTTTTATCTTAGGATATTTTATTTTTCACCATAGCCCACTATGGGATTCCAAATATCACTTTGCAATTTCCACAAGAGCAGACTTAGCAAATGGTTTCTTGAGGGGAAAGCTGTAATTCTGTGAGATGAATTAACAGAAAACAAAGCAGTTTCTCAGGAAGCTTCTTTCCAGTTTCTATCTAAGGATATTTTCTCTTTCACAATAGCACTCCATGGGCTTCCGAATATCAGTTTGCAAATTCCACAAGAACAGTCACAGGGAACGGCTTCTTGAGGAAGAAGCTGAAACTCTGTGAGATGAATTAACAGAACACAAAGCAGTTTCTCAGAAAGCTTCTTTCCAGTTTTTATCTGAGGATATTTTCTTTTTCACCATAGCCCTCTATGGGCTTCCAAATATCCCTTTGCAGTTTCCCCAAGAACAGTCTAGCAAACGGCTTCTTGAGGGGAAACCTGTAACTCTGTGAGATGAATTAACAGAACACAAAGCAGTTTCTCAGAAATCATCTTTCCAGTTTTTATCATTGGGTATTTTCTTTTTCACCACAGCCCTCTAGGGGAATCCAAATATCACTTTGCAAATTCCACAAGAACAGTCTTAGCGAAAGTCTTCTTGCGGGGAAAGCTGTAACTCTATGAGATGAATTGAGAGATAACAAAGAAATTTCTCAGAAAGGTTCTTTCTCATTTTTATTGGAGGATATTTCCTTTGGCTGAATAGTGTTCATAGGAATCCAAAATATTAGTTCTCAGACTCCACAGAAAGAAGGCCAGCAAAGAGCTCCACGAAATACAGCTGTAACTCTGTGAGTGCACGTCACATATCACAAAAGCAGTTTCTCAGAAACCTTCTTTCTAATTTTTATCTGAGGATATTTTCTTTTTCACCATAGCCCTCTATGGGCTTCCAAATATCACTTTACAAATTCCACAAGAACAGTCTCAGTGAAAGGCTTCATGATGGGAAAGCTGTACCTCTGTGAGATGAATTCACAGATTACAAAGAAGTTTCTCAGAAAGTTTCTTTCTCATTTTTATTTGAGGATAGATCCTTTGGACCTATAGTGTTCAAAGGGATCCGAAATATCAGTTCTCAGATTCCACAGAAATAAGGCCAGCAAGGAACGCCACGAAATACAGCTGTAACTCAGAGAGTGGAAGTCACTCATCAGAAAGCAGTTCCTCAGAAAGTTTCTTTCCAGTTTTTATCTGAGGATATTTTCTTTTTCACCATAGTCCTCCATGGGCTTCTAAATATCACTTTGCAAATTCCACCAGAACAGTCTTAGCGAAAGGTTTCTTGAGGGGACAGTTGTAATTCTGTGAGATGAATTCAGAGATCACAAAGAAGTTTATCAGAAAGCTTCTTTCTCATTTTTGTCTGATGATGTTTTCTTTGGCCCTATAGTGTTCAAAGGGATCCGAAATATCAGTTCTCTGATTCCACAGAAATAAGGCCAGCAAAGAGTTCCACGTAATACAGCTGTAACTCAGTGAGTGGAAGTCACACATCATAAAGCAGTTTCTCAGAAAGCTTCTCTCCAGTTTTCATCTGAGTATATTTTCTTTTTCACCATAGCCCTCTCTGGGGTCCAAATATCACTTTGCAAATTCCACAAGAGCGGTCTTAGCACACGGCTTCTTGAGGGGAAAGTTGTAACACTGTGAGATAAATTAACACAACACAAAGCAGTTTCTCAGAGTGCTTCTTTCCAGTTTTTATCTGAGGATACGTCCTTTTTCACCATAGCCCTCCATGGGTTTCCAAATATCATTTTGCAAATTCCACAAGAATGTTCTTAGCGAACGGCTTCTCGCGGGGAAAGCTGTAACTCTGTGAGATGAATTTGCAGAACACAAAGCAGGTTCTCCGAAAGCTTATTTCTCATTTTTATCGGTGGATTTTTTTTGGCCCTATAGTCTTCAAAGGGATCCGAAATATCAGTTTTCAGATTCCACAGAAATAAGCCTAGTAAACAGTGAATGAAATACAGCTTTAACTCAGTGAGTGGAAGTCACACATCACAGAGCAGTTTCTCAGAAAGCTTCTTTCCAGTTTTTTTGTGAGAATATTTTTTTTTAAACCATAGCCCTCTAGAGGCTTCCAAATATCACTTTGAATATTTCACAAGAAGAGTCTTAGCGAACGGCTTCTTGAGGAGAAAGCTATAACACTGTGAGAGGAATTATCAGAACATAAAGCAGTTTCTCAGAAAGCTTCTTTCCAGTTTTTAACTGAAGATATTTTCTTTTTCACCATAGCCCTTTTTGGGCTTCAAATATCTCTTTGCAAATTCCACAGGAACAGTCTTAGTGAATGGCTTCTTGAGGGGAAAGCTGTAACTCTGTGAGATGAATTAACAGAACACAAAGCAGTTTTTCAGAAAGCTTCTTTTCAGTTTTTATCTTAGGAAATTTTCTTTTTTACCATAGCCCTATATGGGTTTCCAAATATCACTTTGCAAATTCCACAAGAAGAGTCTTAGTGAATGGCTTCTTGAAGGGAAAGCTGTACCTCTGGGAGTTGAATTTACAGAACAGAAAGCAGTTTCTCAGAAAGCTTCTTTCCAGTTTTTATCTGAGGATATTATCTTTTTCACCATAGCCCTCTATTGGCTTCCAAATATCACTTTGCAAATTCCAGAAAAACAGTCTTAGCCAAATACTTCTTTAGGGGAAAGCTGTAACTCTGTGAGATGAAGTCACAGATAAGTAAGAAGTTTATCAGAAAGCTTCTTCCTCATTTTTATTGGAGGATATTTCCTTTGGCCCTACAGTCTTCAAAGGGATCCAAAATATCAGTTCTCAGTTTCCACAGAAATAAGGCTAGCAAGCAGCTCCACGAAATTCAGCAATAACTCAGTGAGTGGAAATCACACATCACAAAGCAGTTTCTCAGAAAGCTTCTTTCCAGTTTTTATCTGAGGATATTATCTTTTTCACCATAGCCCTCTATTGGCTTCCAAATATCACTTTGCAAATTCCAGAAAAACAGTCTTAGCCAAATACTTCTTGAGGGGAAATCTGTAACTCTGTGAGATGAATTCACAGATAAGTAAGAAGTTTATCAGAAAGCTTCTTCCTCATTTTTATTGGAGGATATTTCCTTTGGCCCTACAGTCTTCAAAGGGATCCGAAATATCAGTTCTCAGATTCTACAGAAATAAGGCTAGCAAAGAGCTTCATGAAATACAGGTGTAACTCAGTGAGTGGAAGTCACACATCACAAAGCAGTTTGTCAGAAAGCTTCTTTCCAGTTTTTATCAGAGTATATTTTCTTTTTTACCATAGCCCTCCATGGGCTTCTAATATCACTTTGCAAATTCCACAAGAACAGTGTTAGCGAAAGGCTTCTTGAGAGGAAAGCTGAAACTCGGTGAGATGAATTCCCAGATTACAAAGATGTTTCTTAGAAAGCTTCTTTCTCATTTTGATCGGAGGATATTTCCTTTGGACCCCTATTGCTCAAAGGTATCTGAAATATCAGTTCTCAGATTGCACAGAAATAAGGCCAGGAAAGAGCTCCACGAAATACAGCTGTAACTCAGTGAGTCGAAGTCACACATCACAAAGCATTTTCTAGGAAAGCTTCTTTCCATTTTCTATTTGAGGATATTTTCTATTTCACCATAGCCCTCTGTGGGCTTCCAAATCTCACTTGGCAAATTCCACAAAAATAGTCTTAGCGAACGTCTTCTTGAGGGGAATGCTGTAACTCTGTGAGATGAATTCACAGATCACAAAGCAGTTTCTCAGAAAGCTTCTTTCCAGTTTTTTTCTGAGGATATTTTCCTTTTCACCATAGCCCTCTATAGGCTTCCAAACATCACTTTGCAAATTCCACAAGAATAGTCTTAGTGAAAGGCTTCTTGAGGGGAAAGCTGTAACTCTGTGATATGAAATAACAGAACACAAAGCAGTCTCTCAGAAAGCTTCTTTCCAGTTTTTACCTGAGGATATTTTCTTTTTCACCATAACCCGCCATGGTCTTCCAGTTATCACTTTGAAAATTCCACAAGAACAGTCTTAGTGAAAGGCTTCTTGAGGGGAAACTGTAATTCTGTTAGATGAATTCACAGATCAGTAGGAAGTTTTTTAGAAAGTTTCTTTCTCATTTTTATCAGAGGATATTTCCTTTGGTACTATGGTCTTCAAAGGGATCCGAAATATCGGTTCTCAGATTCCACAGAAATAAGGCTAGCAAAGAGCTCCACGAAATACAGCTGTTACTCATTGAGTGGAAATCACACATCACAAAGCAGTTTCTCAGAAAGCTTCTTTTATGTTTTTATCTGGTGATATTTTCTTTTTCGCCATAGCCCTGAATGGGCTTCCAATATCACTTTGCAAATTACACAAGAACAGTCTTAGTGTTAGGCTTCTTGAGGGGAAATCTGGAACTCTGTGAGATGAATTCACAGATCACAAACAAGTCACGCAGAAAGCTTCTTTCTCATTTTTTTCGGAGTATATTTCCTTTAGAACTATAATCTTCAAAGGGATCCGAAATATCAGTTCTCAGATTCCACAGAAAAACGGCTAGCAAAGAGCTCCATGAAATACAGCTGTACCTCAGTGAGTGGAAGTCACACATCACAAAGCAGTTTCTCAAAAAGCTTCTTTACAGTTTTAATCTGAGGATATATTGTTTTTCACCATAGCCCTCCATGGGCTTCCATATATCACTTTGCAAATTCCACAAGAACAGTCTTAGCCAATGGCTTCTTGAGGGGAAAGCTGTAAATCTGAGAATGAATTAAGAGAGCACAAAGCAGTTTCTCAGAAATCTTCTTTTCAGTTTTCATCTGAGGATATTTTCTTTTTCACCATAACCCTCTATTGGCTTCCAAATATCACTGTGTAAATTCCACAAGAACAGTCTTAGCGAAAGACTTCTTTAGGGGAAAGCTGTAATTCTGAGAGATGAATTCACAGATCACAAAGTAATTATTCAGAAAGCTTCTTTCTCCCTTTAATCAGAGGATATTTCGTTTGGCTCTATACTTTCAAAGGAATCCGAAATATTAGTTCTGAGATTCAACATAAATGAGGCTAGCAAAGAGCAGTACGAAATACTGCTGTTACTCAGTGAGTTGAAGTCACACATCAGAAAGCTATTTCTCAGAATGCTTCTTTCAAGTTTTATTTGAGGATATTTTGTTTTTCACCTTAGCCTTCCATGGGCTTCCATATATCACTTTGCAAATGCCACAAGAACAGTCTTAGTGAAAGACATCTTGAGGGGAAAACTGTAACTCTGTGAGATGAATTCACAGATCACAAAGGAGCTCCTCAGAAAGCTTCTTTCTTAATTTTTTCAGAGGATATTTCCTTTGACCCTGTAATCTTCAAAGGGATCCGAAAGATCAGTTCTCAGATTCCACAGAAATAAGACTAGCAAAGACATCCATGAAATGCAGCTGTAACCCAGTGCGGGGTAGTCACACATCACAAAGCAGTTTCTCAGAAACTGCTTTCCAGTTTTTTTCTCAGGTTATTTTCTTTTATACCTTAGCACTCTACGGGCTTCCAAATATCCCTTTGCAAATTCCACAAGAACAGTTGTAGCCAACAGTTTCTTGAGAGGAAAGCTGTAAATCTGTGAGATGAATTAACAGAACACAAAGCAGTTTCTCAGAAAGCTTCTTTCCAGTTTTTATCTGAGGATATTATATTTTTCACCAAAGCCCTTCTCCATAAAACAGTCTTGACAAAAGACTGTTTGGGGGAAAGCAGTAACTCTGTGCGATGAATTCACAGATCACAAAGAAGTTTCTCAGAAGGCTTCTTTCTCGTTTTTATCGGAGGATATTTCCATTGGCACTATAGTGTTTAAAGGAATCCGAAATATCAGTTCTTAGATTCCAGAGAAATAAGGCTAGCAAAGAACTTCATGAAATACAGCTGTAACTCAGTGAGTGGAAGTCACACATCACAAAGCAGTTTCTCAGAAAGCTTCTTTCCATTTTTTTAACTGAGGATATTTTCTTTTTCACCATAGCCCTCTATGGGCTTCCAAATATCACTTTGAAAATTCCCCAAGAACTGTCTTAGCAAACGGCTTCTGCAGGGGAAAGCTGTAACTCTGTGAGATGAATTAACAGAACACAAAGCAGTTTCTCAGAAAGCATCTTTCCATTTTTTATCTGAGGATATTTCCTTTTACACCATAGCCCTCCATGGGCTTCCAAATATCAATTTGCAAATTCAACCAGAACAGTCTAAGCGAAAGGCTTCTTGAGGGAAAAGCTGTAACTCTGTGAGATCAATTACCAGAACACAAAATAATTTCTCAGAAAGCTTCTTTCCAGTTTTGAACTGAGAATATTTTCTTTTTCACCATTGCCCTCCATAGGCTTCCAAATATCACTTTACGAATTCCACAAGAACAAATTAACGAAAGGCTTCTTGATGGGAAACCTGTAACTGTCTGACATGAATTCACAGATCACCAAGAAGTTTCTCAAAATGCTTCTTTCTCATTTTTATTGGAGGATATTTTCTTTGTCCCTATTGTCTTCAAAGGGATCCGAAATATCAGTTCTCAGATTCCACAGAAATAAGCCTAGCAAAGAGCTGAACTAAATATAGCTATAACTCAGTGAGTGGAAGTCACATATCACAAAGCTGTTTCTGAGGAAGATTCTTCCCTGTTTTTATCTGAGGATATTTTCTTTTTCACCATAGCCCTCCATGGGCTTCCAAATATCACTTTGCAAATTCTACAAGAACAGACTTAGCGAAGGACTTCTTGAGAGGAAAGCTGTAATTCTGTGAGATGAATTCACAAATCACTAACAGGTTTCTCAGAAAGCTTCTTTCTCATTTTATCGGAGGATATTTCCTTTGTCCCAGCAGGTTTCAAAGGGATCTGAAATATCAGTTCTCAGATGCCACAGAAATAAGGCTAAGAAAGAGCTCCAAGAAATACAGCTGTAACTCAGTGAATGGAAGCCACACATCAAAAAGCCGTTTCTCAGAAAGCTACTTTAAAGTTTTTAACTGAGGATATTATCTTTTTCACCATAGCCCTCTATGGGCTTCCAAATATCACTTTGCAATTTCCACAAGAACAGTCTTAGTGAATGGATTCTTGAGGGGAAAGTTGCAACTCTCTAAGATGAATTAACAGAACACGAAGCAATTTCTCAGAAAGCTTCTTTCCAGTTTTTATCTGAGGATATTTTCTTTTTCACCATAGCCCTCCATGGGCTTCCAAATATCACTTTGAAAATTCCACAAGAACAGTCTTAGCGAACGGCTTCTTGAGGGAACAGCTGTAAATCTGCGAGGTGAATTTAGAGAACACAAAGTCGTCTCTCAGAAAGTTTCTTTCTCATTTTTATTGGAGCATATTTCCTTTGGCTCTGTAGTCTTCATAGGGATCCGAAATATCAGGTCTCAGATTCCACCTGAGAAATAAGGCCAGTAAAGATCTCCAGGAAATACAGCTGTAACTCAGTCAGTGGAAGTGACACGTCACAGAGCAGTTTCTCAGAAAGCTTCCTTCCAGTTTTCATCAGAGGATTTTTTCTTTCTCACCATAGGACTCTATAGGCTTTCAAATACCCCTTTGCAAATTCCACAAGAACAGTTTTAGCGAACGGCTTCTTGAGGGGAAAGCTGTAACTCTGTGAGATGAATTAAAAGAACACAAAGCAGTCTCTCAGAAAGCTTCTTTCCAGTTTTTTCGGAGGATATTTTCTTTTTCACCATAACCTTCCACGGGCTTCCAAATATCACTTTGCAAATTCCACAAGAACACTCTTAGCGAACGGCTTCTTGAGATGAAAGCTGTAACACTGTGAGATGAATTAACAGAACATGAAGCAATTTCTCAGAAAGCTTCTTTCCATATTTATCTGAGGATATTTTCTTTTTCATCATAGCCCACATGGGCTTCCAAATATCACTTTGCAAATTCCACAAGAACAGCCTTAGTGAAAGGCTTCTTGAAGGGAAAGGAGTAACTCTGTGAGATGAATTCACAGATCCCAAAGTAGTTATTCATAAAGTCTTTCTCTTTTTTTTCAGAGGATATTTCCTTTGGCCGTATAGCCTTCAAAGAGATCTGAAATATCTGGTCTCAGTTTCCAAAGGAATAAGGCTAACAAAGAGCTGCACGAAACACAATTGTAACTCAGTGTGTGGAAGTCACACATCACAATGCATTTTCTCAGAAAGCTTCTTTCCAGCTTTTCTGAGGATATTTCCTTTTTCACCATAGCCCGACATTGGCTTCAAAATATCACTTCGCAAAATCCACAAGAACATTATTAGTGTTAGCCTTCATGAGGGGAAAACTGTTACTTGGTGAGATGAATTCACAGATCAGAGAGAAGTTTCCCAGAAAGCTTCTTTCTCATTTTTATCGGAGGATATTTCCTTTGGCCCAGTAGACTTCAAAGGGATCTGAAATATCAGTTCTCAGATACCACAGAAAAAAGCTAGCAAAGAGCTCCATGAAATACAGCTGTAACTCAGGGAGTGGAAGTCACACATCACAAAGCAGTTTCTCAGAAAGCTTCTTTCCAGTTTTTATCTGAGGATATTTTCTTTTTCACCATAGCCCTCCATGGACTTCAAAATATCACTTTGTAAATTCCACAAGAAGAGTCTTAGCGAAAGGCTTCCTGAAGGGAAAGCTGTATTTCTGTGAGATGAGTTCACAGATCACTAAGAAGTTTCTCATAAAGCTTAATTCCCATTTTTATCAGAGGATATATCCTTTGTCCTTATAGGCTTCAAAAATATCCGAAATATCAGTTCTCAGATTCCACAGAAATAAGGCTAGCAAAGAGCTCCACGAAATACAGATGTAACTCAGTCAGTGGAAGTCACAGATCACAAAGCACTTTCTCAGAAAGCTTCATTCCAGTTTTTATCTGAGGATATTGTCTTTTTCACCATAGCCCTCTTTGGGCTTCCAAATATCACTTTGCAAAGTCCACAAGAACAGTATTAGCGAACGTCTTCTAAATGGGAAAGCTGTAACTCTGTGAGATGAATTAACAGAACACAAAGCAGTTTCTTGGAGAGCTTTTTTCCAGTTTTTATCTGAGGATATATTCTTTTTCACCATAGCCCTCTAAGGGCTTCCAAATATTATTTTGCAAATTCCGCAAGAACCGTCTTAGCGAACGGGTTCTTGAGGGGAAAGCTGTAACTCTGTGAGATGATTAACAGAACACAAAGCAGTTTCTCAGAAAGCTTCTTTCCTGTTTTTATCTTAGAAAATTTTCTCTTTCACTGTTGCCCTCAATTGACTTCCAATTATCACTCGGCAAATTCCACAAGAACAGTCATAGCGAAAGGCTTCATGAGGGAAAAGCTGTAACTCTGTGAGATGAATTCAGAGATTTCAAAGAAGTTTCTCAGAAAGCTTCATTCTCATTTTTATCGAAGGATATTTCCTTTGGCCCTATAGTCTTCAAAGGAATTCGAAATATCAGTTCTCAGATTCCACAGAAATAAGCCTAGCAAAGAGTTCCATGAAATACAGCTGTAACTCAGTGAGTGGAATTCACACATCACCAAGCATTTTCTCAGAAAGCTACTTTCCAGTTTTTATCTGAGGATATTGTCTTTTTCACCATAGCCTTCTATGGGCTTCCAAATATCACTTTGCAAATTTCGCAAGAACAGTCTTAGCATACGGCTTCTTGAAGGGAAAGCTGTAACTGTGTGAGATGAATTTACAGAACACAAAGTAGTTTCTCAGAAAGCTTCTTTCCAGTTTTTATCTGGTAAAATTTTCTCTTTCACCACAGTCCTCAATTGGCTTCCAAATATCACTTTGCAAATTCCACAAGAACAGTCTTAGCGAAAGGCTTCTGGATGGGAAAGCTGTAACTCTGTTAGATGAATTCACAGATCTCAAAGAAGTTTCTCAGAAAGCTTCTTTTTCATTTTTATCAGAGGATATTTTCTATGGCCCTGTAGACTTCAAAGGGATCCTAAATATATGTTCTCAGATTCCACAGATAAATGCTAGCAAGGAGCTCCACGAAATACAGCTGTAACTCAGTGAGTGGAAGTCACACATCACAAACCAGTTTCTCAGAAAGCTTCTTACCAGATTTATCTGAGGATATTTTCTTTTTCGACATAGATCTCTATGGGCTGCCAAATATCACTTTGCAAATTTCACAAGAACAGTCATAGCGAACGTCTTCTTGAGGGGAAAGCTGTAACTCTGTGAGATGAAATAACACATCACAAAGCATTTTCTCAGAAACCTTCTTTCCAGTTTTTATCTGTGGATATTTTCTTTTTCAGCATAGCACTCTATGGGCATCCGAATATCATTTTGCAAATTCTACAAGAACAGTCTTAACGAACGGCTTCTTCAGGGGAATTATGTAACTTTATGAGATGAATTAACAGAACACAAAGCAGTTTCTCGGAAACCATCTTTCCAGTTTTTATCTGAGGATATATTCTTTTTCACCATTGCCCTCTATGGGCTTCCAAAAATCACTTTGCAATTTCCACAAGAACAGTCTTAGCTAAAGGTTTTTTTTGTGGGAAAGCTGTAACTCTGTCATATGAATTCACAGATCACAAAGAAGTTACTCAGAAAGGTTCTTTCTCATTTTTTTTCAGAGGTTATTTTCTTTGGTAATATAGTATTCAAAGGCATCCGAAATATCAGTTCTCAGATTCCACAGAAATAAGGCTAGCAAAGAGCTCCATGAAATACATCTGTATGTCAGTGAGTGGAAGTGACACTTCACAAAGCAGTTTCTCAGAAAGCTTCTTTCCAGTTTTTATCTGAGGATATTTTCTTTTTCACCATAGCCCTCCAAGGGCTTCCAAATATCACTTTGCAAATTACACAAGAACCGTCTTAGCGAAAGGCTTCTTGAGTTGAAAGCTGTAACTCCCGTGAGATGAATTCACAGATCAAAAAGAAGTTTCTAAGAAAGCTTCTTTGTCATTTTTATCGGAGGATATTTCTTTTGGCCCTGTAGTCTTCAAAGGAATACGAAATATCAGTTCTCAGATTCCAAAGAAATAAGTTTAGCAAAGATCTCCACGATATACAGTGGTAACTCAGTGAGTGGAAGTCACACATCACAAAGCAGTTTCTCAGAAAGCATCTTTCCCGTTTTTATCTGAGGATATTTTCTTTTTCACCATAACCTTCTTTGGGCTTCCATATATCACTTTGCAAATTCCTCAAGGACAGACATGGCGAACGTCTTCTTGAGGGGAAAGCTGTAACACTGTGAGATGAAATAACCGAACACAAACCAGGTTGTCAGAAACCTTCTTTCCAGTTTTTATCTCTGGATATTTTCTTTTTTACCATAACCCTCTATGGACTTCCAAATATCACTTTGTCACTTTGCAAATTCCACAAGAACAGTTTTAGAGAACAGCTTCTTGAGGGCAAAGCTGTAACTCTGTGAGATGAATTAGCAGAACACAGAGCAGTTTTTCAGAAAGCTTCTTTCCCGTATTTATATGAGGATATTTTCTTTTTCATCATAGCCCTCCATGGGCTTCCAAATATCACTTTGCAAATTCCAGAAGAACAGTCTAAGCGAAAGGCTTCTTGAGGGGTAAGCTGTAACACTTGAGATGAATTCACAGATCACAAAGAAGTTTCTCAGAAAGCTTCTTTCTCATTTTGATCGGAGGATATTTCCGTTGGTCTTGTAGTCTTCAAAGGGATCCAAAGTATCAGTTCTCAGATTCCACAGAAATAAGGCTAGCAAACAGCTCCACGAAATACAGCTATAACTCTGTGAGTGTAAGTCACAGCTTCAAAAAGCAGTTTCTCAGAAAGCTTCTTTCCAGTTTTCATCTGAGGATATTTTCTTTTTCACCATAGGCCTCTATGGGCTTATAAAAATCCCTTTGCAAATTCCACAAGATCAGTTTAGCGAATGGCGTCTGGAGGGGAAAGCTGTAACTCTGTGAGATGAATTCACAGAACACAAAGCAGTTTCTCAGAAAGCTTCTTTCCAGTTTCTATGTGAGGATATGTCCCTTTTCACCATAGCCCTTCATTGGCTTCAAAATATCACTGTGCAAATTCCATAACTAAAGTCTTAGCGAAATGCTTCTTGATGGGAAAGCTCTAACTGTGTGAGATAAATTCACACTTCACAAAGAAGTTTCTCAGAGCCTTCTTTCTAATTTTCATCAGAGTACATTTTATTTGGCCCTATAGTCTTCAAAGCGATCTAAAATTTCAGTTCGCAGATTCCACAGAAATAAGGCTAGCAACAGCTCCATGATATAGAGCTGTAACTCAGTGAGTGGAAGTCACACATCACAAAGCAGTCTCTCAGAAAGATTCTTTCCAGTTTTCATCTGAGGATATTCTCTTTTTCACCATAGACCTCTATGGGCTTCCAAATATCCCTTTGCAAATTCCACAAGAACAGTATTAGTGAACGGCTTCTGGAGGGGAAAGCTGTAACTCTGTCAGATGAATTCACAGAACAGAAAGTAGTTTCTCAGATAGCTTCTTTGCAGTTTTTATCTGAGGATATTTCGCTTTTCACCTTAGCCCTCCATGGGCTTCCAAATATCACTTTGCAAATTCCGCAAGAATAGTTTTAGAGAAAGGCTTCTTGAGGCTAAAGCTGTAACTCTGTGAGATGAATTCACAGATCACAAACAAGTTTCTCAGAAAGCTTCTTTTTCATTTTGATTGGAAGATATTACCTTTGGCCCTATAGTATTCAAAGGGATTCGAAACATCAGTTCTTAGATACACAGAAATAAGGCTAGCGAACAGTTCCATGAAATACAGCTGTAACTCAGTGAGAGGAAGTCACTCATCACAAAGCAGTTTGTCAGAAAGCTACTTTAAAGTTTTTATGTGAGGTTATTTTTTTTTCCCCATAGGCCTGTATGGGCTTTTAAATATCCCTTTGCAAATTAGACTAGAACAGTCTTATCAATTGGATTCTGGAGGGGAAAGCTGTAACTCTGTGAGATGAATTCACAGAACGCAAAGCAGTTTCTCAGAAAGCTTCTGTCCAGTTTTTATCTGAGGATATTTCCCTTTTTACCATAGCCCTCCTTGGGCTTCCAAATATCTCTTTGCAAATTCAACCAGGACAGTCTTAGCGAACGGCTTCCTGAAGGGAAAACTGTAACTCTGTGAGATGAATTCACACATCAAAAAGAAGTTTCTCAGAAAGCTTGTTTCTCATTTTGATCGGAGGATATTTCCTTTGGCCCTATAGTCTTCAAAGGGATGCAAAATATCACTTCTCAGATTCCAAAGAAATAATGCCAGCAAGCAGCTATACGAAATACAGCTGTAACTCAGTCAGTGGAAGTCACACATCACAAAGCAGTTTCTCAGAAAGCTTCTTTACACTTTTCATCTGAGGATTTTTTCTTTTTCACCATAGGCTTCTATGGGCTTCCAATTATTCCTTTGAAAATTCCAGAAAAACAGACTTAGCGAACGGCTTCTGGAAGGGAAAGTTGAAACTCTGTGAGATGAATTCACAGACCAAAAAGCAGTTTCTCAAAAAACTTCTTGCCAGTTTTTATCTGAGGATATTTCCCTTTTCACCATAGCTCTCCATGGGCTTCCAAATATCACTTTGCAAATTCCACAAGAAGAGTCTTAGCGAAAGGCTTCTTAAGGGGATAGCTGTAATTATGTGAGTTGAACTCACAGATTACAAAGAAGTTTCTCAGAAAGCTTCTTTCTCATTTTGATCGGAAGATATTTCCTTTGGTCATATAGTCTTCAAAGCGATCCAAAATATCAGTGCTCAGATTCTGCAGAAATAAGGCTAGCAAAGAGCTCCACTACATAGAGCTGTAATTCAGTGAGTTGGAGTCACACATCACAAAGCAGTTTCTCAGAAAGCTTCTTTCCAGTTTTTATCTGAGTATATTTTCTTTTCACCATAAGCTTCTATGGGATTCCAAATATCCCTTTGTACACTCCACAAGAACAGTCATAGCGAAAGGTTTCTGGAGGGGAAGCTGTAAATATTTCAGATGAATTCAGAGAACACAAAACAGTTTCTCAGAAAGTTTCTTTCCTGTTTTTATCTCAGGATATTTCTCTTTCGCCATAGCACTAAATGGGCTTCCAAATATCACTTTGCAAATTCCACCAGAACAGTCTTAGCGAAAGGATTCTTGAGGGGAAAGCTGTAACTCTGTGACATGAATTCACAGATCACAAGGAAGTTTCTCAGAAAGCTTCTTTCTCATTTTGATCACAGGATATTTCCTTTGGCCCTATAGTCTTCAAAGGGATCCGAAATATCAGTTCTCAAATTCCACAGAAATAAGGTTAGTAAACAGCTCCATGAAATACAGCTGTAACTCAGTGAGTGGAAGTCACATATCACAAAGCAGTTTCTCAGAAAGCTTCTTTCTGTTTTCATCTGAGGATATTTTCTTTTTCACCATAGGCCTGTAAGGTCTTCCAAATATCCCTTTGCAAATTAGACAAGAACAGTCTTAGTGAACGGCTTCTGGAGGGCAAAGCTGTAACTCTGTGAGATGAATTCACAGAACACAAAGCAGTTTCTCAGAAAGCTTCTTTCCAGTGTTTATCTGAGGATATTTTCCTTTCCACCATAGCCCTCCATGAGCTTCCAAATATCACTTTGAAAATTCCACAAGAATAGACTCAGCGAACGGCATCTAGAGGGCAAAGCTGTAACTCTGTGAGATGAATTCACAGATCACAAAGAGGTTTCTCTGAAAGCTTCTTTCTCGTTTTGATCGGAGGATATTTACTTTGGCCCTATAGTCTTCAAAGGGATCTGAAATATCAGTGCTCAGATTCTACAGAAAAAAGGCCAGCAAACAGCTCCACGAAATAAAGCTGTAATTCAGTGAGTGGAAGTCACACATCACAAAGCAGTTTCCTAGAAAGCTTCTTTCAGTTTTTATCTGAGGATATTTTCTTTTTCACCATAGGCCTCTACAGGATTCCAAATTCCCTTTGCAAATTTCACAAGAACAGTTTTAGTGAACGGCTTCTGGAGGGGAGGTCTGTAACTCTGTGAGATGATTTCACAGAACACGAAGCAGTTTCTCAGAAAGCTTCTTTCCAGTTTTTATCTGAGTACATTTCCCTTTTCACCATAACCCTCCAAGGGCTTCCAAATATCCCTTTGCAAATTCCACAAGAACAGTCTTAGCGAAAGGCTTCTTGAAAGGAAAGCTGTAACTCTGAGATGAATTCACAGATCACAAAGAAGTTTCTCAGAAAGCTTCTTTCTCACTTTGATCAGAGGATATTTCCTTTGGCCTTATAGTCTTCAGAGTTATCCGAAATATCAGTTCTCATATTCCACAGAAATAAGGCTATCGAACAGCTCCATGAAATACAGCTGTAACTCAGTGAGTGGAAGTCACACATCAAAAAGCAGTTTCTCAGAAAGCTTCTTTCCAGTTTTCATCGGAGTATATTTTCTTTTTCACCATAGGCCTCTATGGGCTTCCAAATATCCCTTTGCAAATTCCACATGAACAGTCTTAGCGAACGGTTTCTGGAGGGGAAAGTTGTAAATCTGTGAGATGAATTTACAGAACACAAAGCAGTTTCTCAGACAGTTTCTTTCCAGTTGTTATCTGAGGATATTTCCCTTTTCACCATAGCCCTCCATGGCCTTCGAAATATCAGTTTGCAAATTCCACAAGAACTGTCTCAGTGAAAGGCTTCTTGAGGGGAAAGCTGTAACTCTGTGAGATGAATTCACAGATCACAAAAATGTTTCTCAGAAAGCTTCTTTCTCATTTTGTTCAGAGGATATTTCCTTTGGCCATATAGTCTTCAAAGGGATCCGAAATATCAGTTCTCAGATTCGACTGAAATAAGGTTAGCCAACAGCTCCACGAAATACAGCTGTAACTCAGTGAGTGGAAGTCACACATCACAAAGCAGTTTCTCAGAAAGCTTCTTTCCAGTTTTCCTCTGAGGATATTTTGTTTTACACCATAGGCCCCTATGGGCTTCCAAATATCCGTTTGCAAATTCCACAAGAACAGTCTTAGCGAACGGCTTCTGCAGGGGAAAGCTGTAACTCTGTGAGATGAATTCCCAGAACACAAAGCAGTTTCTCAGAAAGCTTCTTTCTAGGTTTATCTGAGGATATTTCCCTTTTCACCATAGCCCTCTATTAGATACAAAATAACTCTTTGAAAATTCCACAAGAACTGTCTTAGCAAAAGGCTCCTTCATGGGAAAGCTGTAACTCTATGAGACGAATTCACAGAACACAGAGAAGTTTCTCAGAAAGCTTCTTTCTCACTTTGATCGCACTATATTTCCTTTTACCCTACAGTGTTCCAAGGGATTCGAAATATCAGTTCTCAGATTCCACAGAGAAAGGCTAGCAAACCGCTCCACGAAATACAGCTGGAACTCAGTGAGTGGAAGTCACACATCACAAAGAGTTTCTGAGAAAGCTTCTTTCCAGTTTTCATCTGAGGATAATTTCTTTTTCACCATAGTCCTCTATGGGCTTCCAAATATCCCTTTGCAAATTCCATAAGAACAGTCTTAGTGAACGGCTTCTGGAGGGGAAATCTGTAACTCTGTGAGATGAATACACAGATCACAAAAGAAGTTTCCCAGAAAGCTTCTTTCTCATTTTGATCAGAGGATATTTCCTTTGGCCCTTAGTTTTCCAAGGGATCCGAAATATCAGTTCTCAGATTCCACAGAAATAAGACTGGCAAACAGCTCCACGAAATACAGCTGTAACACAGTGAGTGGAAGTCACACATCACAAAGCAGTTCCCAGAAATCTTCTTTCCAGTTTTCATCTGCGGATATTTTCTTTTTCACCATAAGCCTCTATAGGCTTCCAAATATCCCTTTGCAAATTCCACAGAAACAGTCTTAGCGAACGGTTTCTGGACGGGAAAGCTGTAACTCTGTGAGATGAATTCTCAAAACACAAAGTAGTTTCTCAGAAAGCTTCTTTCCAGTTGTGATCTGAGTATATTTCCCTTTTCACAATAGCCATCTATGGGCTTCCATATACCACTTTGCAAATTCCACAAGAACAGTCTTAGCGAAAGGCTTCTTGAGGGGAAACTGTAACTCTATGAGATGAATTCACAGATCACAAAGAAGTTTCTCAGAAAGTTTCTTTCTCATTTTCATCAGAGGATATTTCCTTTGGCACCACAGTCTTCCAAGGGATCTGAAATATCAGTTTACAGATTCCACAGAAATAAGGTTAGCAAAGAGTTCCAAGAAATACAGCTGTAACTCAGTGAGAGGAAGTCCCACATCACAAAGCAGTTTCTCAAAAAGCTTCTTTCCAGTTTTTATCTGAGGATATTTTCTTTTTCACCATAGGCCTCTAAGGGCTTCCAAATATCCCTTTGCAAATACCGCAAGAACAGTCCTAGCGAACGGCTTCTGGTGGGGAAAGGTGAAACTCAGTGAGATGAATTCACAGAACACAAAGCAGTTTCTCAGAAAACTTCTTTCCAGTTGTTATCTGAGGATATTTCCCTTTTCACTATAGCGCTCCATGGGCTTCCAAATAACCCTTTGCAAATTCCACAAGAACAGTCTTAGCGACAGGCTTCTTGAGGGGAAAGCTGTAAATCTGTGAGACGAATTCTCAAAACACAAAGCATTTTCTCAGAAAGCTTCTTCCCAGTTGTTATCGGAGGATATTACCCTTTACACCATAGCCCTCCATGGGTTTACAAATATCCCTTTGCAAAGTCCACAAGAAGAGTCTTAGCAAAAGACTTCTTGGGGGAAAGCTGTAACTCGGTGAGATCAATTCACAGATCACAAAGAAGATTCTCAGAAAGCTTCTTTCTCATTTTGATTGCACAATATTTTCTTTGGCCCTATAGTCTTCCAAGGGATCCGAAATATCAGTTCTCAGATTCCACAGAAATAATGCTAGCAAACAGTTCATCGAAATACAGCTGTAACTCAGTGAGTGGAAGTCACACATCACAAAGCAGTTCCTCAGAAAACTTCTTTCCAGTTTATATGTGAGGATACTTTCTTTTTCACCCTAGGCCTCTATGGGCTTCCAAATATCCCTTTGTAAATTCCACAAGAACAGTCTTAGGGAACGGTTTCTGGAGGGGAAATCTGTATCTCTGTGAGGTGAATTCATATAACAAAAAGCAGTTTCTCAGAAAGCTTCTTTCCAGTTTTTATCTGAGGATATTTCCCTTTTCACCGTAGCCCTCCATGGGCTTCCAAATATCCTTTTGCAAATTCCACAAGAACAGTCTTAGCGAACGGCTTCTGAAGGGGAAAACTGTAACTCTGTGAGATGAATTCAAAGAACACAAAGCAGTTTCTCAGTAAGCTTCGTTCCAGTTTTTATGTGAGGATATTTCCCTTTTCACTATAGCCCTCCATGGACTTCCAAATATCCCTTTGTAAGTTCCACAAGAAGAGTCTTAGCGAAAGGTTTCTTGAGGGGAAAGCTGTAACTGTGAGATGAATTCGCAGATCACAAAGAAGTTTCTCAGAAAGCCTCTTTCTCATTTTGATCGGAGGATATTTCCTTTGGCCCTACAGTCTTCCAACGGACTGAAATATCATTTTAAAGATTCCACAGAAATAACCCTAGCAAATAGCTCCATGAAATACAGCTGTAATACAGTGAGAGGAAGTCATACATAACAAAGCAATTTCTCAGAAAGCCTCCTTCCAGTTATCATCTGAGGATATTTTCTTTTTCACCATAGGCCTCTATGGGCTTCCAAATATCCCTTTGCAAAACTCCACAAAAACAGTCTAAGCAAACGGCTTCTGTAGGTGAAAGCTGTAACTCTGTGAGATGAATTCAGAGAACACAAAGCAGTTTCTCAGAAAACTTCTTTCCAGTTTTTATCTGAGGATATTTCTTTTTCACCATAGCCCTCCATGGGCGTCCAAATATCCCTTTGCAAATTCCACAAGAACAGTCTTATCAAAAGGCTTCTTGAAGGGAAAGCTGTGACTCTGTGAAATGAATTCACAGATCACACAGAAGTTTCTCAGAAAGCTTCTTTCTCATTTTGATCGGAGGATATCTCCTTTGGCCCTATAGTCTTCCAATGGATACGAAATATCAGTTCTCAGATTCCACAGAAATAAGGCTAGCAAACAGCTCCACGAAATACAGCTGTAACTCAGTGAGTGGAAGTCACACATCACAAAGCAGTTTCTCAGAAACTTTCCTTCCAGTTTTCATATGAGGATATTTTCTTTTTCACCATGGGCCTCTATGGGCTTCCAAATATCCATTTGCAAACTCCACAAGAACAGTCGTAGCGAACGGCTTCGGTAGGGAAAAGCTGTAACACTGTGAGATTTATTTACAGAACACGAAGCAATTTCTCCGAAAGCATCTTTCCAGTTTTTATTGAGGATATTTCCATTTACCCCATAGCCCTCAATGGGCTTCCAAATATCCCTTTGCAAATTCCACAAGAACAATCTTTGCGAAATTCTTCTTGAGGGCCAAACTGTAATTCTGTGAGATGAATTTTCAGATCACAGAGAAGTTTCCCAGAAACCTTCTTTCTCACTTTGATCGCACTATATTTCCTTTTACCCTACAGTCTTCCAGGGGATCCGAAATATCAGTTCTCAGAATCCACAGAAATAAAGCTAGCAAAGAGCTCCACGAAATACAGCTGTAACTCAGTGAGTGGAACGCACACATCACAAAGCAGTTCTCAGAAAGCTTCTTTCCAGTTTTCATCTGAGGATATTTTCTTTTTCACCATAGGCCTCAATGGGCTTCCTAATATCACTTTACAAATTCCACAAGAACAGTCTTCGAGAACGGCTTCTGGAATGGAAAGCTATAACTCTGTGAGATGAATTCACAGAACACAAATCAATTTCTCAGAAAGCTTCTTTCAAGTTTTTATCACAGGATATTTCCCTTTTCACCATATCCCTCCATGGGCTTCCAAATATCCCTTTGCATTTCCACAAGTACCGTATTAGCAAAAGGCTTCTTGAGGGGAAAGCTCTAACTCTGTGAGATGAATTCACAGATAAAAAAGTAGTTTCTCAGAAAACTTCCTTCTCATTTTGATCAGAAGATATTTCCTTTGGCCCTATAGTCTTCGAATGGATCCGAAATATCAGTTCTCAGATTCCACGGAAATAAGGCTAGCAAACAGCTCCATGTAATACAGCTGTAACTAACTGAGTGGAAGTCACACATCACAAAGCAGTTCCTCAGAAAGCTTCTTTCCAGTTTATATCTGAGGATACTTTCTTTTTCACCATAGGCCTCTATGGGCTTCCAAATATCGCTTTGTAAATTCTACAAGAACAATCTTAGCGAACGGCTTCTGTAGGGGAAAACTGTAACAATGTGAGAAGAACACAAAGAACACAAAGTAGTTTCTCAGAAAGCTTCTTTCCAGTTTTTATCTGCGGATATTTCCCTTTTCACCATAGCCCTCCATGGACTTCCAAATATCCCTTTGTAAATTCCACAAGAAGAGTCTTAGCGAAAGGCTTCTTGAGGAGAAAGCTGTAACTGTGAGATGAATTGGCAGTTCACAAAGAAGTTTCTCAGAAAGCCTCTTTCTCATTTTGATCGGAGGATATTTCCTTTGGCCCTACAGTCTTCCAACGGATCCGAAATATCAGTTTACAGATTCCACAGAAATAACCCTAGCAAATAGCTCCGAGAAATACAGCTGTAACTCACTGAGAGGAAGTCACACATAACAAAGTAGTTTCTCAGAAAGCCTCTCTCAAGTTTTCATCTGAGGATATTTTCTTTTTCACCATAGGCTTCTATGGGCTTCCAAATATCCCTTTGCAAACTCCACAAGAACAGTCTAAGCAAACGGTTTCTGTAGGTGAAAGCTGTAACTCTGTGAGACGAATTCACAGAACACAAAGGAGTTTCTCAGAAAAGTTCTTTCCACTTTTTATCTGAGAATAATTCTTTTTTCACCATAGCCCTCCATGGGCTTCCAAATATCCTTTTGCAAATTCCACAAGAGCAGTCTTAGCAAAAGGCTTCTTGAGGGGAAAGCTGTAACTGTGTGAGATGAATTCACAGATCACAATGAAGTTTCTCAGAAAGCTTCTTTCTCATTTTGATCGGAGGATATTTCCTTTGGCCCTATATTCTTGCAACGGATCCAAAATATCAGTTCTCAGATTCCACAGAAATAAGGCTAGCAAACAGCTCCACGAAGTACAGCTGTAACTCAGTGAGTGGAAGTAGCACAGCACAAAGCAGTTTCTCAGAAAGCTTCCTTCCAGTTTTCATCTGAGGATATGTTCTTTTTCACCATAGGCCTCTATGGGTTTCCAAATATCCCTTTGCAAATTCCACAAGAACAGTCTTAGCAAATGGCTTCAGGAGGGGAAGCTGTAACACTGTGGGATGAATTTACAGAACACGAAGCAGTTTCTCCGAAAGCTTCTTTCCAGTTTTTATCTGAGGATATTTCCCTTTACACCAGAGCCCTCCATGGGCTTCCAAATATCCCTTTGCAAATTCCACAAGAACAGTCTTAGCGAAAGGCTTCTTGAGAGGGAAGATGAAAGTCTTTGAGATGAATTCACAGATCACAAAGAAGTTTCTCAGAAAGCTTCTTTCCAGTTTTCATCTGAGGTTATATTCTTTTTCACCATGGGCCTCAATGGGCTTCCTAATATCCCTTTAGAAATTCCACAAGACAGTCTTCAAGAACTCCTTCTGGAGGGGAAATCTGTAACTCTGTTTAACGAATTCAGAGAACACAAAACAGTTTCTCAGAAAGCTTCTTTCCAGTTGTTATCTGAGGATATTTCCCTTTTCACCATAACCCTCCAAGGGCTTCCAAATATCCCTTTGCAAATTCCACAAGAACAGACTTAGCGAATTGCTTCCTGAGGGGAAAGCTGTAACTCTGTGAGATGAATTCACAGATCACAAAGAAGTTTCTCAGAAAGCTTCTTTCTCACTTTGATCAGAGGATATTTCCTTTGGCCTTATAGTCTTCAGAGTTATCCGAAATATCAGTTCTCATATTCCACAGAAATAAGGCTATCGAACAGCTCCATGAAATACAGCTGTAACTCAGTGACTGGAAGTCACACATCACAAAGCAGTTTCTCTGAAAGCTACTTTCCTGTTTTCATCTGAGGATATTTTCTTTTTCACCATAGGCCTCTACGGGCTTCGAAATATCCCTTTGCAAATTCCACAAGAACAGTCTTAGCGAACGGCTTCTGGAGAGGAAAGCTGTAACTCTGTGAGTTGAATTCACAGACCATCAAGCAGTTTCTCAAAAAGCATCTATCCAGTTTTTATCGAAGGATATTATCCTTTTCACCATACCCTCCATGGGCTTCCAAATATCCCTTTGAAAATTCCACTAGAACAGTCTTAGCGAAAGGCGTCTTCAGCAGAAAGCTGTAACTCTGTGAGATGAATTCACAGATCACACGGAAATTTCTCAGAAAGCTTCTTTCTCATTTTGATCAGAGGATATTTCCTGTGGCTCTATAGTATTCCAAGGGATCCGAAACATCAGTTCTCAGATTCCACAGAAATAATGCTAGCAAACAGCTCCTCGAAATACAGCTATAAATCAGTGAGAATAAATCACACATCACAAAGCTGTTTCTCAGAAAGCTTAGTTCCAGTTTTCATCTGTGGATATTTGCTTTTTCACCATAGGCCTCTTTAGGCGTACAAATATCCCCTTGAAAATTCCACAAGAACAGTCTTAGCAAACGGCTTCTGGAGGTGAAAGCTGTAACTCTGTGAGATGAATTCACAGAACACACAGCAGTTTCTCAGAAAGTTTCTTTCCCGTTTTTATCTGAGGATAATTCCCTTTTCACTATAGCCCTCCATGGGTTCCAAATATCTCTTTGCAAATTCCACAAGAAGAGTCTTAGCGAATGGCTTCCTGAGGGGAAAGCTGTAACTCTGTGCGATGAATTCACAGATCACAAAAGCAGTTTCTCAGAAAGCTTCTTTCTCACTTTGATCGGAGGATATTTTGTTTGGCCTTATAGTCTTCAGAGGGATCCAAAATATCAGTTTTCATATTCCACAGAAATAAGGCTAGCGAACAGCTCCATGAAATACAGCTGTGACTCATTGAGTGGTAGTCACACACCACAAAGCAGTTTCTCAGACAGCTTCCTTCCAGTTTTCATGTGAGGATATTTCCTTTTATGCCATAAGTCTCTATGGGCTTCGAAATATCCCTTTGCAAATTCCACAAGAACAGTCTTACTGAACGGCTTCTGGAGAGGAAAGCTGTAACTCTCTGAGTTGAATTCACAGAACACAAAGCTGTTTCTCAGAAAGCTTCTTTCCAGTTTTTATCTAAGGATATTATCCTTTTCACCATAGCCCTCCATGGGCTTCCAAATATGCCTTTGAATATTCCACTAGAACAGTCTTAGCAAAAGGCTCCTTGAGGGGAAAGCTGTAACTCTGTGAGATGAATTCTCAGATCACACAGAAGTTTCTCAGAAAGCTTCTTCCTCATTTTGGTCAGAGGATATTTCCTGTGGGCTATAGTATTCCAAGGGATCCGGAATATCAGTTCTCAGATTCCACAGAAATAAGGATAGCAAACAGCTCCTCGAAATACAGCTATAAATCAGTGAGAGTATGTCACATATCGCAAAGCAGATTGTCAGAAAGCTTCGTTCCAGTTTTCATCGGAGGACATTTTCTTTTTCACCATAAGCCTCTATGGGCTTCGAAATATCCCTTTCCAAATTCCACAAGAACAGTCCTAGCGAATGGCTTCTGGAGGGGAAAGCTGTAACTCTGTGAGATGAATTCACAGAACACAAAGCAGTTTCTCAGGAAGCTTCTTTCCAGTTTTTATCTGAGGATATTTCTCTTTTCACCATAGCCCTAAATGGGCGTCAAAATATCCCTTTGCAAATTCCACAAGAACAGTCTTAGCGAAAGGCTTCTTGAGGGGAATGCTGTGACTCTGTGAGATGAATTCACAGATCACAAAGAAGTTTGTCAGAAAGCTTCTTTCTCCTTTTGTTCGGAGGATATTTCCTCTGGCCCTATAGTCTTCCAAGGGATCCGAAATATCAGTTCTGAGAACCCACAGAAATAAGGGTAGAAAACAACTCCACGAAATTCAGCTGTAACTCACTGAGTAGAAGTCACACATCACAAAGCAGTTTCTCAGAAAGCTTCTATCCAGTTTCAATCTGAGGATATTTTCTTTTTCACCGTAGGCCTCTATGGGCATACAAATATCCCTTTGTAAATTCCACAAGAACTGTCTTAGCAAACAGCTTCTGGAAGGGAAAGTTGTAACTCTGTGAGATGAATTCAAAGAACAGAAAGCAGTTTCTCAGAAAACTTCTTTCCCATTTTTATCTGAGGATATTTCCCTTTTCACCAAAGCCCTCCTTGGGCTTCCATATATTACTTTGCAAATTCCACAAGACAGACTTAGCGAAAGTCTTCTTAAGGGAAAAGCTGTAACTCTGTGAGATGAATTCACAGATCACAAAGAATTTTCACAGAAAGCTTCTTTCTCATTTAGATCGGAGGATATTTCCTTTGGCCCTATAGTCTTCAAAGGGATACGAAATATCAGTTCTCAGATTCCACAGAAATAAGACTTGCAAACAGCTGCACGAAATACAGCTGTAACTCAGTGAGTGGAAATCACACATCACAAAGCAGTTTCTCAGAAATCTTCCTTCCAGTTTTCATCTGAGAATGTTTTCTTTATCACCATAGGCCTCTATGAGCTTCCAAATAACCCTTTGTAAATTCCACAAGAAGAGTCTTAGCGAATGGCTTCTGGAGTGGAAAGCAGTAACTCTGTGAGATGAATTCACAGATCACAAAAAAGTTTCCCGGAAAGCTTCTTTCTCATTTTTATTGGAAGATATTTCCTTTGGCACTATAGTCTTCAAAGAGATCCGAAATATCAGTTCTCAGATTCCACAGAAATAAGACTAGCAAACAGCTACTTGAAATACAGCTGTAACTCAGTGAATGGAAGTCACATATCACAAAGCAGTTTCTCTGAAACTTCCTTTCCAGTTTTTATCTGGGGATATTTTCCTTTTAATCACAGCCCTCCATGGGATTCCAAATATCACTTTTCAAATTCCACAAGAACAGTCTTAGTGAACACCTTCTTCACGGGAAAGCTGTAACACTGTAAGATGAATTCACATATCACAAAGAAGTTTCTCAGTAAGCTTCTTTCTCATTTTGATCGAAGGATATTTCCTTTGACCCTATATTCTTCAAAGGGATCCGAAATGTCAGTTCTCAGATTGCGCAGAAATAAGTCTAGCAAACAACTCCACGAAATAGAGCTGTAACTCAGTGAGTGGAAGAGACACATGGCAAAGCAGTTTCTCAGAAAGCTTGCTTCCAGTGTTCATATGAGGATATTTTCTTTTTCACTATAGAACCCTAGTGGCTTCTAAGTATCCCATAGCAATTTCCACAAGAACAGTCTTAGCGAACGACTCCTGGAGGGGAAAGCTGTAACTCTCCGAGATGAATTCACAGAACACAAAGCAATTTCGCAGAAAGTTTCTTCCCAGTGTTTTTCTGAGGATATTGCCTTTTCACCATGGCCCTCCATGGGCTTCCAAATATCATTTTGCAAATTCCACAAGAACAGTCTTAGTGAAAAGCTTCTCGAGGGGAAAGCTGTAACTTTGTGAGATGAATTCACAGATCACGAAGAATTTTCTCAGAAAGCTTCTTTCTCATTTTGTTCGGAGGTATTTCCTTTGGCCCTATAGTTTTCAAAGTGATCCGATTTATCAGATCTCATGTTTCAAAGAAATAAGGCTAGTAAACAGCTCCACTTAATACAGCTCTAATTCAGTGAGTGGAAGTCACACATCAGAAACCAGATTCTCAGAAACCTTCTTTCCAGTTTTCAACAGAGGATATTTTCTTTTTCACCGTTTTCCTCTATGGGCTTCCAAATATCCATTTGCAAATACCACACAACACTGTTAAAGAACGGCTTCTCGAGGGTAAAGCTGTAACCCTGTGAGTTGAATTCACAGAACACAAAGCAGTTTCTCAGAAAGCTTCTTTCCAGTTTTTATCTGGAGATATTTCCTTTTTCACCATAGCTCTCCATGGGCTTCCAAATATCACTTTGCAATTTCCACAAGAAGAGTCTTAGCGAAAGGCTTCTTGAGGGGATAGCTGTAACTCTGTGAGATGAATTCACGGATCACAAAGAAGTTTCTCAGAAAGCTTCTTTCTCGTTTTGATCGGAGGATAGTTCCTTTGGCCCTATAGTCTTCAAAGGGATCAGAAATATCAGTTCTGAGTTTCCACAGGAATAAAGCTAGCAAACAACTCCACGAAATACAGCTGTAACTAATTGAGTGGAAGTCACACATCATAAAGCAGTTTCTCAGAAAACTTCTTTCCAGTTTTCATCTGACTATTTTGTTTTTCACCATTGGCCTCTATGGGCTTCCAAATATCCCATTGCAAATTCCACAAGAACAGTCTTAGCGAACGGCTTCTGGTGGGTAAAGCTGTTACTCTATGAGATGAATTCACAGAACAGAAAGCAGTTTCTCAGAAAGCTTCTTTCCAGTTTTTATCTGGGGATATTTCCCTTTTCACCATAGCTCTCCATGGGCTTCCAAATATCACTTTGCAATTTCCACAAGAAGAGTCTTAGCGAAAGGCTTCTTGAGGGGATAGCTGTAACTCTGTGAGATGAATTCACGGATCACAAAGAAGTTTCTCAGAAAGCTTCTTTCTCGTTTTGATCGGAGGATAGTTCCTTTGGCCCTATAGTCTTCAAAGAGATCAGAAATATCAGTTCTGAGTTTCCACAGGAATAAAGCTAGCAAAGAACTCCACGAAATACAGCTGTAACTAATTGAGTGGAAGTCACACATCATAAAGCAGTTTCTCAGAAAACTTCTTTCCAGTTTTCATCTGACTATTTTGTTTTTCACCATTGGCCTCTATGGGCTTCCAAATATCCCATTGCAAATTCCACAAGAACAGTCTTAGCGAACGGCTTCTGGTGGGTAAAGCTGTTACTCTATGAGATGAATTCACAGAACAGAAAGCAGTTTCTCAGAAAGCTTCTTTCCAGTTTTTATCTGGGGATATTTCCCTTTTCACCATAACCCTCCATGGGCTTCCAAATATCACTTTACAAATTCCACAAGAACAGTCTTAGCGAAAGGCTTCTTCAGGGGAAAGCTGTAACTCTGTGAGGTGAATTTACAGATCACATAGAAGTTTCTCAGAGAGCTTCTTTCAAATTTTGATGGAGGATATTTCCTTTGGCCCTATAGCCTTTCAAAGCAGTCCAAAATACCAGTTCTCAGATTCCACAGAAATAAGGCTACCAAACAACTCCACGAAATACAGCTGTAACTCAGTGAGTGGAAGTCACACATCACAAAGCAGTTTCTCAGAAAGATTCTTTATCATTTTGTTCTGAGGATATTTCCTTTGGCCATATAGTCTTCCGAGGAATCTGAAATATCAGTTCTCAGATTCCACAGAAATAAGGCAGACAAACAGCTCCACGAAATACAGCTGTAACTCAGTGAGTGGAAGTCACGCATCCCAAAGCACTTTCTCAGATATCTTCTATCAAATTTTCATCTGTGGATGTTTTCTTTTTCACCATAGGCATCCATGGGCTTTCAAATATCCCTTTGCATATTTCACAAGAACAGTCTTAGCGAATGACTTCTGGAGGGGAAAGCTGAAACTCTGTGAGATGAATTCACAGAACACAAAGCAGTTTCTCAGAAAGCTTCTTTACACTTTCTATGTGAGGATATTTCCCTTTTCACCATAGCACTCCATGGGCTTCCAAATATCACTTTGAAATTCCACAAGAACAGTCTTAGCAAAAGCCTTCTTCAGGGGAAAGCTGTAACTCTGTGAGATGAGTTTACAGATCACATAAAAGTTTCTCAGAAAGCTTTTTTTTCTAATTTTGATGGAGGATATTTCCTTTGGCCCTATAGCCCTTCAAAGGGGTCCAAAATACCAGTTCTCAGATTCCACAGAAATAAGGCTACCAAACAACTCCATGAAATACTGCCATAACTCAGTGAGTGGAAGTCAAACATCACAAAGCAGTTTCTCAGAAAGCTTCTTTATCATTTTGTTCGGGCGATATTTCCTTTGGCCCTACAGTCTTCCAAGTGATCCGAAATATCTGTTCTCAGTTTCCACAGAAATAAGGCAGGCAAACAGCTCCACGAAATACAGCTGTAAATCAGTGAGTGGAAGTCAAACATCACAAAGCACTTTCTCAGAAATCTTCTTTCCAGTTTTCATCTGAGGATATTTTCTTTTTCACCATAGGACTCCATGCGCTTTCAAATATCCCTTTGCAAATTCCATAAGAACAGTCTTAGCGAATGGCTTCTGGAGGGGAAAGCTGAATCTCTGTGAGAAGAATTCACAGAACACAGAGCAGTTTCTCAGAAAGCTTCTTTACAGTTGCTATTTGAGGATATTTCCATTTTCACCATAGCCCTCCATGGGCTTCCAAATATCACTTTGCAAATTCCACAAGAACAGTCTTAGCAAAAGGCTTCTTGAGGTGAAACCTATAACTCTGTGAGATGAATTCACAGATCACAAAGAAGTTTCTCAGAAAGCTTTTTTCTCATTTTGATCGGAGGATATTTCCTTTGGCCCTACAATCTTCAATGGGATCCGAAATATCAGTTCTCAGATTCCACAGAAATAAGACGAGCAAACAGCTCAACGAAATACAGCTGTAACTCAGAGTTTGGAAGTCACATATCGCAAAGTAGTTTCTCAGAAAGCTTCTTTTCAGTTTTCACCTGAGGATATTTTCTTTTTCACCATGGGCCTCTATGGGCTTCCAAATATCCCTTTGCAATTTCCACAAGAACAGTCTTAGCGAACGGCTTCTGGATGAGAAAGCTCTAATTCTGTGAGATGAATTCACAGAACACAAAGCAGTTTCTCAGAAAGCTTCTTTACGGTTTTTACCTGAGGATATTGCCTTTTCACCATAGCCCTCCATAGGCTTCTAAATATCACTTTGCAAATTCCACAAGAAGAGTATTAGCGAAAGGCTTCTTGATGGGAAAGCTGTAACTCTATGAGATGAATTCACAGATCACAAAGTAGTTTCTCAGAAAATTTCTTTCTCATTTTGATCGGAGGATATTTCTTTTCTCCCTATAGTCTTCAAAGGGATCTGAAATATCAATTCTCACATTCCACAGAAACAAGGCTAGTAAACAGCTCGACGAAATACAGCTGTAAGTCAGTGAGTGGAAATCACACATCACAAAGCACTTTCTCAGAAAACTTCTTTCAGTTTTCATGTGAGGATATTTTCTTTTTCACCATAGTCCTATATGGGCTTCCATCTATCCCTTTGCTAATTCCACAAAAACAGTCATAGCGAACGGCTTCTGGAGGAGAAAGGTGTATCTCTGTGAGATGAAAGCACAGAACACAAAGCAGTTTCTCAGAAAGCTTCTTTCCAGTTTTCATCTGAGGATATTTAACTTTTCACCATATCCCTCCATGGGCTTCCAAATATCACTTTGGAAATTCCACAAGAACAGTCTCAGTGAACGGCTTCTGGAGGGAAAAGCTGTAACTCTGTGAAATGAATTCACAGAACACAGAGAAGTTTCTCAGAAATATTCTTTCTCATTTTGTTTGGAGGATATTTCCGTTGGCCTTATAGTCTTCAAAGGGATCCGAAATATCAGTGCTCACATTCCACAGAAATAAGGCTAGCAAACAGATCCGCGAAATACAACTGTAACTCAGTCAGTGGAAGTCACACAGCACAAAGCACTTTTTCAGAAAACTTCTTTCCAGTTTTCATCTGAGGATATTTTCTTTTTCACCCTAGGTCTCTATGGGCTTCCAAATATCCCTTGGCAAATTCCACAGGAACGGTCTTAGCGAACGACTTCTGGAGGGGAAACCTGTAACTCTGTGAGATGAATTCACAGAACACAAAGCAGTTTCTCAGAAAGCTTTTTTCCAGTTTCCATCTGAGGACATTTCCCTTTTCACCATAGCCCTCCTTGGGCTTCAAAATATAACTTTGCAAGTTCCACGACAACAGTCTTAGCGAAAGGCTTCTTGAGGGGAAAGTTGTAACTCTGTGAGATGAATTCACAGATAATAAAGAATTTTCTCAGAAAGCTTCTTTTTCATTTTTTTTGGAGGATATTTCCTTTGGCCCTATAGTCTTCCAAGGGATCCGAAATACCAGTCCTCAGATTCCACAGAAATAAGGCAGGCAAACAGCTCCATGAAATACAGCTGTGACTCAGTGAGTGGAAGTCACACATCACAAAGCAGTTTCTCAGAAAGCTCCCTTCCAGTTTTCATCTGAGGATATTTTCTTTTTCACCATACGCCTCTATGGGCTTCCAAATATCCCTTTGCAACTTCCACAAGAATAGTCTTAGCGAACGACTTCTGGAGGGGAAAGCTGTAACTCTGTGGGATGAATTCACAGAACACAAAGCAGTTTCTCAGAAAGCTTCTATTCAGTTGTTATCTGAATATATTTCCCTTTTCACCATAGCCCTCCTTTGACTTCCAAATATTCCTTTGCAAATTCCACAAGAACATTCTTAGCGAAAGGCTTCTTGAGGGGAAAGATGTAACTCTGTTTGATGAATTCAAAGGTCACAAAGAAGTTTCTCAGAAAGCTTCTTTCTCATTTTGTTCGGAAGATATTTCCTTTGCCCCTTAGTCTTCCAAGGGATCTGAAATATCAGTTGTAAGATTCCACAAAAATAAAACTAGCAAACAGCTCAACGAAATACAGCTGTAACTCATTAAGTGGAAGTCGCAAATCAAAAAGCAGTTTCTCAGAAAGCTTCTTTCCAGTTTTCATCTGAGGATATTTTCTTTTTCACCATAGGCCTCTATGGGCTTCCAAATATCCCTTTGTAAATTCCACAAGAAGAGTCTTAGCGAACGGCTTCTGGAGGGGAAAGCTGTAACACAGTGAGATGAATTAACCGAACATAAAGCAGTTTCTCAGAAAGCTTCTTTCCAGTTTTTATCTGAGCATATTTCCCTTTTCACCATAGCCCTCCATGGGCTTCCAAGTATCACTTTGCAAATTCCGCAAGAACAGTGTTACCGAAAGGCTTCTTGAGGGGAAGGCTGTAACTCTGTGAGATGAATTCACAGATCACAAAGAAGTCTCTCAAAAACCTTCTTTCTCATTTTTATCGGAGGATATATCCTTTGGCCCTATAGTCTTCCAAGGGTTCTGAAATATCAGTTCTCAGATTCCACAGAAATAAGGCTAGCAAACAGCTTCACGAAATACAGCTGTAACTCAGTGAGTGGAAGTCACACATCACAATGCAGTTTCTCAGAAAGCTTCTTGCCAGTTTTCATCTGAGGATATTTTCTTTTTCAACAGAGCCGTCTACGGGCTTCTAAATATCCCTTTGCAAATTACACAAGAACAAACTTAGCGAACATATTCTTGATGAGAAAGCTGTAACTCTGTGAGATGAATTCACAGATCACAAGGAAGTTTCTCAGAAAGCTTCTTTCTCATTTTGATCGGAGGATATTTCCTTTTGCCCTATAGTATTCCAAGGGATCCGAAATATCAGTTCTCAGATTCCACAGAAATAAGGCTAGCAAACAGCTCCACGAAACAAAGCTGTAACTCAGTGAGTGTAAGTGACACATCACAAAGCAGTTCCCCAGAAATCTTCTTTCCACTTTTCTTCTGAGGATATTTTCTTTTTCACCCTAGGTATCTAGGGGCTTCCATATATCCCTTAGCAAAATACACAAGAACAGACTTAGCGAACGTCTTCTTGATGAGAAAGCTGTAACTCTGTGAGATGAATTCACAGATCACAAAGAACTTTCTCAGAAAGCTTCTTTCTCCTTTTGATTGGAGGATATTTCCTTTGGCCCTATAGTCTTTCAAAGGATCCGAAATATCATTTCTCAGATTCCACAGAAAAAAGGCTCACAAACAGCTCAACAAAATACAGCTGTAACTCAGTGAGTGGAAGTCACACACCACAAAGTTGTTTCTCAGAAATCTTCTTTCCAGTTTTCATCTGAGGATATTTTCTTTTTCACCTTAGGCCTCTATGGGATTCCAAATATCCCTTTGCAAATTCCACAAGAACAGCCTTAGCGAATGGCTTCTGGAGGAGAAATCTGTACCTCTCTGAAATGAATTCACAGAACTCAAAGCAGTTTCACAGAAAGCTTCTTTCCAGTTTCTATCTGAGGATATTTCCCTTTTCACAATAGCCCTCCATGGGCTTCGAAATATCCCTTTGAAAGTTCCACAAGAAGAGTCTTAAGAAAAGGCTTCTTGAGGGGAAAGCTGTAAGTCTGTGAGATGAATTCACAGATCAAAAAGAAGTTTTTCAGAGCGTTTCTTGTTCATTTTGATCGCAGGATATCTCCTTTGGCCCTATTGTCTTCCAAGGGATCTGAAATACCAGTTCTCAGATTCCACAGAAATAAGGTTAGCAAACAGCTCCACGAACTACAGCTGTAACTCAGTGAGTTGAAGTCACAAATCACAAAGCAATTTTTCAGAAAGGTTCCTTCAACTTTTCATCTGAGGATATTTTCTTTTTCACCTTAGGCCTCTAAGGGCTTCCAAATATCCCTTTGCAGATTCCACAAGAACAGTCTTAGCGATCGGCTTCTGGTGGGGAAACGTGTAACTCTGTGAGATGAATTCAAAGAACACAAAGCGTTTCTCAGAAAGCTTCTTTCCAGCTTTTTTCTGAGGATATTTCCCTTTTCACCATAGCCCTCAATGGGCTTCCAAATATCCATTTGCTAATATCACAAGAACAGTCTTAGCGAAAGGGTTATTGAGGGGAAAGCTGTAACTCTGTGTGATGAATTCACAGAACACAAAGCAGTTTCTCAGAAAGCTTCTTTCCAGTTGTTATATGAGGATATTTCCCTTTTCAACATAGCCCTCCATGGGCTTCCAAATATCCCTTAGCAAATTCCACAAGAACAGTCTTAGCGAAAGGCTTCTTGAGGGTAAAGCTGTAACTCTGTGTGATGAATTCACAAATGACAGAGAAGTTTCTCAGGAAGCTTCCTTCTCATTTTGATCAGAGGATATTTCCTTTGGCCCTAAAATATTCCAAGGGATCCGAAATATCAGTTCTCTGATTCCAAAGAAAAAAGACCGGCAAACAGCTCCACGAAATACAACAGTAACTCAATGAGTGGAAGTCACACATCACAAAGCAGTTTCTCAGAAAACTTCTTTACAGTTTTCATCTGAGGATACTTTTTTTTAACAGATGCCTCTATGGGCTTCCAAATAATCCTTTGCAAATTCCACAAGAACAGTCCTAGAGAACGTCTTCTGGAGTGGAAAGTTGTAACTCTGTGAGTTGAAGTCAAAGAACACAAAGCAGTTTCTTAGAAAGTTTCTTTCCAGTTTTTATCTGAGGATATTTTCCTTTTCACCGTAGCCCTCCATGGGCTTCCAAATATCCCTTTGCAAATTCCACAATAACAGTCTTAGTGAACAGCTTCTGGAGGGGAAAGCTGTAACTCTCTGAAATGAATTCACAGAACACAAAGCAGTTTCTCAAAAAGGTTCTTTCCAGTTTTTATCTGAGGATATTTCCCTTTTCACAATAGCCCTCCATGGGCTTCCAAATATCCCTTTGCAAATTCCAGAAGAAAAGTCTTTGCGAAAGGCTTCTTGAGGGGAAAGCTGTAACTCTGTGAGATGAATTCACAGATCACAAAGAAGTTTCTCAGAAATCTTCTTTCTCATTTTGATCGGAGGATATTTCCTTTGGCCCTGTAGTCTTCCAAGGGATCCAAAATATCAGTTCTCAGATTCCACGGAAATAAGGCTAGCAAACACTTCCATGAAATACAGCTGTAACTCAGTGAGTGGAAGTCACACATCACAAAGCAATTTCTCAGAAATCTTCTTTCCAGTTTTCATCTGAGGATATTTCCTTTTTCACCTTAGGCCTCTATGGGCTTCCGAATATCCCTTTGCAAATATCACAAGAACAGTCTTAGCAAACGGCTTCTGGAGGGGAAAGCTGTAACTCTGTGAGATGAATTCACAGAACACAAAGCAGTTTCTCAGAGAGCTTCTTTCCATTTTTTATCTGAGGATATTTACTTTTTCACCATAGGCCTCTGAGGGCTTCCAAATATCCCTTTGCAAATTTCACAAGAACAGTCTTAGCGAACAGCTTCTGGAGGGGAACGCTGTAACTCTGTGAGATAAATTCATAGACCACAAAGCAGTTTCTCAGAAAGATTCTTTGCAATAGTTATCTGAGGATATTTCCCTTTTCACCATAGCCCTCCATGGGCTTCCAAATATCACTTTGCAAATTCCACAAGAACAGTCTTAGCGAAAGGCTTCTTGACGGGAAGGCTGTAGCTCTGTGAGATGAATTCACAGATCACAAAGAAGTTTCTCAGAAAGCTTTTTTCTCACTTGGTCGGAGGATATTTCCTTTGGCCCTATAGTCTTCCAAGGCATCCGAAATATCAGATCTCAGATTCCACACAAATAAGGCGAGCAAACAGCTCCAAGAAATACAGCTGTAACACAGTGAGTGGAAGTAGCACATCACAATGGAGCTTCTCAGAAAGCTTCTTTCCAGTTTTCATCTGAGGATATTTTCTTTTTCAACTTAGGCATCTATGGGCTTCCAAATATCCCTTTGCAAATTCCACAAGAACAGTTTTAGTGAACGGCTTCTGGAGGGGAAAGCTGTAATTCTGTGAGGTGAATTCACAGAACACAAAGCAATTTCTCAGAAAGCTTCTTTCCAGTTTGTATCTGAGGATATTTCCCTTTTCAACATAGCCCTCCAGGGTCTTCTAAATATCCCTTTGCAAATTCCACAAGAACAGTTTTAGTGAACGGCTTCTGGAGGGGAAAGCTGTGATTCTGTGAGGTGAATTCACAGAACACAAAGCAATTTCTCAGAAAGCTTCTTTCCAGTTTTTATCTGAGGATATTTCCCTTTTCAACATAGCCCTCCAGGGTCTTCTAAATATCATTTTGCAAATTCCACAAGAACAGTCTTAACGAAAGGCTTCTTGAGGACAAGCTGGAACTCTGTGAGATGAATTCACAGATCACAAAGAAGTTTGTCAGAAAGCTTTTTTCTCATTTTGATCGGAGGATATCTCCTTTGGCCCTATAGTCTTCCAAGGGATCCGAAATATCAGTTCTCAGATTAAACAGAAATAAGGTTAGCAAACAGCTCCATGAAATACAGCTGCAACTCAGTGAGTCGAAGTCACATATCACAAAGCAGTTTCTCAGAAAGCTTCCCTCCTGTTTTCATCTGAGGCTATTTTTTTTAATCATAGGTGTCTAAGGGCTTTCAAATATCCCTTCGCAAGTTACCCAGGAAGAGTCTTAGTGAACGATTTCTGGACTGGAAAGCTGTAACTCTGGGAGAAGAATTCACAGAACACAAAGCAGTTTGTCAGAAAGCTTGTTTCCAGTTGTTATCTGAGGATATTCCCCTTTTCACCATAGGCATCCTAGGGCTTTTAATATCCCTTTGCAAATTTCTCAAGAACAGTTTTAGCGAAAGGCTTCTTAAGGTTAAAGACGTAAGTCAGCGAGATGAATTCACGGGTCACAAATAAGTTTATCAGAAAGCTTCTTTCTCATTTTGATCGGAGGATATTTCCTTTCACCCTATAATTTTTCAAGGGATCCGAAATATCAGTTCTCATATACCACAGAAATAAGGCTAGCAAACAGCTCCACGAAATACACCTGTAATTCAGTGAGTGGAAGTCACACATCACAGAGCAGTTTCTCAGAAAGCTTCTTTCCACTTTTTATCTGAGGATATTTCCTTTTTCACCATAGCCCTCCATGGGCTTCCAAATATCTCTTTGCAAATTCCACAAGAACAGTCTTAGCAAAAGGATTCTTGAGGGGAAAGCTGTAAGTCTGTGAGATGAATTCACAGAACAGAAAGCAGTTTCTCAGAAAGCTTCTTTCTCATTTTGATAGGAGGATATCTCCTTTGGCCCTATAGTCTTCCAAGGGATCCGAAATATCAGTTCTCAGATTCCACGCAAATAAGGCTAGCAAACACCTCCATGAAATACAGCTGTAACTCAGTGAGTGGAAGTCACACATCACATAGCACTTTCTCAGAAATCTTCTTTACAGTTTTCATCTGAGGATATTTCCTTTTTCACCTTATGCCTCAATGGGCTTCCAAATATCCCTTTGTAAATTTCACAAGAACAGTCTTAACGAACGGCTTCTGGAGGGAAAATCTGTGACTCTGTGAGATGAATTCACAGAACACAAAGCAGTTTCTCCGAGAGTTTCTTTCCAGTTTTTTTCAGAGAATATTTCCCTTTTCATCGTAGCCCTCCATGGGCTTCCAAATATCCCTTTGCAAATTCCACAAGAACATTCTCAGCGTAAGACTTCTTGAGGGGAAAGCTGTAACTCTGTGAGATGAATTCACAGTTCATAAAGAAGGTCCCCAGAAAGCTTCTTTCTCATTTGGATCAGAGGGTATCTCCTTTGGCCCTATAGTCTTCAAACGGATCCAAAATATCAGTTCTCAGATTCCACAGAAATAAGGCTAGCAAACAGCTCCATGAAATAGAGCTGTAACTCAGTGAGTGGAAATCACACATCACAAAGCAGTCTCTCAGAAAGCTTCTTTCCAGTTTTCATCTGAGGATATTTTCTTTTTCACCATAGTCCCCAAAAGCCTTCCAAATATCACTTTGAAAATTGCACAAGAACAGTCTTAGTAAATGGCTTCTTGAGGGTCAAGCTAGAACTCTGTGAGATGAATTAAGAGAACACAAAGCAGTTTCTCAGAAAGCTTCTTTTCAGTTTTTTTCATAGGATGTTTCCTTTTTCACCATAGCCCTCTATGGGCTTCCAAATATCACTTTGCAAATTCCACAAGAACAGTCCTAGTGAAAGGCTTCTTGAGGGAAAAGCTGTAACACTGTGAGATGAATTAACAGAACACAAAGCAGTTCCTCAGAAAGCTTCTTTCCAGTTTTTATCTGAGGACACTTCCTTTCACAACATAGCCCTCTATGGGATTCCAAATATCACTTTGTAATTTACACAACAACAGTCTTAGCGAAAGGCTTCTTCAGGGGAAAGCTGTCACTCTGTGTGATGAATTACAGAACACAAACCAGTTTCTCAGAAAGCTTCTTTCTAGGTCTTATCTGAGCATATTTTCTTTCTCACCATTGCCCTCCATGGGATTCCAAATATCACTTTGCAAATTCCACAAGAAGAGTCTTAGCAAAAGGCTTCTTGTGGGGAAAGGTGGAACTCTGTGTGACGAATTCGCGGATCACAAAGAAGTTTCCCAGAAAGCTTCTTTCTAGCTTTTATCGGAGGATATTTCCTTTGGGCCAATAGTCTTCAAAGGGATCCGAAATAACAGTTCTCGGACTCCACAGAATTATGGCTAGCAAACAGCTCTACGAAATAGAGCTGTAAATTAGTGAGTGGAAGTCACATATCACAAAGCAGTTTCTCAGAAAGCTTCTTCCAATATTTATATGAAGATATATCCTGTAACATGATAGCCCTCTATGGGCTTCCATCTACAACATTGCAAATTCCACAAGAACAGTCTTAGTGAACGGCTTCTTGAGGGGAAATCTGTAACTCTGTGAGATTAATTAACAGAACACAAAGCAGTTTCTAAGAAAGCTTCTCTCCAGTTTTTATCTCAGCATATTTTCTTTTTCACCATAGCCCTCCATGGGCTTCCAATTATCACTTTGCAAATTCCACAAGAACAGTCTTTGCGAAAGGCTTCTGGGGGGAAAGCTGAAACTCTTTGTGATGAATTCACAGAACACAAAGAAGTTCCTCGGAAAGCTTCTTTCTCACTTTTATCGGAGGATATTTCCTTTGGTGCTATAGTCTACAAAGGGATCCAAAATAACAGTTCTTAGATTCCACAGAAATAAGGCTACAAAACAGCTCTAAGAAATACAACTGTAACTCTGTGACTGGATGTCACATATCACAAAGCAGTTTCTCAGAAAGGTTCTTTTTAGTTTTTAACTGAAGGTATATCCTTTTTCACCATAGCCCACTATTGGTTCCCAAACATCAGTTTGCAAATTCCACAAGAACAGACTTAGTGAACGGCATCTTGAGGGGAAAGCTGTAACTCTGTGAGATGATTGAACACAAAGCAGTTTCTCAGAAAGCTTCTTTCCAATTTTTATCTGATGATATTTCCTTTTTCACCGTAGCCTTCTAAGGGCTTCCAAATATCACTTTGCAAATTCCACAAGAAAAGTCTTAGCGAAAGGCTTCTTGAGGGGAAAGCTGTAACTCTGTGAGATGAATTAACAGAACACAAAGCAGTTCTTCAGAAAGCTGCTTTCCAGTTTTTATCTGAAGATACTTCCGTTTCACCATAGCCCTCTATGGGCTTCCAAATATCACTTTGCAAATTCCACAAGAACAGTCTTATCTAAAGGCTTCTTGAGGGGAAAGCTGTAACTCTGTGAGATGAATTAACAGAACACAAAGCAGTTTCTCAAAAGCTTCTTTCCAGTATTTATCTAAAGAAATTTCCTTTTTCACCATAGCCCTCCATGGGCTTCCAAATATCACTTGGAAATTCGACAAGAACAGTCCTATCGAAAGGCTTCTTGAAGGTAAAGCTGTAACTCTGTGAGATGAATTCACAGATCACAAAGAAGTTTCTCAGAAAACTTCTTTCCGGTTATCAACTAAAGATATTTCCTTTTTCACTATAGCTTCTTTATCATTTTTATCGGACTTTATTTCCTTTGGCCCTATTGTCTTCACAGGGTTCCGAAATGTCAGTTCTCAGATTCCACAGTAATAACACTAGCAAACAGCTCTATGAAATACAGCTGCAACTTAGTGAGTGGAAGTCACATATCACAAAGCAGTTTCCCAGAAAGCTTCTTCCAGTTTTTATCTGATGATATATCCATTTTCACCATAGCCCTCAACGGACTTCCAAATATCACTTTGCAAATTCCACAAAACTGTCTTAATGAATGGCTTCTTGTGGGGAAAGCTGTAACTCTGTGAGATGAATTAGCAGAATAGAAAGCAGTTTTTCAGAAAGCTTCTGTCCAGTTTTTGTCTGAGGACATTTCATTTTTCACTCTGGCCCTCTATGGGCTTCCAAATATCATTTTGCAAATGCCACAAGAACAGTCTCAGCAAAATTCTTCTTGAGGGGAAATCTCTAACTCTCTGAAATGAATTAACAGAACACAAATTAGTTTCTCAGAAAGGTTCCTTCCAGTTTTTAACTGAAGATATTTCCTTTCTCACCATAGATCTCTGTGGCCTTCCAAATATTCTTTGCAAACTCCACAAGAAGAGTCTTAGCGAAAGGATTCTTGAAAAGAAAGCTCTAACTCTGTGAGATCAATTAACAGAACACAAAGCAGGTTCTCAGAAAGCTTCTTTCCAGTTTTTAACTGAAGATATTTCCTTTTTCAACATATACCTCTACGGGCTTCCAAATATCACTTTGCAAATTCCTTAAGAACAGTCTTAGTGAACGGCTTCTTGAGGGGAAATCTGTAACATTGTGAGATGAATTAACAGAACACAAAGCAGTTTCTCAGAAAGCTTCCTTCCAGTTTTTATCTGAGGACAGTTCCTTTTAACTATAGCCCTCTATCGGCTTCCAAATATCACTTTGCAAATTCCACAAGAACAGTCTTAGCGAAAGTCTTCTTGAGGGGAAAGCTGTAACTCTGTGAGATGAATTTACAGAACACAAAGCAGTTTCTCAGAAAGCTTGTTTTCAGTTTTTAAAAGAAGATATTTCCTTTTTCACCATGGCCCTCCATGGGCTTCCCAATATCACTTTGCAAATTCCACAAGAACAGTCTTAGCGAAAGGCGTCCTGAGGGGAAAGTTGTAACTCTGTAAGATGAATTAACAGAACACAAAGCAGTTTCTCAGAAAACTTCTTTCCGGTTTTCAACTAAAGGTATTTCCCTTTTCACCATAGCCCTCTAAGGGCTTCCAAATATCACTTTGCAAATTCCACAAGAAGAGTCTTAGTGAACGGCTTCTTGAGTGGAAAGCTGTAACTCTGTGAGATGAATTCACAGAACGCAAAGCAGTTTCTCAGAAAGATGCTTTCCAGTTTTTATCTGATATATTTTCTTTTGCACCGTATCCCTCCATGGGCTTCCAAATATCACTTTGCAAATACCACAAGAACAGTCTTAGCGAAAGGCTTCTTGAGAGGAAAGCTGTCTTTCTTTGAGATGAATTCACAGATCACAAAGAAGTTTCGCAGAAATCTTCTTTCTCATTTTAATCGAAGGATATTTCCTTTGACCCTAGAGTCTTCAAAGGGGTCTGAAATATCAGTTCTCAGATTCCACAGAAATAAGGCTAGCCAACAGCTCTATGAAATACAGCTTCAACATAGTGAGTGGAATTCACATATTACAAAGCAGTTTCTCAGAAAGCTTCTTTTCAATATTTATCTGAAGATACATCCTTTTTCACCATAGCCCTCGGTGGGCTTCCAAATATCACTTTGAAATTTCCACAAAAAAAGCCTCACTGAAAGGCTTCTTGAGGGGATAGCTGTAACTCTGTGAGATGAATTAGCAGAACAGAAAGCAGTTTCTCAGAAAGCTTCTTTCCAGTTTTTATCTGAGGACATTTCCTTTTTCACCATTGCCATCTATGGACTTCCAAATATCACTTTGCAAATTCCACAAGAACAGTCTTAGCGAAAGGCTTCTTGAGGGAACAGCTGAAACACTGTGAGATGAATTCACAGATCACAAAGAAGTTTCTTAGAAATATTCTTTCTCACTTTCATCGGAGGATATTTCCTTTATCCCTGTAGTCTTCAAAGGGATCCGAAATAACACATCTCAGATACCACAGAAATAAGGGTAGCAAACAGTTCTACGAAATACAGCTGTAACTCAGTGAGTGGAAGTCACATATCACAAAGGAGTTACTCAGAAAGGTTCTTTTCAGTTTTTATTTTAGGATATTTGCTTTTTCACCATAGCCCTCTCTGGGCTTCCAAGTATCACTTTGCAAATTCCACAAGAACAGTCTTAGCGAAAGGGTTCTTGAGGGCAAAGCTGTAACTCCGTGAGATGAAATAACAGAACACAAATCAGCATCTCAGAAAGCTTCTTTCCAGTTTTTAACTGAAGATATTTCCTTTTTCACCATAGCTGTATACGGACTTCCAAATATCACTTTGTAAATTCCACAAGAAAAGTCTTAGTGAACGGCTTCTTGAGGGGGAAAGCTGTAACTCTGTTAGATGAATTAACAGAACACAAAGCAGTTTCTCAGAAAGCTTCTTTTTAGTTTTTATCTTAGGATATTTCCTTTTTCACCGTAGCCCTGTATGGGCTACCAAATATCACTTTGCGAATTCCACAAGAGCAGTCTTAGCGAAAGACTTGTTGAGGGGAAAGCTGTAACTCTGTGAGATGAATTAACAGAAGACAAAGCAGCACCTCAGAAGGCTTCTTTAGTTTTTATCTGAAGATATTTCCTTTATCGCCATAGCGCGCTATGGGCTTCCTAATATCGCTTTGCAAATTCCACAAGAATGGTCTTAGTGAACGGCTTCTTGAGGGAAAAGCTGTAACTCTGTGAGATGAATTAACAGAACACAAAGCAGTTTTTCAGAAAGCTTCTTTTCAGTTTTTATCTTAGGACCATAGCCCTCTATGGGATTCCAGATATCACTTTTTAAATTCCAGAAAACAGACTTAGCGTAAGGCTTCTTAAGTGGAAAGTTGTAACCCTGTGAGATGAATTAACAGAATACAAAACAGTTTCTCAGAGAGCTTCTTTTCAGTTTTTCTCTGAGCATATTTTCTTTTTCACATAGCCCTCCATGGGCTTCCAAATATCACTTTGAAAATTCCACAAGAACAGTCTTAGCGAAAGGCTCCTTGAGGGGAAAGTTGAAACTCTGTGAGCTGAATTCACAGATCACAAAGAAGTTCCTCAGAAAGCTTATTTCTCACTGATATCAGAGGATATTTCCTTTGTCCCTATAGTCCTCTAAGGGATTCGAAATAACAGTTCTCAGATTGCACAGAAATAAGGCTAGCAAACAGCTCTACAAAGTACAGCTGTAATTCTGTGAGTGGAAGTCACATATCACAAAGCAGTTTCTCAGAAAGCTTCTTTTCAATTTTTAACTGAAGATATATCCTTTTTCACCATAGCCCTCTATGGGCTTCCAAATATCACTTAGCAAATTCCACAACAACAGTCTTAGTGAACGGCTTCTTGAGGGGAAATCTGTAACTCTGTGAGATGAATTAGAAGAACTCAAAGCAGTTCCGGAGAAAACTCCTTTCCAGTTTTTATCTGAGGACATTTCCTTTTTCACCATAGCCCTCTATGGGCTTCCAAATATCACTTACAAATTCCACAAGAATAGTCTTAGCGAAAGGCTTCTTGAGGGGAAAGCTGTAACTCTGTGAGAAGAATTAACCGAACACAAACAAGTTTCTCAGAAAGCTTCTTTCCTGTTTTTAACTGTAGATATTTCCTTTTTCACCAGAGCCCTCTATGGGCTTACAAATATCATTTTGCAAATTGCACAAACACAGTCTTAGTGAACGGCTTCTTGAGGGGAAAGCTGTAACTCTGTGAGATGAATTAACAGAACACAAAGTCGTTTCTCAGAAAGGTTCTTTTCAGTTTTTATCTTAGGATATTTTCTTTTTCAACATAGCCCCCTATGGGCTTCCAAATACCACTTTGCAAGTTACACAAGAACAGTCTTAGCGAAAGGCTTTTTGAGGTGAAAGATGACACTCTTTGAGATGAATTAACAGACCACAAAGCAGTTCCTCAGAAAGCTTCTTTACAATTTTTAACTAAAAATATTTCCTTTTAAACCTAAGCCCTCTACAGGCTTCCAAATATCACTTTGCAAATTCCACAAGAACAGTCTTAGTGAAAGACTTCTTGAGGGGGAAGCTGTAACTCTGAGATGAAATCACAGAACAAAAAGCAGTTTCTCAGAAAGCTTCTTTCCAGTTTTAACTGAAGATGTTTCCTTTTTCACCATAGCCCTCTAATGATTTCCAAATATCACTTTGCAAATTCCACAAGAACAGTCTTAGCGAAAGAATTCTTGAGGGGAAAGGTGTAACTCTGTGAGATGAATTAACAGAACACAAAGCAGTTTCTCAGAAAGGTTCTTTCCAGTTTTTATCTGAGCATATTTTCTTTTTCGCCGTAGCCCTCCATGGGTTTCCAAATATCACTTTGCACATTTCACCAGGTCAGACTTAGCGAAAAACTTCTTGCGGGGAAAGGTGAAACTCTGTAAGATGAATCCACTGATCACAAAGAAGATTCTCAGAAAGCGACTTTCTCATTTTTATCAGAGGATATTTCCTTTGGCCCTATAATCTTCAAAGGGATCCGAAATATCAATTCCTAGATTCCACAGAAATAAGGCTAGCAAACAGCTCTGCGAAATACAGCTTCAACATAGTGAGTGGAAGTCGCATATCACAAAGCAGTTTCTCAGAAAGCTTCTTTTCAGTTTTTAAGTGAAGATATATCCTTTTTAACCATAGCCCTCTATGGGCTTCCAAATATCACTTTTCAATTTTCACAAGAAAAGACTTACTGAACGGCTTTTTGAGGGGAAAGTTGTAACTCTGTGAGATGAATTAACAGAACACAAATCAGTTTCTCAGAAAGCTTCTTTTCAGTTTTTATCTTAGAATATTTCCATTCTCACCATAGCCCACTATGGACTTCCAAATATCCCTTTGCAAATTCCACAAGAACAGTCTTAGCGAAAGGCTTCTTGAGGGGAAAGCTGTATCTTTGTGAGATGATTTCACAGATCACAAAGAAGTTTCTCAGAAAGCTTCTTTCTCATTTTTTTCTGGAGTTATTTAGTTTGGCCCTATAGTCTTCAAAGGGATCCGAAATATCAGTTCTCAGATTCCACAGAAATAAGGCTAGCAAACAGCTGTACGAAATACAGTTGCAACAGAGTGAGTGGAAGTCACATATCTCAACGCAGTTTCTCACAAAGCTTCTTTCCCATTCTTAACTAAAGATATTTCCTTTTTCACCATAGCCCTCTATGGGCTTCCAAATATCACTTTGCAAATTCCTCAGGAACAGTCTTAGTGAAAGGCTTCTGAGGGGAAAGCTGTAACTCTATGAGATGAATTCACAGATCACAAAGAAGTTTCTCAGAAAGCTTCTTTCTCATTTTGATCGGAGGATATTTCCTTTGGACCTATAATCTTCAAAGGTATCCGAAATATCAGTTATCAGATTCCACAAAAATAAGGCTAGCAAACAGCTCCAGGAAATACAGCTTTAACACAGTGATTGGAAGTCACACATCACAAAGCAGTTTCTCAGACAGTTTCTTTCCAGTTTTTATCTGAGGATATTTCACTTTTCACCATAGCCCTCTGTTGGATACAAAATAAAAATTTCCAAATTCCACAAGAATAGTCTTAGCGAACGGCTTCTGGAGAGGAAAGCTCTGTGAGATGAATTCACAGAACACAGAGAAGTTTCTCAGAAATCTTCTTTTTCATTTTGATCAGAGGATATTTCCTTTGGTCCTATAGTCTCAAAGGGATCCGAAATATCAGTTCTCACATTACACAGAAATAAGGCTAGCAAACAGATCCACGAAAAACAGCTGTAATTCAATCAGTGGAAGTCACACAATCCAAAGCAGTTTCTCAGAAATCTTCCTTCCAGTTTTCTTCTGAGGATATTTTCTTTTTCACCATAGACCTCTCTGGGCTACCAAATATCCCTTTCCAAATTCCACAAGAACAGTCTTAGCGAACGGCTTCTGGAGCTGAAAGCTGTAACTCTTTGAGATGAATTCACATAACACAAAGCAATTTCTCAGAAAGCATCTTTCCAGTTTTCATCTGAGGGTATTTCCCTTTTCACCATAGCCCTCCATGGGCTTCCAAATATCACTTTGCAAATTTCACAAGAACAGTCTCAGCGAAAGGCTTCTTCAGGGGAAAGATGTAGCTCTGTGAGATGAATTCACAGATCACAAAGAAGTTTTGCAGAAAGCTTCTTTCTCATTTTGATCGGAGGATATTTCCTTTGGCCCTATAGTCTTCAAGAGATCCGAAATATCAGTTCTCAGATTCCACAGAATTGAACCTAGGAAGTAGCTCCACAAACTACAGCTGTTACTCAGTGAGTGGAAGTCACACCTCACAAAGCAGTTCCTTAGAAAGCATCTTTCCAGTTTTCATCTAAGGATATTTTCTTTTTTACCGTAGGCCTCTAAGAGCTACCAAATATCCTTTTGCAAGTTCCACAAGCACAGTATTAGTGAATGGCTTCTGGAGGGGAAAGCTGTAACTCAGTGAGTGGAAGTCACACATCACAAAGCATTTTCTCAGAAAACTTCTTCCCAGTTTTCATCTGAGGATATTTCCCTTTTTTAACATAGCCCTCCATGGGCTTCCAAATATCCCTTTGCAAATTCCACAAAAACAGCCTGAGCAAAAGGCTTCTTGAGGGGAAAGCTGTAAGTCTGTGAGATGAATTCACAGATCACAGAGAAGTTTCTCAAAAAGATTCTTTTTCATTTTGATCGGAGGATATTTCCTTTGGCCCTATCGTCTTCCAAGGGATTCGAAATATCAGTTCTCTGATTTCACAGAAATAAGTCTAGGAAACAGCTCTACGAAATACAGCTGTAACTGAGTGAGTTGAAATCACACATCACAAAGCAGTTTCTCAGAAAGCTTCTTTACAGTTTTCATGGGAGGATATTTTCTTTTTCACTTTAGGCCTCTATGGTCTACCAAATATGCCTTTGCAAATTACACAAGAACAGTCTCACGAACGGCTTCTGGAGGAGAAAGCTGTAACTCTGTGAAATGAATTCACAGAACGCAAAGCAGTTTCTCAGAATTTTTTTTCCAGTTGTTATCTGAGGATATATCCCTTTTCACCATAGCCCTCCACGGGCTTCCAAATATCCCTTTGAAAATTCCTCAAGAACAGGTTTTGTGAAAGGTTTCTTGAGGGGAAAGCTGTAACTCTGTGAGATGAATTCACAGATCACAAAGAAGTTTCTCAGAAAGCTTCTTTCTCATTTTGATCAGAGGATATTTCCCTTGGCCCTATAGTCTTCCAATGGAGCCGAAATATCAGTTCTCAGATTCCACAGAAATTCCACGAAATACAGCTGTAACTCAGTGAGTGGAAGTCGCACATCACAAAGCAGTTTCTCAGAAAGCTTCTTTCCAGTTTTCATCTGAGGATATTTTATTTTTCATGATAAGCCTCTATGGTCTTCCAAATATCCCTTTGCAAATTTCACAAGACAGTCTTAGCGAACGGCTTCTGGAGGTGAAAGCTGTAACACTGTGAGATGAATGTACAGAACATGAAGCAGTTTCTCCAAAAGCTTCTTTCCAGTTTTTATCTGAGAATATTTCCCTTTACACCATAGTCCTCCATGGGCTTCCAAATATCCCTTTGCAAATTCCACAGGAACAGTCTTAGCGAGTGGCTTCTGGAGGGGAAAGCTGTAACTCTGTGAGATGAATTCAGGGAACACAAAGCAGTTTCTCAGAAAGCTTCTTTCCAGTTTTCATCGGAGGATTTTTTCTTTTTCACCCTACACCTCTATGGGCTTCCAAATATCCCTTTACAAATTCCATAAGAGCAGTCTTAGCGGAAGGCTTCTTGAGGAGAAAGCTGTGACTCTGTGAGGTGAATTCACAGATCACAAAGAAGTATCTCAGAAAGCTTCTTTCTCATTTTGTCGGAGGATATTTCCTTTGGCCCTACGGTCTTCCATGGGATCCGAAATATCAGTTCTCAGATTCCACAGAAATAAGGCTAACAAACAGCCACATGAAATACAGCTGTAACTCAGTGAATGGAAGTCACACATCACAAAACAGTTTCTCAGAAAGCTTCTTTCAAGTTTTCATCTGAGGATATTTTCTTTTTCACCATATTCCTCTATGGGCTTCCATATATCCCTTTGTAAATGCCACATGAAGAGTCTTGGCGAACGTCTTCTGGAGGAGAAAGCTGTAAAATATCCCTTTGCAAATTCCACAAGAACAGTCTTAGCGAAAAGCATCTTGAGGGGAAAGCTGTAACTCTGTGAGATGAATTCACAGAACACAAAGAAGTTTCTCAGAAAGCTTCTTTCACATTTTGATCGGAGGATATTTCCTCTGGTCCATAGTCTTCCAAGGGCATCCGAAATATCAGTTCTCAGATTCCACAGAAATAAGGCTAGCAAACAGCTCCACGAAATACAGCTGTAACTCAGTGAGTGGAAGTCACACATCACAAAGCAGTTTTTTAGAAAACTTCTTTAAAGATTTCATCTGAGCATATTTTCTTTTTAACCCTAGTCCTCTATGGGCTTCCAAATATCCCTTTGCAAATTCCCCAAGAACAATAGTAGCGAACGGCTTCCGGAGGGGGAAGCTGTAACTCTGTGAGATGAATTGACAGATCACAAAGCAGTTTCTCAGTAATCTCCTTTCCAGTTGTTATCTGAGGATATATCCCATTTCACCATAGCCCTCCATGGGCTTCCACATATCCCTTTGCAAATTCCACAAGAACAGTCTTAGCGAAAGGCTTCTCTAGGGGAAAGCTGTAACTCTGTGAGATAAATACAGAGATCACAAGGAAGTTTCTCAGAAAGTTTCTTTCGCATTTTGATCGGAGGATATTTCCTTTGGCCCTACAGCCTTCCAAGGGATCCCAAATATCAGTTCTCAGATTCCACAGAAATAAGACTAGCAAACAGCTCCACGAAATACAGCTGTAACTCAGTGAGTGGAAGTCACACATCACAAAGCAGTTTTTCAGAAAGCTTCTTTCCAGTTTTCATCTGAGGATATTTTCTTTTTCACCGTAGCCCTCTATGGGCTTCCAAATATCCCTTTGCAAATTCCACAAGAACAGTCGTAGCGAACGGCTTCTGGAGGGGAAAGCTGTAACTCTGTGAGATGAATTCACAGAACACAAAACATTTTCTCAGAAAGCGTCTTTCCAGTTGTTATCTGAGGATATTTCCCTTTTCACCATAGCCCTACTTGGGCTTCCACATATCCCTTTGAAAATTCTACAAGAACAGTCTTAGTGAAGGGCTTCTTGAGGGGAAAGGTGTAATTCTGTGAGATGAATTCACAGATCACAGAGAAATTTCTCAGAAAGCTCCTTTCTCATTTTGATCAGAGGATATTTCCTTTGGCCCTTTTGTCTTCCAAGGGATCCGATATATCCGTTCTCAGATTCCACAGAAATAAGGCTAGCAAACAGCTCCACGAAATACAACTTTAACTCAGCGAGTGGAAGTCGCACATCACAAAGCAGTTTCTCAGAAAGCGTCTTTCAACTTTTATTTTGAGGATATTTTCTTTTTCACCATAGTACTTCAAGGGCTTCCAAATATCCCTTTGCAAATTCCACAAGAACAGTCTTAGCAAACGGCTTCTGGAGGGGAAAGCTGTAACTCTGTGAAATGAATTCATAGAACACAAAGCCGTTTCTCAGAAACTTCTTTCCAGTTGTTATCTAAGGATATTTCCCTTTTCACCATAGCCCTCCTTGGGCTTCCAAATATCCCTTTGCAAATTCCACAAGAACAGGCTTAGCGAACGGCTTTTGGAGGGGAAAGCTGTAACTCGCTGAGTTGAATTTACAAACACAAAGTAGTTTCTCAGAAAGCTTCTTTCCAGTTTTATCTGAAGATATTTCCTTTACACCATAGCCCTCCATGGGCTTCCAAATATCCCTTTGCAAACTCCAGAAGAACAGTCTTAGCGAAAGGATTCTTGAGGGGAAGCTCTAACTCTGTGAGATGAATTCACAGATCACAAGGAAGATATTCAGAAAGCTTCTTTTTCATTTTGATCGCACGATATTTCCTTTGACCCTATTGTCTTCCAAGGGATCCGAAATATCAGTTCTCAGATTCCACAGAAATAAGGCTAGCAAACAGCTCCATGAAATACAGCTGAAACTCAGTGAGTGGAAGTCACACATCACAAAGCAGTTCCTCAGAAAGCTTCTTTCCAGTTTACATCTGAGGATACTTTCTTTTTCAGCATAGGCCTCTATGGGCTTCCAAATATCCCTTTGTAAATTCTACAAGAACAGTGTTAGTGAATGGCTTCTGGAGAGGAAAACTGTAACTCTGTGAGATGAATTCACAGAACACAAAGCAGTTTCTCAGAAAGCTTCTTTCCAGTTGTTATCTGAGGATATTTCCCTTTTCACCATAGCCCTCCATGGACTTCCAAATATCCCTTCGTATTTCCACAAGAAGAGTCTTAGCGAAAGGCTTCTTGAGGGGAAAGTTGTAACTGTGAGATGAATTCACAGATCACAAAGAAGTTTTTCAGAAAGCGTCTTTCTCATTTTGATCGGAGGATATTTCCTTTGGCCCTACAGTCTTCCAAAGGACACGAAATATCAGTTTACAGATTCCACCGAAATAACCCTAGCAAATAGCTCCACGTAATACAGCTGTAACTCAGTGAGTGGAAGTCACACATCACAAAGCAGTTTCTCAGAAAGCCTCTTTCCAGTTTTCATCTGAGGATATTTTATTTTTCACCATAGGCCTCTATGGGCTTCCAAATATCCTTTTGCAAACTCCAAAAGGACAGTTTTGGCAAACAGCTTCTGGAGGTGAAAGCTGTAACTCTGTGAGATGAATTCAAAGAACATTAAGTAGTTTCTCAGAAAACTTTTTTCCAGATTTTATCTGAGCATTTTTCCCTTTTCACCATAGCCCTACATAGGCTTACAAATATCCCTTTGCAAATTCCACAAGAACAGTCTTAGCAGTAGGCTTCTGGAGGGGAAAGCTGTAACTCTGTGAGATGAATTCACAGATCATGAAGAAGTTTCTCAGAAAGCTTCTTTCTGATTTTGATCTGAGGTTATTTCCTTTGGCCCTGTAGTCTTCCAACGGATCCAGAATATCAGTTCTCAGATTCCACAGAAATAAGGCTAGCAAACCACTCCACGAAATACAGGTGTAACTCAGTGAGTGGAAGTCGCACGTCACAAAGCAGTTTCTCAGAAAGCCTCTTTCCAGTTTTCATCTGAGGATATTTTCTTTTTCACCATAGGCCTCTATGGGCTTCCAAATATTCCTTTTCAAATTCCACAAGAACAGTCTTAGTGAAAGGCTTCATGAGGGGGAAGCTGTAACTCTCTGAAATGAATTCACAGATCACAAAGAAGTTTCTCAGAAAGCTTCTTTCTCATTTTGATCAGAGGATATTTCCTTTTGCCCTATAATCTTCCAAGGAATCCAAAATATCAGTTCTCAGTTTGCACAGAAATAAGGCTAGCAAACAGCTCCATGAAATACAGCTGTAACTCAGTGAGTGGAAGTCACACATCGCAAAGCAGTTTCTCAGAAAGCTTCTTTCCAGTTTTTATCTGAGCGTATTTTCTTTTTCACCATAGGCCTCTTTGGCCTTCCAAATATCCCTTTGCAAATTCCACAAGAACAGTCTTAGCGAATCGCTTCTGGTGGTCAAAGTTTTAATTCAGTGAGATGAATTCACTCAACACAAAGCAGTTTCTCAGAAAGCTTCTTTCCAGTTTTTATCTGAGGATATTTCACTTTTCACCATAGCCCAGCATGGGCTTCCAAATATCCCTTTGCAAATTCCAGTAGAACAGTCTTAGTGAAAGGCTTCTCTAGGGGAAAGCTGTAACAGTGTGAGATGAATACATAGATCACAAAGAAGTTTCTCAGAAAGTTTCTTTATCATTTTGATCAGAGGATATTTCCTTTGGCCCTACAGTCTTCCAATTGATGCTAAATATCAGTTCTCAGATTCCAAAGAAATAAGGCTAGCAAACAGCTCCACGAAACACAGCTGTAACTCAGTGAGTGGAAGTCACATATCACAAAGCAGTTTTTTAGAAAGCTTCTTTCCTGTTTTCATCTGAGGATATTTTCTTTTTCACCATAGGCCTCAATGGGCTTCCAAATATCCCTTTGCAAATTCCACAAGAGCAGTCTTAGTGAACGGCTTCTGGAGGGGAAAGCTGTAACTCTGTGAGATGAATTCACAGAACACAAAACAGTTGCTCAGAAAACTTCTTTCCAGTTTTTATCTGAGGATATTTCCATTTTCAACATAGCCCTCCATGGGCTTCCACATATCTCTTTGCAAATTCCACAATAACAGTCTTTGTGAAATGCTTCTTGAGGGGCAAGGTGTAATACTTTGAGATGAATTAACAGATCACAGAGAAGTTTCTCAGAAAGCTGCATTCTCCCTTTGATCGCACGATATTTCCTTTTGCCCTATACTCTTTCAAGGGATCCCAAATATCAGTTCTCATATTCCACAGAAATAAGGCTACCGAACAGCTCCATGAAATACATTGTAACTCAATGAGTGGAGGTCACACATCACAAAGCAGTTTCTCCGAAAGCTTCTTTCCAGTTTTCATGTGAGGATATTCTCTTTTTCACCATAGGCCTCCACGGGCTTCGAAATATCTCTTTGCAAATTCCACAAGAACAGTCTTAGCGAACGAATTCTGGAGGGGAAAGCTGTAACTCTGTGAGTTTAATTCACACAACACAAAGCAGTTTCTCAGAAAGCTTGTTTCCAGTTTTTATCTAAGGATATTATCCTTTTCACCGTAGCCCTCCATTGGATTCCAAATATCGCTTTGCAAATTCCACTAGAACAGTCTTAACGAAAGGCGTCTTGAGGGGAAAGCTGTAACTCTGTGAGATGAATTCACAGATCACTCAGAAGTTTCTCAGAAAGCTTCTTTCTCATTTTGATCAGAGGATATTTCCTGTGGCTCTATAGTATTCCAAGGGATCCGAAATATCAGTTCTCAGATTCCACAGAAATAAGACTAGCAAACTGCTCAACGAAATATAGCTATAACTCAGTGAGAGGAAATCACACATCACAAAGCTGTTTCTCAGAAAGCTTCTTTCCAGTTTTCATCTGAGGATATTTTCTTTTTTACCATAAGCCTCTATGGGCTTCCAAATATCCCTTTGCAAATTCCACAAGAACAGTCTTACTGAATGGCTTCTGGAGGGGAAAGCTATAAATCTGTGCGATGAATTCACAGAACACAAAGCAGTTTCTCAGGAAACTTCTTTCAAGTTTTTATCTGAGGATATTTTCCTTTTCACCATAACCCTCCTAGCGCTTCCAAATATCTCTTTGCAAATTTCAAAACAACAGACTTAGGGAAAGGCTTCTTGAGGGGAAAGCTGTAACTCAGTGAGATGAATTCACAGAACACAAAGCAGTTTCTCAGAAAGCTTCTTTCCAGTTGTTATCTGAGGATATTTCCCTTTTCACAATAGCCCTCCATGGGCTTCCAAATTCCCTTTGCAAATTCCCCAGGAACAGTCTTAGTAAAAGGTTTCTTGAGGGGAAAGCTGTAACTCTGTGAAATATATTCACATATCACAAAGAATATTCTCTGAAAGCTTCTTTCTCATTTTGATTGGAGGATATTTCCTTTAGCTCTATAATCTTCCAAGGGTTCTGAAATATCTATTCTCAGATTCCACAGAAATAAGGCTAGCAAACAGATCCACGAAATACAGCTGTAACTCAGTGAGTGGAAGTCACACATCAAAATGCAGTTATTCAGAAAACTTCTTTCCAGTTTTCATCTGAGGATTTTTTCTTTTTCACCTTACGTCTCTATGGGCTTCCAAATATCCCTTGGCAAATTCCACAAGAACAGTCTTAGCGAATGGTTTCTGGAGGGGAAAGCTGTAACTCTGTGAGATGAATTCACAGAACACAAAGCAGTTTCTCAGAAAGCTTCTTTCCAGTTTTTATCTGAGGATATTTCCCTTTTCACCATAGCCCTCCATGGGCTACCAAATCTCCCTTTGCAAATTCCACAAGAACAGTCGTAGCGAAGGGTTTCTTGAGAGGAAAGCTGTAACTCTGTGAGATGAATTCACAGATCACACAGAAGTTTCTCAGAAAGCTTCTTTCTCATTTTGATCGTAGGATATTTCCTTTGGCCCTATAGTCTTCCAAGGGATCTAAAATATCATTTCTCATTTCCACAGAAATAAGGCTAGCACACAGGTCCACGAAATACAGGTGTAACTCATTGAGTGGAAGTCACACATCCCAAAGCAGTTTCTCAGAAAGCTTCTTTCCAGTTTTCATCTGAGGATATTTTCTTTTTCACCATAGGCCTCTATGGACTTCCAAAATCCCTTTGCAAATTCCACAAGAACATTCTAAGTGAACGGCTTCTTGAGGGGAAAGCTGTAACTCTGTGAGTGAATTCACAGAACACAAAGCAGTTTCTCAGAAAGCTTCTTTCCAGTTGTTATCTGAGGATATTTCCCGTTTCACCGTAGCCCTCCATTGTCTTCCAAATATCCCTTTGAAAATTCCACAAGAACAGTCTTAGCCAAAGGATTCTTGAGGGGAAAGCTGTAAGTCTGTGAGATGAATTCACAGATAACAAAGTAGTTTCTCAGAAAGCTTCTTTCTCATTTTGATCGGAGGATATTTCCTTTGTCCCTATAGTCTTCCAAGGGATTCGAAATATCAGTTCTCATATTCCACAGAAATAAGGCTGCAAACAGCTTCTCGAAATACAGCTGTAACTCGGTGAGTGGAAGTCACACATCACAAAGCAGTTTCTCAGTAAGCTTCTTTCCAGTTTTCATCTGAGGATATTTTCTTTTTCACCATAGGCCTCTATGGGCTGCCAAATATCCCTTTGCAAATTCCACAAGAACCGTCTTAGAGAACAGCATCCGGAGGGAAAAGCTGTAACTCTGTGAGATGAATTCACAGAACACAAAGCAGTTTCTCAGAAAGCTTCTTTCCAGTTTTTATCTGAGGATATTTCCCTTTTCACCATAGCCTTCCATGGGCTTCCAAATATCTCTTTGCAAACTCCTCAAGAACAGTCTTAGCGAAAGGCTTCTTAATGGCAAAGCTGTACCACTCTGAGGTGAATTAACAGATCACAAAGAAGTTTCAAAGATAGATTCTTCCTCGTTTTGATCGTTGGATATTTCCTTTGGCCCTATGCTCTTCCAAGGGATCCGAAATATCAGTTCTCAGATTCCACAGAAATAAGGCTAGCAAACAGCTCCACGAAATTCAGCTGTAACCTAGTGAGTGGAAGTCACACATCGTAAAGCAGTTTCTCAGAAAACTTCTTTCCAGTTTTTATCTGAGGATATTTCCCTTTTCACCGTAGCCCTCCATGGGCTTCTAAATATCCCTTTGCTAATTCCACCAGAACAGTCTTAGGAAAAGGCTTCTTGACGGGAAATCTGTAACCCTGTGAAATGAATTCACATATCACAAATAAGTTTCTTAGAAAGCTTCTTTCTCTGTTTGATCGGAGGATATTTCCTTTAGCTCTATAGTCTTCCAAGGGATCCAAAATATCTGTTCTCAGATTCCACAGAAATAAGGCTAGCAAACAGCTCCACAAAATACAGCTGACAGTGATTGGAAGTCACACATCAAAAAGCATTTTCTAAGAAAGCTTCTTTCCAGTTTTCATCTGAGGATATTTTCTTTTTTACCATAGGCCTCTATGGGCTTCAAAATATCCCTTTGCAAATTCCACAAGAACAGTCTTAGTGAATGGTTCTGGGGGGGAAAGTTGTAACTCTGTGAGATGAATTCACAGAACACAAAGCAGTTTCTCAGAAAGCTTCTTTCCAGTTGTTATCTGAGGTTATATCCCTTTTCACCATAGCCCTCCATGGGCTTCCACATATCCCTTTGAAAATTCCACAAGAACAGTCTTAGCGAAAGGATTCTTGAGGGGAAAGCTGTAACTCTGTGAAATGAATTCACAGATCACAAAGAAGTTTCTCAGAAAGCTTCTTTCTCATTTTGATCAGAGGATATTTCCTTTGGCCCTATAGACTTCCAAGGGATCCGAAATATCAGTTCTCATATTCCACAGAAATAAAGCTAGCAAAAACCTTCACGAAATACAGATGTAACTCAGTGAGTAGAAGTCACACATCACAAAGCAGTTTCGCAGTCAGTTTCTTTCCAGTTTTCATCTGAAGATAATTTCTTTTTCACCGTAGGCCTCAATGGGTTTCCAAATATCCCTTTGCAAATTCCAGGAGAACAGTCTTAGAGAACGGCGTCCGGAGGGAAAAGCTGTAACTCTGTGAGATGAATTCACAGAACACAAAACAGTTTCTCAGAAAGCTACTTTCCAGTTTTTATCTGAGGATATTTCCCTTTTCACCGTAGCCCTTCATGGGCTTCCAAATATCTCTTTGCAGACTCCACAAGAACAGTCTTAGCGAACGACTTCTGGACGGAAAAGCTGTATCTCTGTGAGACGAATTCACAGATCACAAAGAAGTTTCTCAGAAAGCTTCTTCCTCATTTTGATCGGAGGATATTTTCTTCAGCCCTATAGTCTTCCAAGTGATCTGAAATATGAGTTCTCACATTCCACAGAAATAAGGCTACCAAATAGCTGCATGAAATAAAATTGTAACTCAGTGAGTGGAAGTCACACATAAACAAAGCAGTTTCTCAGACAGCATCTTTCCAGATTTCATCTGAGGATATTTTCTTTTTCACCATAGGCCTCTATGGGCTTCCAAAATCCCTTTTGAAAACACCACAAGAACAGTCTTAGTGTAGGGTTTCTGGAGGGGAAAGCTGTAACTCTCTGAAATGAATTCACAGAATACAAAGCAGTTTCTCAGAAAGCTTCTGTCCAGTTGTTATCTGAGGATATTTCCCTTTTCACCATAGCCCTCTATGGGCTTCCAAATAACCCCTTGCAAATTCCACAAGAACAGGCTTATCGAAAGGCTTCTTGAGGGGAAAATTGTAACACTGTGAGATGAATTATCAGATTACTAAAGCATTTCTCAGAAAGCTTCTTTCTCATTTTGATCAGAGGATATTTCCTTTGGCCCTATAGTCTTCCAAGGTATCCGAAATATCAGTTCTCAGATTCCACAGAAATAAGGATAGCAAACAGCTCCACGACATACAGATCTAACTTAGTGAATGGAAGTCACAAATCACAAAGCAGTTTCTCAGAAAGCTTCTATCCAGTTTTCATCTCAGGATATTTTCTTTTTCATCATAGGCCTCTATGGGCTTCCAAATATCCCTTTGCAAATTCCACAAGAACAGTCTTAGCGAACGGCTTCTGGAGAGGAAAGCTGTAACTCAGTGAGATGAATTCACAGAACACAAAGCAGTTTCTCAGAAAGCTTCTTTCCATTTGTTATCTGAGGATATTTCCCTTTTCACCATAGCCCTCCATGGGCTTCCAAATATCCCCTTGCACATTCCACAAGAACAGTCTTAGGGAAAGGCTTCCCAGGGGAAAGCTGTAACTCTGTGAGATGAATTCACAGATCACAAAGAAGTTTCTCAGAAAGCTTCTTTCTCATTTTGATCGGAAGATATTCCTTTGGCCCTAGAGTCTTCCAAGGGATCTGAAATATCAGTTCTCAGACTTGACAGAAATAAGGCTCCCAAATAGCTCCACGAAATACAGCTGTAACTCAGTGAGTGGAAGTCACACATACACAAAGCTGTTTCTCAGAATGCTTCTTTCCAGTTTTCATCTGAGGATATTTTCTTTTTCACCATAGGCTTCTATTTTCTTCCAAAATCCCTTCACAGACTCCAGAAGAACAGTCTTAGCGAACGGCGTCCAGAGGGAAAAGCTGCAACTCTGTGAGATGAATTCACAGAACACAAAGCAGTTCCTCAAAAAGCTTCTTCCCAGTTTTTATCAGAGGATATTTCCATTTCACCATATTCTCCAGGGACTTCCAAATATCCCTTTGAAAATTCCAGAAGAACAGTCTTAGCGAAAGGCTTCTTGAGGACAAAGCTCTAACTCTGTGAGTTGAATTAAGAGAACACAAAGCAGTTTCTCAGAAAGCTTCTTTCCAGTTTTTAATTGAATATTTCCTTTCTCACCATAGCACTCTTTCGGCTTCCAAATATCCCTTTGCAAATTCCACAAGAACAGTTACAGCGAAAGGCTTCTTGAGGGGAAAGCTGTAACCCTGTGAGATGAATTAACAGAACACAAAACAGTTTCTCTGAAAGCTTCTTTCCAGTTTTAACTAGATATATGCTTTTTACCGTAGCCCTCTTTGGGTTTCCAAATATCACTTTGCAAATTCCACAAGAGCAGTCTTCGCAAAAGGCTTCTTGAGGGGAACGCTGTAACTCTTTGAGATGAATTCACAGATCACAAAGAAGTTTCTCAGAAAGCTTGTTTCTCATTTTAATCGGAGGATATTTCCTTTGGACCTATAGTCTTCCAAGGGATCTGAAATATCAGTTATCATATTCCACAGAAATAAGGCTAGCAAACAGCTCAACGAAACACAGCTGAAACTCAGTGAGTGGAAGTCACATATCACAAAGCAGTTTCTCAGAAAGCTTCTTTACAGTTTTTAACTGAAGACATATCCTTTTACACGATAGCTCTCTATGGGCTTCCAAATATCACTTTGCAAATTCCAAAAGAACAGTCTTAGTGAACGGCTTTTTAGGGGTAAGCTGTAACTCTGTGAGACGAATTAACATAACACAAAGCAGTTTCTCAGAAAGCTTCTTTTCAGTTTTAATCTTAGGATATTTCCTTTTTCACCATAGTCCTCTATGGGCTTCCAAATATCACTTTGCAAATTACAAAAGAACTCTCTTAGGGAAAGTCTTCTTGAGGGGAAAGCTGTAACTCTGTGAGATGAATTAACAGAACACAAAGCAGTTTCTCAGAAAGCTTCTTTCCAGTTTTTATCTGAAGATATTTCCTTTTTAACCATAGCCATGTATGGGCTTCCAAATATCACTTTGCAAATTCCACAGAAGAGTCTTAGTGAACGGCTTGTTGAGGGGAAAGCTTTATCTCTGTGAGATATATTAACAGAACACAAACCAGGTTCTCAGAAAGCTTCTTTTCAGTTTTTATCTTAGGATATTTCGTTTATCACCATAACCCTCAATGGACTTCCAAACATCACTTTGTAAAATCCACAAGAACAGTCTTAGCGAATGGCTTCTTGAGGGAAAACTGTACCTCTGTGAGATTAATTAAGAGAACACAAAAAAATTTCCAAGAAATCTTCTTTCCAGTTTTTTTCTGGCAGTATTTTCTTTTTCACCGTCGCCCTTCATGAACTTCCGAATATCACATTGCAAATTCCACAAGAAGAGTCTTAGCGAAAGGCTTCTTGAGGGGAGAGCTGAAACTCTGTGAGATGAATTCACAGATCACAAAGAAGTTTCTCAGAAAGCTTCTTTCTCACTTTTATCGGAGGATATTTCCTTTGGCCCTATATTCTTCAAAGGGATCCGAATTTAGAGTTCTCATATTCCACAGAAATTAGTTTGGCAAACAGCTCTACGAAATACAGCTGTAACTCAGTGAGTGGAAGTCACATATCACATAGCAGTTTCTCAAAAAGCTTCTTTTCAGTTTTTAACTGAAGATATATCCTTTTTCACCAAACCCTCCATGGGCTTCCAAATATCAGTTTGCAAATTCCACAAGAACAGTCTTAGTAAACGGCTTCTTGAGGGGAAATCTATAAATCTGTGAGATCAATGAACATAACACAAAGCAGTTTCTCAGAAAGCTTCTTTCCTGTTTTATCTGAGGACAATTCCTTTTTCACCATAGCCCTCTATGGGCTTTTAATATCACTTAGCAAATTCCACAAGAACAGTTTTAGCCAAAGACTTCTTTAGGGGAAAGCTGTAACTCTGTGAGGTTAAATAACAGAACAAAAAGCAGTTTCTCAGAAAGCTTCTTTCCAGTTTTAACTGAAGATATTTCCTTTATCACCATAGTCCTTTATAGGTTTCAAAATATCACTTTGCAAATTACACAAGAACAGTCTTAGTGAACGGGTCCTTGAGGGGTAAGCTGTAACTCTGTGAGATGAAGTAATAGAACCCAAAGCAGTTTCTCAGAAAGCTTCTTTTCAGTTTTTATCTTAGGATATTTCGTTTTTCATCATAGCCCTCTATGGGCTTCCAAATATCACTTTGCAAATTCCACCAGAACAGTCTTAGCGAAAAGTTTCTTGAGGGGAAAGCTGTAACTCTGTGAGATAAATTAAAAAAACACAAAGCAGTTTCTCAGAAATCATCTTTTCAGTTTTTATCTTAGGATATTTACTTTCTCACCATAGCCCTCTTTGGGCTTCCAAATATCACTCTGCAAATTCCATAATAACAGCTTAGGGAAAGATTTCTTGGGGGGAAAGCTGAAACTCTGTGAGATGAATTCACAGATCACAAAGAAGTTTCTCAGAAAGCTTCTTTCTCACTTTTATCAGAGGACATTTCTTTTGGCCCTATAGTCTTCAAAGGGATCCGAAATAACAGTTCTCAGATTCCAGAGAAATAAGGCTAGCAAACAGCTCCATGAAATAGCTGTAACTCAGTGAGTAGAAGTCACAAATCACAAAGCAGTTTCTCAGAAAGCTTCTTTCCAACTTTCATCTGAGGTTATTTTCTTTTTCACCATAGGCCTCTATGGGCTTCCAAATATCCCTTTGCAAATTCCACAGAAACAGTCTTAGTGAACGGTTTCTGGACGGGAAAGCTGTAACTCTGTGAAATGAATGCACAGAACACAAAACAGTTTCTCAGAAAGCTTCTTTCCAGTTTTTATCTGAGTATATTTCCTTTTTCACCACTACCCACTGTGGGCTTCAAATATCATGTTGAAAATTCCACAAGAACAGTCTAAGCGCAAGGCTTCTTGAGGGAAAAGCTGTAAATCTGTGAGATGAATTTACAAAACAAAAAGCAGTTTCTCAGAAAGCTTCTTTCTAGTTTTTATCTGGAGATATTTCCTTTTTCACCATAGACCTCTATGGGCTTTCAAATATCACTTTGCGAATTCCACAAGAACAGTCTTAGTGAACGGCTTCTTGAGGGAAAAGGTGTAACTCTGTGAGATGAATTTACAGAACACAAAGCAGTTTCTCAGAAAGCTTCTTTTAAGTTTTTATCTTAGGATATTTCCTTTTTCACCATAGCCCTCTATGGACTTCCAAATATCACTTTGCCAATTCCACAAGAACAGTCTTAGCGAAAGGCTTCTTGAGGGAAAAGCTGTAACTGTGTGAGATGAATTAACAGAACACAAAACAGTTTCTCAGAAAGCTTCCTTCCAGTTTTTAATGAGCATATTTTCTTTTTCACCATACCCCTCCATGAGCAACTAAATATCACTTAGTAAATTCCACAAGAACAGCCTTAGGGATAGGCTTCTTGAGGGGATAGCTGAAACTCTGTGAAATGAATACACAGATCATAAAGAAGTTTCTCAGAAAGCTACTTTCTCACTTTTATAGGAGGATATTTCCTTTTGCCCTGAAGTCTTCAAAGGGATCTGAATTAACTGTTCTCAGATTCCACAGAAATAAGGGTAGCAAACAGCTATACGAAACATGGCTGTAACTCAGTGAGTGGAAGTCACATATCACAAAATAGTTTCTAAGAAAACTTCGATTCAGTTTTTAACTGAAGATATATCCTTTTACACCATAGCCCTCTATGAGTTTCCAAATATCACTTTGCAAATTCGAAAAGAACAGTCTTAGTGAATGGCTTCTTGAGCGGAAAGCTGTACCTCTGTTTGATGAATTAACAGAACACAAATCAGTTTCTAAGAAAGCTTCTTTTAAGTTTTCATCTGAAGATATTTCCTTTTTCACCATAGCCCTCTATGGGCTTCCAAATATCACCTTGCAAATTCCACAAGAACAGTCTTAGCAAAAGGCTTCTTCAGGGGAAATCTGTAACACTGTGAGATGAATTAACAGAACACAAAGCAGATTCTCAGAAAACTTCTTTCCAGTTTTTGTCTGGAGATATTTCTTTTTTCACCAGAGCCCTCTATGGGATTCCAAATATCACTTTGCAAATTCCACAAGAACAGTCTGAGTGAACGGCTTCTTGAGGGAAAAGCTGTAACTCTGTTAGATGAATTAGCAGAAGACAAAGCAGTTTCTCAGAAAGCTTCTTTTCAGTGTTTATCTTAGGATATTTCCTTTTTCACCATAGCCCTCTATGGGATTCCAAATATCAATTTGCAAATTCCACAAGAACAGTCTTAGCGAAAGGTTTCTTAAGGGGAAAGCTGTAATTCTGTGAAATGAATTAACAGAACACAAAACAGTTTCTCTGAAAGCTTCTTTCCAGTTTTTTTCTGAGCATATTTTCTTTTTCACCATAGCCCTCCATGGGCTTCTAAATATCACTTTGCAAATTCCACAAGAAGAGTCTTAGGGAAAGGCCTGTTTAGGGGAAAGCTGTAACTCTGAGTGATGAATTCACATATCACAATGAAGTTTCTCAGAAAGTTTCTTTCTCACTTTAATCGGAGGATGTTTCCTTTGGCCCTATAGTCTTCAAAGGGATCCGAAATATCAGTTCTCAGATTCCACAGAAATTAGGCTAGCAAACAGCTCTAAGAAACACTGTTGCAACATGGTGAGTGGAAGTCACACATCACAAAGAAGTTTCTCAGAAAGCTTCTATTCAGTTTTTAACAGAAGATATTTCCTTTTTCAACATAATCTTCTATGTGCTTCCAAATATCACTTTGAAAATTCCACAAGAACAGTCTTAGTGAATGGGTTCTTGAGGGGAAAGTTGTTACTCTGTGTGGTGAATTAACAAAACACAAAGCAATTTCTCAGAAAGCTTCTTTTCAGTTTTTATCTTAGGACATTTCCTTTTTCACCATAGGCGTCTATGAGCTTCCAAATATCACTTTGAAAATTCCAAAAGAACAGTCTTAGCGAAAGGCTTCTTCAGGGGAAAGCTGTAACCCTATGAGATGAATTAACAGAACACAAAGCAGTGTCTCAGAAAGCTTCTTTTAAGTTTTTATCTTAGGATATTTCCGTTTTCACCATAGCCCTCTATGGTCTTCCAAATATCACTTTGCAAATTCCACAAGAACAGTCTTAGCGAAAGGCTTCTTAAGGCGAATGCTGTAACTCTGTGAGATGAATTAACAGAACACAAAGCGATTTCTCAGAACCTTCTTTCCATTTTTTAACTGAAGATAATTCCTTTTTCACCACAGCCCTTTATGGACTTCCAAACATCACTTTGCAAATTCCACAAGAACAGTCTCAGTGATCAACTTCTTGAGGGGAAAGCTGTGACCCTGTGAGACGAGTTAACAGAACACAAAGCAGTTTCTCAGAAAGTTTCTTTTCAGTTTTTATCTTAGGATATTTCTTTTTTCACCATAGCCTTCTAAGGGCTTCCAAATATCACCTTGCAAATTCCACAACAACAGTCTTAGTTAACGGCTTCCTGAGGGGAAAGCTGATACACTGTGAGAAGAATTAACAGAACATGAAGCATTTTCTCAGAAAGCTTCATTCCAGTTTTTGTCTGAGGACATTTGCTTTTTCACCGTAGCCCCCTATGGGCTTCCAAATATCACTTTGAAATTCCACAAGAACAGTCTTAGCGAAAGGCTTCTTAAGGGAAAACCTGTAACTCTGTGAGATGAATTAACAGAACACAAAGCGATTTCTCAGAACCTTCTTTCCATTTTTTAACTGAAGATAATTCCTTTTTCACCATAGCCCTTTATGGGCTTCCAAACATCACTTTGCAAATTCCAGAAGAACAGTCTCAGTGATCGACTTCTTGAGGGGAAAGCTGTAACGGTGTGAGACAAGTTAACAGAACACAAAGCAGTTTCTCTGAAAGTTTCTTTTCAGTTTTTACCTTAGGATATTTCCTTTTTCACCATAGCCCTCTATGGGCTTCCAAATATCACTTTTAAAATTCCACAAGAACAATCTTAGCGAAAGGCTTCTTCAGGGGAAAGCTGTAACCCTGTGAGATGAATTAACAGAACACAAAGCAGTATCTCAGAAAGCTTCTTTTAAGTTTTTATCTTAGGATATTTCCGTTTTCACCATAGCCCTGTATGGTCTTCCAAATATCACTTTGCAAATTCCACAAGAACAGTCTTAGCGAAAGGCTTCTTAAGGGGAAAGCTGTAACTCTGTGAGATGAATTAGCAGAACACAAAGCGATTTCTCAGAACCTTCTTTCCATTTTTTAACTGAAGATAATTCCTTTTTCACCACAGCCTTTTATGGGCTTCCAAACATCACTTTGCAAATTCCACAAGAACAGTCTCAGTGATCAACTTCTTGAGGGGAAAGCTGTGACCGTGTGAGACGAGTTAACAGAACACAAAGCAGTTTCTCAGAAAGTTTCTTTTCAGTTTTTATCTTAGGATATTTCTTTTTTCACCATAGCCCTCTATGGGCTTCCAAATATCACCTTGCAAATTCCACAACAACAGTCTTAGTTAACGGCTTCCTGAGGGGAAAGCTGATACACTGTGAGAAGAATTAACAGAACATGAAGTATTTTCTCAGAAAGCTTCTTTCCCGTTTTTGTCTGAGGACATTTCCTTTTTCACCATATCCCTCTATGGGCTTCCAAATATCACTTTGAAATTCCACAAGAACAGTCTTAGCGAAAGGCTTCTTAAGGGAAAACCTGTAACTCTGTGAGATGAATTAACAGAACACAAAGCGATTTCTCAGAACCTTCTTTCCATTTTTTAACTGAAGATAATTCCTTTTTCACCATAGCCATTTATGGGCTTCCAAACATCACTTTGCAAATTCCCCAAGAACAGTCTCAGAGATCGACTTCTTGAGGGGAAAGCTGTAACCCTGTGAGACAAGTTAACAGAACACAAAGCAGTTTCTCTGAAAGTTTCTTTTCAGTTTTTATCTTAGGATATTTCCTTTTTCACCATCGCCCTCTATGGGCTTCCAAATATCACTTTTAAAATTCCACAAGAACAGTCTTAGTGAAAGGCTTCTGAGGAGAAAGCTGTAACTCTGTGAGATGAATTAACAGAACACAAAGCAGTTTCTCAGATAGCTTCTTTCCAGTTTTTATCTGAAGATAATACCTTTTTCACCATAGCCCTCTACGGGCTTCGAAGTATCACTTTGGAAATTCCACAAGAACAGACTTAGGGAACGAGTTCTGGAGGGGAAAGCTGCAACTCGGTGAGATGAATTAACAGAACGCAAAGCAGTTTCTTAGAAAGCTTCTTTCCAGTTCTTATCTGAAGATATTTACTTTTTCACCATAGCCCTCTACGTTCTTCGAATTATCATTTTGCGAATTCCACAAGAACAGTCTTAGCGAAAGGTTTCTTTGAAGGAAAGCTGTAACTCTGTGGATGAATTGACAGAACACAAAGCAGTTTCTCAGAAAGCTTCTTTCCAGTTTTTGTCTGAAGATATTTCCTTTATCACCATAGCCCTCTATGGGCTTCCAAATATCACTTTGCAAATTCCACCAGAACAGTCTCAGTGAACGGCTTCTTGAGGGGAAAGCTGTAACTCTGTGAGATGAATTGACAGAACAGAAAGCAGTTTCTTAGAAAGCTTCTTTTCAGTTTTTATCTTAGGATATTTTCTTTCTCACCATAGCCCTCTTTGGGCTTCCAAATATCACTTTGCAAATTCCACAATAACATTCTTGGGGATAGGTTTCTTGAGGGGAAAACTGAAACTCTGTGAGATGAATTCACAGATCCCAAAGAAGTTTCTCAGAAAGCTTCTTTCTCCCTTTTATCGGAGGACATTTCCTTTGGCCCTATAGCCTTCAAAGGGATCCGAAATAACAGTTCTCAGATTCCACAGAAATAAGGCTAGCAAACAGCTCCATGAACTACAGCTGTAACTCAGTGATTGGAAGCCACACATCACAAAGCAGTTTCTCAGAAAGCTTCTTTCCAGTTTTCATCTGAGGTTATTTTCTATTTCACCATAGGCCTCTATGGGATTCCAAATATCCCTTTGCAAATTCCACAGAAGCCGTCTTAGCGAACGGTTGCTGGACGGAAAGCTGTAACTCTGTGAGATGAATGCACAGGACATAAAGCAGTTTCTCAGAAAGCTTCTTTCCAGTTTTTATCTGAGGATATTTCCTTTTTCACCCCAGCCCTCTGTGGGCTTCAAATATCATGTTGATAATACCTCAAGAACAGTCTAAGCACAAGTCTTCCTGAGGGGAAAGCTGTAAATCTGTGAGATGAATTTACAAAACAAAGAGCAGTTTCTCAGAAAGCTTCATTCCAGTTTTTATCTGGAGATATTTCCTTTTTCACCATAGACCTCTATGGGCTTTCAAATATCACTTTGCAAACTCCACAAAAAAGTCTTAGTGAACGGCTTCTTGAGGGAAAAGCTGTAACTCTGTGAGATGAATTTACAGAACACAAAGCAGTTTCTTAGAAAGCTTCTTTTAAGTTTTTATCTTAGGATATTTAGTTTTTCACCATATCACTCTATGGGCTTCCAAATATCACTTTGCCAATTCCACAAGAACAGTCTTAGCGAAAGGCTTCTTGAGGGCAAAGCTGTAACTGTGTGAGTTGAATTAACAGAACACAAAACTGTTTCTATGAAAGCTTCCTTCCAGTTTTTTCTGAGCATATTTTCTTTTTCACCATACCCCTCCATGAGCTTCTAAATATCACGTAGCAAATTCCACAAGAACAGTCTTAGGGAAAGGCTTCTTGAGGGGATAGCTGAAACTCTGTGAAATGAATTCTCAGATCACAAAGAAGTTTCTCAGAGAGCTACTTTCTCACTTTTATCGGAGGATATTTCATTTGGCCTTATACTCTTCGAAGGGATCCAAAATTACAGTTCCCAGATTAAACAGAAAAAAGTTTAGCAAACAGGTCTACGAAATACAGCTGTAACTCAGTGAGTGGAAGTCACATATCACAAAGCAGTTTCCCAGAAAGCTTCTTTCTCACTTTTACAGGATAATATTTCTTTTGGCCCTATAGTCTACAAAGGGATTCGAAATAACAGTTCTCAGAATCCACAGAAATAAGGCTAGCAAACAGCTATAAGAAATACAACTGCAACATAGTGAGTGGAAGTCACATAATACAAAGCAGTTTCTCAGAAATCTTCTTTTCCGTTTTTATCTGAAGATATATCCGTTTTCACCTTAGCCCTCAATGGGCTTCCAAATATCACTTTGCAAATTCCACAAGAACAGTCTTAGAGAACGGTTTCTGGAGGGGAAGGCTGTAACTCTGAGAGATGAATTCACAGAACACAAAGCAGTTTCTCAGAAAGCTTCTTTCCAGTTTTTATCTGAGAACATTTCCTCTTTCAGCATAGCCCTCTATGGGCTTCGAAATATCACTTTGCAAATTCCACAATAACAGTCTTAATGAACGGCTTCCTGAAAAAAAGCTGTAACTCTGTGAGATGAATTAACAGAACACAAAGCAGTTTCTCAGAATGTTTCTTTTCAGTTTTTATCTTAGGATATTTCCTTTTTCAACATAGCCCTCTATGGGCTTCCAAATATCAGTTTGCAAATTCCTCAAGAACAGTCTTAGCAAAAGGCTTCTTGAGGGGAAAGCTGTAACTCTGTGAGATGAATTAACAGAACACAAAGCAGTTTCTCAGAAAGCTTCTTTTCAGTTTTTATCCTAGGATATTTCCTCTTTCACCATAGCCCTCTCTGGGCTTCCAAATATCACTTTGCAAACTCCCCAATAACAGTCTTAGCGAAAGGCTTCTTGAGGGGAAACTGTAACTGTGTGAGATGAATTCTCAGATCACAAAGAAGTTTCTCAGATAGCTACTTTCTCACTTTTTTCGAAGGTCATTTTCTTTAGCCCTATATTCTTCAAAGGGATCCGAAATTTCAGTTATCAGATTCCACAGAAATAAGTCTAGCAAACATATCTACAAAATACAGCTGTAACTCAGTGAGTGGAAGTCACATATCACAAAGCATTTTCTCAGAAAGCTTCTTTTCATTTTTTATCTGAAGATACATCACTTTTCACCACAGCCCTCTATTGGCTTCCAAATATCACTTTACAAATTCCACAAGAACAGTCTTATTTAACGGCTTCTTGAGGGGAAAGCTGAAACACTGTGAGTGAATTAACAGAAAATGTAGCAGTTTCTCAGAAAGCTTCTTTCCAGGGTTTGTCTGAGGACATTTCCTTTTTCACCATAGCCGTAATGGGCTTCCAAATATCACTTTGCAAATTCCACATGAACAGTCTTAGCGAAAGGGTTCTTGAGGGGAAAGCTCTAACTCTGTGAGATAAATTAAAAAAACACAAAGCCGTTTCTCAGAAAGTTTCTTTTCAGTTTTTAACTGAAGATATTTTCTTTTTCACCATAGCCCTCTATGGGCTTCCTAATATCAGTTTGCAAATTCCACAAGAACAGTCTTTGTTAACGGCTAATTGAGGGGAAAGCTGAAACACTGTGATATGAATTAATAGAAAATGAAGCAGTTTCTCAGAAAGCTTCTTTCCGGTTTTTGTCTGAGGACATTTTCATTTTCGCCATAGCTCTAGATGGGCTTAAATATATCACTTTGCAAATTCCACAAGAACAGTCTTAGAGAAAGGTTTCTTGAGGGGAACGCTGTAACTCTGTGAAATGAATTAACAGAACACAAAGCAGTTTCTCACAAAGCTTCTTTCCAGATTGTAACTGAAGATATTTTCCTTTTCACCATAGCCCTCTATGGGCTTCCAAATATCACTTTGCAAATTCCCAAGAACAGTCTTAGTGAACAAGTTCTTGAGGGGAAATCTGTAACTCTGTGAGAAGAATTAAGAGAACACAGAGAAGTTTCTCAGAAAGCTTCTTTCCAGTTTTTATGTGAGGACAATTCCTTTTTCACCGTAGCCCTCTATGGGATTCCAACTATCACTTTGCAAATTCCACAGGAACACTTTTAGCAAAAGGCTTCTTGAATGGAAATCTGTATCTCTGTGAGATGAATTAACAGAACACAAAGCAGTTTCTCAGAAAGCTTCTTTTCAGTTTTTATCTTAAGATATTTCCTTTTTCACCATAGTCCTCTATGGGCTTCCAAATATCACTTTGCAAATTCCACAAGAACAGTCTTAGTGAACGGCTGCTTGAGGGGAAAGCTATAATTCTGTGAGATGAGTTAACAGAACACAAAACAGTTTCTCAGAAAGCTTCTTTCCAGTTTTTAAATGAGGACCTTTTCTTTTTCACCATAGCCCTCTATGGGCTTCCAAATATCACTTTGCAAATTCCACAAGAACAGTCTTAGCGAAAGTCTTCGTGACGTGAAAGCTGTAACTCTGTGAGATGATTTCACAGATAACAAAGAAGTTTCTCAGAGAGCTTCTTTCTCATTTTTATCGTAGGATATTTCCTTTTGTCCTATAGTCTTCAATGGATCGTAAATATCTGTTCTCAGATTCCATAGAAATAAGGATAGCAAACAGCTCAACGAAATACAGCAGCAACTTAGTGATTGGAAGTCACATATCACAAAAAAGTTTCTCAGAAAGCTTCTTTTCAGTTTTTATCTGAAGATATATCCTTTTTCACCATAGCCCTGTATGGGGTGCAAATATGACTTTCAAATTCCACAAGAACAGTCTTAGTGAACGGCTTCTTGTGGGGAAACCTGTAACTGTGTGAGATGAATTAACAGAATAGACAGCAGTTTCTCAGTAAGCTTCTTTCATGTTTTTATCTGAGGACATTTACTTTTTCACCATAGCCCTCTATGGGCTTCCAAATATCACTTTGCAAATTCCACAAGAACAGTCTTAGTGAAAGGCTTCTTGAAGGGAAAGCTTTAACTGTGTGAGATGAATTCTCAGATCACAAAGAAGTTTCTCAGAAAGCTACTTTCTCACTTTAATCGGAGGATATTTCCTTTGGCGTTATAGTCTTCAAAGGGATCCGAAATTACAGTTCCCAGATTCCACAGAAATAAGTCTAGCAAACGGATCTACGAAATTGAGCTGAAACTCAGTGAGTGGAAGTAACATGTCACAAAGCGGTTTCTCAGAAAGCTTCTTTCTCACTTTTATAGGAGGATATTTCCTTTGGCCCTATAGTCTACAAAGGGATTCGAAATAACAGTTCTCAGATTCCACAGAAATAAGGCTAGCAAAAAGCTCTACAAAATACAGCTGCAACTTAGTGAGTGGATGTCACATATCACAAAGTAGTTTCTCAGAAAGCTTCTTTTCAGTTTTTATCTGAAGATATATCCTTTTTCACCATAGCCTTCAATGGGCTTCCAAATATCACCTTGCAAATTCCACAAGTACAGTCTTAGCAAAAGGCTTCTTGAGGGGAAAGCTGGAACTCTGTGAGATGCATTAACAGAACACAAAGCAGTTTCTCACAAAGCTTCTTTTCAGTTTTTATCTTAGGATATTTCTTTTTTCACCATATCTCTCAATGGACTTTCAAATATAACTTTGCAAATTCCACAAGTACAGTCTTAGCGAAAGGTTTCTTGAGGGTAAAGCTGTAACTATGTGAGATGAATTAACAGAACACAATGCAGTTTCTCAGAAAGCTTCTTTCCAGTTTTTCTCTGAAGATATTTCCTTTTTCACCATAGCCCTCTAGTGGTTTCCAAATATCACTTTGCAAATCCCACAAGAATAGTCTTACTGAATGGCTTTTTTGAGGGAAAAGCTGAAACTCTGTGAGATGAATTAACAGAACACAAAGCAGTTTCTGTGAAAGCTTCCTTTCAGTTTTAATCTTATGATAATTTCTTTTTCACCATAGCCCTCTACGGGCTTCCAAATATCACTTTGTAAATTCCACAAGAACAGTCTTAGCATAAGGCTTCTTGAGGGGAAAGCTGTAACTCTGTGAGATGAATTAACAGATCACAAAACAGTTTCTCAGAAAGCTTCCTTACAGTATTTATCTGAGCATATTTTCTTTTTCACCACAGCCCTCCTTGGGTTTCCAAATATCACTTTGCAAATTCCACAAGAACAGTCTTAGCGAAAGGCTTCTAGAGGGGAAAGCTGAAACTCTGTGAGATGAATTCACAGATCACAAAGAAGTTTCTCAGAAAGCTTCTTTCTAACTTTTATCGGAAAATATTTCCTTTGGCCCTATAGGCTTCAAAGGGATCCGAATAACAGTTCTCAGATTCCACAGAAGTAAGTCTAGCAAACATATCTTCGAAATGCAGCTGTAACTCTGTGAGTGGAAGTCACATATAACAAAGCCGTTTCTCAGAAACCTTCTTTTCAGTTTTTAACTGAAAATATATACATTTTCACCATAGCCCTCTAAGGGCTTCCAAATATCACTTTGCAAATTCCACAAGAACAGTCTTAGTGAACGACTTCTTGAGCAGAAAGCAGTAACTCTGTGAGATGAATTCACAGATCACAAAGAAGTTTCTCGGAAAGCTTCTTTCTCATTTTTATCAGAGGATATTTCCTTTGGCCCTATAGTCTTCAAAGGGATCTGAAATATCAGTTCTCAGATTCCACAGAAATAAGGCTAGCAACCAGTTCTACGAAATACAGCTGCAACATAGTGAGTGGAAGTCACATATCACACAGCAGTTGCTCAGAAAGCTTCTTTTCAGTTTTTATCTGAAGATATATCCGTTTTCACCATAGCCCTCTATGGACTTCCAAATATAAGTTTGCAAATTCTACAAGAACAGTCTTAGTGAATGGCTTTTTGAGGGTAAAGCTGTTACTCTGTGAGATGAATTAACAGAACAGAAAGCGGTTTATCAGAAAGGTTGTTTACAGTTTTTATCTGATGACATTTCCTTTTTCACCATAGCCCTCTATGGGCTTCCAAATATCACTTTACAAATTCCACAAGAACAGTCTTAGTGAAAGGCTTCTTGAGGGAAAAGCTGTAACTCTGTGAGATGAATTAACAGAACACAAAACAGTTTCTCAGAAAGCTTCTTTCCAGTTTTTATCCGAGGACATTTCCTTTTACACCATAGCCCTCTATGGGCTTCCAAATATCACTTTGTAAATTCCACAAGAACAGTCTTAGCCAAAGGCTTCTTGAGGGGAAAGCTCTAACTCTGTGAGATGAATTATCAGAACACAAAGCAGTTTCTCAGAAAGCTTCTTTCCGGATTTTAACTGAAGATATTTCCTTTTTCACCATAGCCCTCTATGGGCTTCCAAATATCACTTTGCAAATTCCACAAGAACAGTCATAGTGAGCAGCTTCCTGAGGGTAAGCTGTAACTCTGTGAGATGAACTAACAGACCACAAACAGTTTCTCAGACAGCTTCTTTCCACGTTTTATCTGAAGATATTTCCTTTTTCACCATAGCCCTCTATGGGCTTCCCAATATCACTTTGCAAGTTCCACAAGAGCAGTCTTAGTGAACGGTTTCTTGAGGGAAAAGCTGAAACTCTGTGAGATGAATTAACAGAACACAAAGCATTTTCTCAGAAAGCTTCTTTTCAGTTTTTATCTTAGGATATTTCCTTTTTCACCATAGCCCTCTATGGTCTTCCAAATATCACTTTGCAAATTCCATAAGAACAGTCTTAGCAAAAGGTTTCTTGAGGGGAAAGCTGTAACTCTGTGAGATGAATTAACAGAACACAAAACTGTTTCTCAGAAAGCTTCTTTCCAGTTTTTATCTGAGCATATTTTCTTTTTTTCCATAGTACTCCATGAGCTTCCAAATATCACTTTGCAAATTCCAGAAAAATAGTCGTGGCGAAAGGCTTCTTGAGGGGAAAGTGGAAACTCTGTGAAATGAATTCACAGATCACAAAGAAGTTTCTCAGAAAGCTTCTTTCTCACTTTTTTTTTTAAAAATTATTCTTTAAGTTCTAGTGTACATGTGCATAACGTGCAGGTTTGTTGCATATGCATACTTTTGCCATGTTGCTGTGCTGCACCCATCAACTCTGCAGCACCCATCAACTCATCATTTACATCAGATATGACTCCCAATGCAATCCCTCCCCCCTCCCCCCTCCCCATGGTAGGCCCCGGTGTGTGATGTTCCCCTTCCCGAGTCCAAGTGATCTCATTGTTCAGTTCCCACCTATGAGTGAGAACATGAGGTGTTTGGCTTTCTGTTCTTGTGATAGTTTGCTAAGAATGATGGTTTCCAGCTGCATCCATGTCCCTACAAAGGACACGAACTCATCCTTTTTTATGGCTGCATAGTATTCCATGGTGTATATGTGCCACACTTTCTTAATCCAATCTGTCACTGATGGATATTTGGGTTGATTCCAAGTCTTTACTATTGTGAATAGTGCCGCAATAAACATACTTGTGCATGTGTCTTTATAGCAGCATGATTTATAATCCTTTGCATATATTCCCAGTAATGGGATGGCTGGGTCATATGGTTCATCTAGTTCTAGATCCTTGAGGAATCACCATACTGTTTTCCTTAATGGTTGAACTAGTTTACAATCCCACCAACAGTGTAAAAGTGTTCCTATTTCTCCACATCCTCTCCAGCACCTGTTGTTTCCTGACTTTTTAATGGTCGCCATTCTAACTGGTGTGAGATGGTATCTCATTGTGGTTTTGATTTGAATTTCTCTGATGGCCCGTGATGATGAGCATTTTTTCATGTGTCTGTTGGCTGTATGAATGTCTTCTTTGGAGAAATGTCTGTTCATATCCTTTGCCCACTTTTTAATGATGTTGTTTGTTTTTTTCTTGTAAATTTGTTTGAGTTCTTTGTAGGTTCTGGATATTAGCCCTTTGTCAGATGAGTAGATTGCAAAAATTTTCTCCCATTCTGTAGGTTGCCTGTTCACTCTGATGGTAGCTTCTTTTGCTGTGAAGAAGCTCTTTAGTTTAATGAGATCCCATTTGTCGATTTTGCCTTTGGCTGCCATTGCTTTTGGTGTTTTAGACATAAAGTCTTTCCCCACGCCTATGTCCTGAATGGTACTACCTAGGTTTTCCTCGAGGGTTTTTATGGTATTAGGCCTAACATTTAAGTCTCTAATCCATCTTGAATTAATTTTCGTATAAGGAGTAAGGAAAGGATCCAGTTTCAGCTTTCTACTTATGGCTAGCCAATTTTCCCAGCACCATTTATTAAATAGGGAATCCTTTCCCCATTTCTTGTTTCTCTCAGGTTTGTCAAAGATCAGATGGCTGTAGATGTGTGGTATTATTTCTGAGGACTCTGTTCTGTTCCATTGGTCTATATCTCTGTTTTGGTACCAGTACCATGCTGTTTTGGTTACTGTAGCCTTGTAGTATAGTTTGAAGTCAGGTAGCGTGATGCCTCCAGCTTTGTTCTTTTGACTTAGGATTGTCTTGGAGATGCGGGCTCTTTTTTGGTTCCATATGAACTTTAAAGCAGTTTTTACCAATTCTGTGAAGAAGCTCATTGGTAGCTTGATGGGGATGGCATTGAATGTATAAATTACCTTGGGAAGTATGGCCATTTTCACGATATTGATTCTTCCTATCCATGAACATGGTATGTTCTTCCATTTGTTTGTGTCCTCTTTGATTTCACTGAGCCGTGGTTTGTAGTTCTCCTTGAAGAGATCCTTTACATCCCTTGCAAGTTGGATTCCTATGTATTTTATTCTCTTTGAAGCAATTGTGGATGGAAGTTCATTCATGATTTGGCTCTCTGTTTGTCTGTTACTGGTGTATACGAATGCTTGTGATTTTTGCTCATTAATTTTGTATCCTTAGACTTTGCTGAAGTTGCTTATCAGCTTAAGGAGATTTTGGGCTGAGACAATGGGATTTTCTAAATGTACAATCATGTCATCTGCAAACAGGGACAATTTGACTTCTTCTTTTCCTAACTGAATCCCCTTGATTTCTTTCTCTTGCCTGATTGCCCTAGCCAGAACTTCCAACACTATGTTGAATAGGAGTGGTGAGAGAGGGCATCCCTGTCTTGTGCCAGTTTTCAAAGGGAATTTTTCCAGTTTTTGCCCATTCAGTATGATATTGGCTGTGGGTTTGTCATAAATAGCTCTTATTATTTTGAGGTACGTTCCATCAATACCGAGTTTATTGAGCCTTTTTAGCATGAAGGGCTGTTGAATTTTTTCAAAAGCCTTTTCTGCATCTATTGAGATAATCATGTGGTTCTTGTCTTTCTTTCTGTTTATATGCTGGATTATGTTTATTGATTTGTGAATGTTGAACCAGCCTTGCATCCCAGGGATGAAGCCCACTTGATCGTGGTGGATAAGCTTTTGGATGTGTTGCTGAATCCGGTTTGCCAGTATTTTATTGAGGATTTTTGCATCGATGTTCATCAGGGATATTGGTCTAAAATTCTCTTTTTTTGTTGTGTCTCTGTCAGGCTTTGGTATCAGGGTGATGTTGGCCTCATAAAATGAGTTAGGGAGGATTCCTTCTTTTTCTATTGATTGGAATAGTTTCAGAAGCATTGGTACCAACCCCTCCTTGTACCTCTGGTAGAATTCAGCTGTGAATCCATCTGGTCCTGGACTTTTTTTGGTTGGTAGGCTATTAATTATTGCCTCAATTTCAGAGACTGCGATTGGTCTATTCAGGGATTCAACTTCTTCCTGGTTTAGTCTTGGAAGAGTGTAAGTGTCCAGGAAATTATCCATTTCTTCTAGATTTTCCAGTTTATTTGTGTATAGGTGTTTATAGTATTCTCTGATGGTAGTTTGTATTTCTGTGGTTTCGGTGGTGATATCCCCTTTATCATTTTTAATTGCGTCGATTTGATTCTTCTCTCTTTTCTTCTTTATTAGTCTGCCTAGTGGTCTGTTAATTTTGTTGATCTTTTCAAAAAACCAACTCCTGGATTCATTGATTTTTTGGAGGGTTTTTTGTGTCTCTATCTCCTTCAGTTCTGCTCTGATCTTAGTTATTTCTTGCCTTCTGCTAGCTTTTGAATGTGTTTGCTCTTGCTTCTCTAGTTCTTTTAATTGTGATGTTAGAGTGTCAATTTTATATCTTTCCTGCTTTCTCTTGTGGGCATTTAGTGCTATCAATTTCCCTCTACACACTGCTTTAAACGTGTCCCAGAGATTCTGGTATGTTGTATCTTTGTTCTCATTGGTTTCAAAGAACATCTTTATTTCTGCCTTCATTTCGTTATGTATCCAGTAGTCATTCAGGAGCAGGTTGTTCAGTTTCCATGTAGTTGAGCGGTTTTGATTGAGTTTCTTAGTCCTGAGTTCTAGTTTGATTGCACTGTGGTCTGAGAGACAGTTTGTTATAATTTCTGTTCTTGTACATTTGCTGAGGAGTGCTTTACCTCCAATTACGTGGTCAATTTTGCAGTAAGTACGATGTGGTGCTGAGAAGAATGTATATTCTGTTGATTTGGGGTGGAGAGTTCTATAGATGTCTATTAGGTCTGCTTGCTGCAGAGATGAGTTCAATTCCTGGATATCCTTGTTAACTTTCTGTCTCGTTGATCTGTCTAATGTTGACAGTGGAGTGTTGAAGTCTCCCATTATTATTTTATGGGAGTCTAAGTCTCTTTGTAAGTCTCTAAGGACTTGCCTTATGAATCTGGGTGCTCCTGTATTGGGTGCATATATATTTAGGATAGTTAGCTCTTCCTGTTGAATTGATCCCTTTACCATTATGTAATGGCCTTCTTTGTCTCTTTTGATCTTTGATGGTTTAAAGTCTGTTTTATCAGAGACTAGTATTGCAACCCCCGCTTTTTTTGGTTCTCCATTTGCTTGGTAAATCTTCCTCCATCCCTTTATTTTGAGCCTAAGTATGTCTCTGCGTGTGAGGTGGGTCTCCTGAATACAGCAGACTGATGGGTCTTGACTCTTTATCCAGTTTGCCAGTCTGTGTCTTTTAATTGGAGCATTTAGTCCATTTACAATTAAGGTTAAGATTGTTATGTGTGAACTTGATCCTGCCATTATGATATTAACTGGTTATTTTGCTCGTTAGTTGATGCAGTTTCTTCCGAGCCTTGATGGTCTTTACAGTTTGGCATATTTTTGCAATGGCTGGTACCAGTTGTTCCTTTCCATGTTTAGTGCTTCCTTCAGAGTCTCTTGTAAGGCAGGCCTAGTGGTGACAAAATCTCTAAGCATTTGCTTATCTGTAAAGGATTTTATTTCTTCTTAACGTATGAAACTTAGTTTGGCTGGACATAAAATTCTGGGTATAAAATTCTTTTCTTTAAGAATGTTGAATATTGGCCCCCACTCTCTTCTGGCTTGAAGAGTTTCTGCCGAGAGATCTGCTGTTATTCTGATGGGCTTCCCTTTGTGAGTAACCCGACCTTTCTCTCTGGCTGCCCTTAAGATTTTTTCCTTCATTTCAACTTTGGTGAATCTGGCAATTCTGTGTCTTGGAGTTGCTCTTCTCGAGGAGTATCTTTGTGGTGTTCTCTGTATTTCCTGGATTTCAATCTTGGCCTGCCCTACTAGGTTGGGGAAGTTCTCCTGGATGATATCCTGAAGAGTGTTTTCCAACTTGGTTCCATTTTCCCCCTCACTTTCAGGCACCCCAATCAGACGTAGATTTGGTCTTTTTACATAATCCCATACTTCTTGTAGGCTTTGTTCATTTCTTTTTCTTCTTTTTTTTTTTTGGTTTCTCTTCTCGCTTCATTTCATTCATTTGATCCTCAATCACTGACATTCTTTCTTCCAGTTGATCGAGTCGGTTACTGATTTCATCTCTTTCATTTCGTTTATGACCTTCTCTGCATTAATTACTCTAGCCATCAATTCTTCCACTTTTTTTCAAGATTTTTAGTTTTTTTGCACTGGGTACGTAATTCCTTCTTTAGCTCTGAGAAATTTGATGGACTGAAGCCTTCTTCTCTCATCTTGTCGAAGTCATTCTCCGTCCAGCTTTGATCCGTTGCTGGCGATGAGCTGCGCTCCTTTGCCGGGGAAGATGCGCTCTTATTTTTTGAATTTCCAGCTTTTCTGCCCTGCTTTTTCCCCATCTTTGTGGTTTTATCTGTCTCTGGTCTTTGATGATGGTGATGTACTGATGGGGTTTTGGTGTAGGTGTCCTTCCTGTTTGATAGTTTTCCTTCTAAGAGTCAGGACCCTCAGCTGTAGGTCTTTTGGAGATTGCTTGAGGTCCACTCCAGACCCTGTTTACCTGTGTATCAGCAGCAGAGGCCGCAGAAGATAGAATATTTCTGAACAGCGAGTGTACCTGTCTGATTCTTGCTTTGGAAGCTTCCTCTCAGGGCTGTACTCCACCCTGTGAGGTGTGGGGTGTCAGACTGCCACTAGTGGGGGATGTCTCCCAGTTAGGCTACTCAGGGGTCAGGGACCCACTTGAGCAGGGAGTCTGTCCCTTCTCAGATCTCAACCTCCATGTTGGGAGATCCATTGCTCTCTTCAAAGCTGTCAGACAGAGTCGTTTGCGTCTGCAGAGGTTTCTGCTGTATTCGTTATTGTTTACTGTGCCCTGTCCCCAGAGGTGGAGTCTACAGAGACAGGCAGGTTTCCTTGAGCTGCTGTGAGCTCCACCCAGTTCGAGTTTCCCAGCGGCTTTGTTTACCTACTTAAGCCTCAACAATGGCGGGCGCCCCTCCCCCAGCCTCGCTGCTGCCTTGCCGGTAGATCACAGCCTGCTGTGCTAGCAATGAGGGAGGCTCCGTGGGTGTGGGACCCTCTCGGCCAGGTGTGGGATATGATCTCCTGGAGTGCCTGTTTCCTTAAAGTGCAGTATTGGGGTGGGAGTTACCCGATTTTCCAGGTGTTGTGTGTCTCAGTTCCCCTGGCTAGGAAAAGGGATTCCCTTCCCACTTGCACTTCCCAGATGAGACAATGCCTCGCCCTGCTTCAGCTCTCTCTGGTCGGGCTGCAGCAGCTGACCAGCACCGATCGTCTGACACTCCCCAGTGAGATGAACGCAGTACCTCAATTGAATATGCAGAAATCACCGGTCTTCTGTGTCGCTCGCGCTGGGAGTTGGAGACTAGAGCTGTTCCTATTTGGTCATCGTGCTCTGCCCCCCCTTTAGGATAGTTCCTTTTTCACTAAAACCCTCTATGGGCTTCCAAATATCACACTGCAAATTCCACAAGAACAGTCTTAGCGAAAGGCTTCTTGAGGGGAAACCTGTAACTCTGCCAGATGAATTAAGAGAAAACAAAGCAGTTTCTCAGAAAGCTTCCTTTCCGCTTTTAACTGAAGATGTGTCCTCTTTCACCATAGCCCTCTAAGGACTTCCAAATTTCACTTTACAAATTGCACAAGAACAGTCGTAGTGAAAGGCTTCTTGAGGGGAAAACAGTAACTCTGTGAGATGAATTAAGAGAACATAAAGCAGTTTCTCAGAAAGTTTCTTTTCCGCTTTTAAGTGAAGATATATCCTATTACACCATAGCCCTCTATGGGCTTCCAAATATCACGTTGCAAATTCCACAAGAACCGTCTTATTGAAAGGCTTCTTGAGGGGAAAGCTATAACTCTGTGAGATGAATTAACAGAACACAAAGCAGATTCTCAGAAGGCTTCTTTTCAGTTTTTAACTGAAGATGTTTCCTTTTTCATCATAGACCTCTAAGGGCTTCCAAGTATCACTTTGCAAATTCCACAAGAACAGTCTTAGTGAACGGCTTCTTGAGGGGAAAAGTGTAACTCTGTGACGCGAATTAACAGAACACAAAGCAGTTTCTCAGAGACCTTGTTTTCAGTTTTTATCTCAGGATATTTCCTTTTTCTCTAGAGCCAACTATGGGCTTCAAATATCACTTTCCATATTCCACAAGGACAGTCTTAGTGAAAGGCTTCTTGAGGGGAAAGCTAAAACACTGTGAGATGAATTAACAGAACACAAAGCGGTTTCTCACAAAGCTTCTTTTCAGTTTTGAACTGAAGATATATCCGTCTTCACCGTAGACCTCTATGGGCTTCCAAATATCACTTTGCAAATTTCACAAGAACAGTCTTAGTGAACGGCCTATGAGGGGACAGCTGTATCTCTGTTAGACGAATTAACAGAACACAAAGCAGTTTCTCAGAAAGCTTCTTTCCAGTTTTTATCTGAGGACATTTCCTTTATCACCAAAGCCCTCTAAGGGCTTCCAAACATCAGTTTACAAATTCCACAAGAACAGTCTTAGCGGAAGGCTTCTTGACGTGAAAGCTGTAACTCTGTGACATGAATTAACAGAACACAAAGCAGTTTCTCAGAAACCTTGTTTTCAGTTTTTATCTCGGACAATTCCTTTTTCACTATACCCCGCTAAGGGCTTCCAAATATCACTTTGCAAGTTCCACAAGAACAGTCTCAGTGAAAGGCTTCTTGAGGGGAAAGCTGCAACACTGTGAGATGAATTAACAGAACACAAAGCAGTTTCTCAGAAACCTTCTTTTCCGCTTTTAACTGAAGATATATCCTTTTTCACTGTAGCCCTCTATGGGCTTCCAAGTATCACTTTACAAGTTCCACATGAACAGTCTTAGTGAACGGCTTGTTGAGGGAAAAGCTGTAACTCTGTGAGTCGAAAAACAGAACACAAAGCACTTTCTCAGAAAGCTTATTTCCAGTTTTTATCTGAGGACACTTCCTTTTTCACTGTAGCCCTCTATGGGCTTCCAAATATCACTTTACAAATTCCACAAGAACAGTCTTAGCAGAAGGATTCTTGTGGGAAAAGCTCTAACCCTGTGAGATGAATTAACAGAACACACAGCAGTTTCTCAGAAACCATCTTTTCAGTTTTTATCTTGGGATATTTCCTTTTTCACTGTAGCCTTCTATGGGTTTTCATATATCACTTTGGAAATTCCACAAGAGCCGTCTTAGCGAAAGGCTACTTGAGGGGAAAGCTGTAATTCTGTGAGGGGAATTAAGAGAACAGAAAGCAGTTTCTCAGAAAGCTTCTTTCCAGTTTTTATCTGAGGACATTTCCTTTTCATCTAGACCTCTATGGGCTTCCAAGTATCATTTTGCAAATTCCACAAGAACAGTCTTAGTGAACGGCTTGTTGAGGGGAAAGCTGTAACACTGTGAGACGAATTAACAGAACACAAAGCAGTTTCTCAGAAAGCGTCTTTCCAGTTTTTATCTGAATACATTTCTTTTATCACTACAGACCTCTATGGGCTTCCAAATATCACTTTACAATTATACAAGAACAGTCCTAGCGGAAGGCTTCTTGACATGAAAGCTGTAACTCTGTGAGATGAATTAACAGAACACAAAGAAGTTTCTCAGAAACCTTGTTTTCAGTTTTTATCTTAGGATATTTCCTTTTTCACTAGAGCCCTCTATGGGCTTCCAAATATTACTTTGCAAATTTCACAAGGAGAGTCTAACGAAAGGCTTCTTGAGTGGTAAGCTGTAACTCTGTGAGATGGATTACGAGAAAACAAAGGAGTTTCTCAGAAAGCTTCTTTTCCGCTTTTAACTGAAGGTATATCCATTTTTACCAAAGCTCTCTATGGGCTTCCAAATATCACTTTGCAAATTCCACAAGGACAGTCTTAACGAAAAGGTTTTTGAGGGGAAAGCTATAACTCTGTGAGATGAATTAACAGAACACAAAGCGATTTCTCAGAAAGCTTCTTTTCAGTTTTTAACTGAAGATGTTTCCCTTTTCACCACTGACCTCTACGGCCTTCCAAATATCACTTTGCAAATTCCACCAGAACAGTCTTAGTGAACGGCTTTTTGAGGGGAGAGCTGTAACTCTGTGAGACGAATTAACAGAACACAAAGCAGTTTCTCAGAAATCTTCTTTCCAGTTTTTTGTCTGAGGACATTTCCTTTATCACCATGGCCCTCTATGGGCTTCCAAATATCACTTTACAAATTCCACAAGAACAGTCTTAACGGAAGGCTTCTTGCGGTGAAAGCTGTAACTCTGGGAGATGAATTAACAGAACACAAAGCAGTTTCTCAGAGACCTGGTTTTCAGTTTTTATCTTAGGGTATATTTTTTTTTCACTAGAGCCCTCTATGGACTTCCAAATATCACTTTGCAAATTCCACAAGGACAGTCTTATCAAAAGGTTTCTCTAGGGGAAAGCTATAACTCTGTGAGATGAATTAACAGAACACAAAGCGGTTTCTCACAAAGCTTCTTTTCAGTATTTAACTGAAGATATTTCCTTTTTCACCATAGCCCTCTATTGGCTTCCAAATATCACTTTGCAAATTCCACCAGAACAGTCTTAGCGAAAGGCTTCTTGAGGCGAAAGCTGTAACTCTGTGAGATGAATTAAGAGAACAGAAAGCAGTTTCTCAGAAAGCTTCTTTTCCGCTTCTAACTGAAGATATATCCTTTTTCACCATAGCCCTCTATGGGCTTCCAAATATCACTTTGCAAATTCCACAAGAGCAGTCTTAGTGAACGGATTCTTGAGGGGAAAGCTGTAACTCTGTGAGACGAATTAACAGAACACAAAGCGTTTTCTCAGAAAGATTCTTTCCAGTTTTTATCTGAGGACACTTCCTTTATCACTATAGCCCTCTATGGACTCCAAATATAACTTTAAAAATTCCATAAGAACAATCTTAGCGAAAGGCTTCTTGAGGGAATAGCTGTAACACTGTGAGATGAATTAACAGAACACAAAGCAGTTTCTCAGAAACCTTCTTTTCAGTTTTTATCTTAGGATATTTCCTTTTTCACTATAGCCCCCTATGGGCTTCCAATATCTCTTTGAAAATTTCACAAGGACAGTCTTAGCGAAAGGCTTCTTGAGGAGTAAGCTGTAAATCTGTGAGATGAATTAAGAGAACACAAAGCATTTTCACAGAAAGCTTCTTTTCCGCTTTCAACTGAAGATATATGCTTTTACACAGTAGCCCTCTATGGGCTTCCAAATATCACTTTGCAAATTCCATAAGAACAGTCTTGGCGAAAGACTTCTTGAGGGGAAAGCTGTAACTCTGTGAGATGAATTCAGAGAACACAAAGCAGTTTCTCAGAAAGCTTCTTTTCCACGTTTAACTGGAGATATATCCTCTTTCACTATAGCCCTCTATGGGCTTCCAAATATCACTTTGCAAATTTCACAAGAACAGGTTTAGCGAAAGGCTGCTTGTGGGGAAACCTGTAACACTGTGAGTTGAATTAGCAGAACACAAAGCAGTTTCTCAGAAGGATTCTTTTCAGTTTTCAACTGAAGATATTTCCTTTATGACCATAGCCCTTTATTGGCTTCCAAATATCTCTTTGCAAATTCCACAAGAACAGTCTTAGTGAACGGCTTGTTGAGGGGAGAGCTGTAACACTGTGAAACAAATTAACAGAACACAAAGCAGTTTCTCAGAAAGCTTCTTTCGAGTTTTTATCTGAGAACACTTCCTTTATCACCACAGTCCTCTAAGGGCTTCCAAATATCACTTTACAAAATCCAAAAGAACAGTCTTAGCGGAAGGCTTCTTGAAGGGAAAGCTGGAAATCTGAGAGATGAATTAACAGAACACAAAGCAGTTTCTCAGAAAGCTTCTTTCCAGTTTTTATCTGAGGACATTTCCTTTATAACCGTGTCCCTCTATGGGCTTCCAAATATAAGTTACAAATTCCACATGAACAGTCTTAGCAGAAGGCTTCTTGAGGGGTAAGCTGTAACTCTGTGAGATGAATTAATAGAACATAAAGCAGTTTGTCAGAAATCTTCTTTTCAGTTTTTAACTGAAGATATTTCCTTTTCACCATAGACTTCTATGGTCTTCTAAATATCACTTTGAAAATTCCACAACAACAGTCTTAGTGAGCGGCTTGCTGAGGGAAAATCTGTAACTCTGTGAGACGAATTAACAGAACACAAAGCAGTTACTCAGAAAGCTTCTACCAATTTTTAATTGAGGACATTTCCTTAATCACCATAGGCGTCTATGGGTTTCCAAATATCACTTTAAATATCCGCAAGAACAGACATAGCGGAAGGCTTCTTGAATGGGAAGTGGAAACACTGTGAGATAAGTTAACAGAACACAAAGCAATTTCTCAGAAACCTTCTTTTCAGTTTTTGTCTTAGGATATTTCCTTTTTCACTCTAGCCCTATGTGGGCTTCTAAATATCACATTGCAAATTCCACAAGCACAGTCTTAGCGAAGGCTTCTTGAGGAGAATGCTGTAACTCAGTGAGATGAATTAAGAGGACACAAAAAAGTTTCTCAGAAAGCTTCTTATCCGCTTTTAACTGAAGATAAATCCTCTTTCTCCATAGCCCTCTATGGGCTTCCAAATATCACTTTGCAAACTCCACAAGAACAGTCTTAGTGAACGGCTTGTTGAGGGAAAAGCTGTAACTCTGTGAGACGTATTAACAGAACAGAAAGCAGTTTCTCAGAAAGCTTCTTTCCTGTTTTTATCTGAGGACATTTCTGATATCACGATAGCCCTCTATGGGCTTCCAAATATCACTTTACACATTCCACAACAACAGTCTTAGCGGAAGGCTTCTTAAGGGGAAAGCTATAACTATTTGAGATGAATTAACAGAACACAAAGCAGTTTCTCAGAAATTTTCTTTCCAGTTTCTATCTTAGGATATTACCTTTATCACTATAGCCCTCTATGGGCTTCCAAATATCACTTTACAAATTCCACAAGAACAGTCTTAGCGAAAGGCTTCTTGAGAGGAAAGCTGTAACTCTGTGAGATGAATTCAGAGAACACAAAGCAGTGTCTCAGAAAGCTTCTTTTCCGCTTTTAACTGAAGATATATCCTTTTTCACCATAGCCTTCTATGGGCTTCCAAATATCACTTTCCAAATTCCACCAGAACAGTCTTAGTGAACGGCTTGTTGAGGGGAAAGCTGTAAGTCTGTGAGACAAATTAACAGAACACAAAGCAGTTTCTCGGAAAGCTTCTTTCCAGTTTTTATCTGAGGGTATTTCCTTTTGCAATAGTGCCCTCCATGGGCTTCCAAATATCACTTAAGAAATTCCACAAGAACAATCTCAGCACAAGGCTTCTTGAGAGGAAAGTTTTAACTCTGTGAGATGAATTAACGGAACACAAAGCAGTTTCTCAGAAAGCTTCTTTTCAGTTTGTAACTGAAGATATTTCGTTTTTCACCATAGATCTCTATGGGCTTCCAAATATCACTTTGCATATTCCACAAGAACAGTCTTAGTGAACGGCTTTTTGAGGGGAAAGTTGTAACTCCGTGAGACGTATTAACAAAACACAAAGCAGTTTCTCAGAAAGCTTCTTTCCAGTTTTTATCTGAGGACATTTCCTTTATCACCATAGCAAACTCTGGGCTTCGAAATATCACTTTACAAATTCCACAAGAACAGTCTTAGCGGAAGGCTTCTTGACGGGAAAGCTGTAACTCTGCGAGGTGAATTAACAGAACACAAAGCAGTTTCTCAGCAACCTTCTTTTTAGTTTTTATCTTAGGATATTTCCTTTTTCTCTATAGCTCACTATGGGCTTCCAAATATCAGTTACAAATTCCACATGAACAGTCTTAGCGGAAGGCTTCTTGAGGGGAAAGCTGTTACTCTGTGAGATGAATTAAGAGAACACAAAGCAGTTCCTCAGAAAGCTTCTTTTCCGCTTTTAACTGAAGATATACGCTTTTTCACCATAGCCCACTAGGTGCTTCCAAATATCACTTTGCAAATTCCATAAGAACAGTCTTAGTGAACGGCTTGTTGAGGGCAAAGCTGTAACTCTGTGAGACGAATTAGCAGAACACAAAGCAGTTTCTCAGAAAGCTTCTTTCCAGTTTTTATCTGAGGACATTTCCTTTATAACCGTGTCCCTCTATGGGCTTCCAAATATAAGTTACAAATTCCACATGAACAGTCTTAGCAGAAGGCTTCTTGAGGGGTAAGCTGTAACTCTGTGAGATGAATTAATAGAACACAAAGCAGTTTGTCAGAAATCTTCTTTTCAGTTTTTAACTGAAGATATTTCCTTTTCACCATAGACTTCTATGGTCTTCTAAATATCACTTTGAAAATTCCACAACAACAGTCTTAGTGAGCGGCTTGCTGAGGGAAAATCTGTAACTCTGTGAGACGAATTAACAGAACACAAAGCAGTTACTCAGAAAGCTTCTACCAGTTTTTAATTGAGGACATTTCCTTAATCACCATAGGCGTCTATGGGTTTCCAAATATCACTTTAAATATCCGCAAGAACAGACATAGCGGAAGGCTTCTTGAATGGGAAGTGGAAACACTGTGAGATAAGTTAACAGAACACAAAGAAGTTTCTCAGAAACCTTCTTTTCAGTTTTTGTCTTAGGATATTTCCTTTTTCACTCTAGCCCTATGTGGGCTTCCAAATATCACATTGCAAATTCCACAAGCACAGTCTTAGCGAAAGGCTTCTTGAGGAGAATGCTGTAACTCAGTGAGATGAATTAAGAGGACACAAAAAAGTTTCTCAGAAAGCATCTTATCCGCTTTTAACTGAAGATAAATCCTCTTTCTCCATAGCCCTCTATGGGCTTCCAAATATCACTTTGCAAATTGCACAAGAACAGTCTTAGTGAACGGCTTGTTGAGGGAAAAGCTGTAACTCTGTGAGACGTATTAACAGAACAGAAAGCAGTTTCTCAGAAAGCTTCTTTCCTGTTTTTATCTGAGGACATTTCCGATATCACGATAGCCCTCTATGGGCTTCCAAATATCACTTTACACATTCCACAACAACAGTCTTAGCGGAAGGCTTCTTGAGGGGAAAGCTGTAACTATTTGAGATGAATTAACAGAACACAAAGAAGTTTCTCAGAAACGTTCTTTCCAGTTTCTATCTTAGGATATTACCTTTTTCACTATAGCCCTCTATGGGCTTCCAAATATCACTTTACAAATTCCACAAGAACAGTCTTAGCGAAAGGCTTCTTGAGGGGAAAGCTGTAACTCTGTGAGATGAATTCAGAGAACACAAAGCAGTGTCTCAGAAAGCTTCTTTTCCGCTTTTAACTGAAGATATATCCTTTTTCACCATAGCCTTCCATGGGCTTCCAAATATCACTTTGCAAATTCCAAAAGAACAGTCTTAGCGAAAGGTTTCTTGAGGGGAAAGCTGTAACTCTGTGAGATGAATTAACAGAACACAAAACAGTTTCTCAGAAACCTTCTTTTCAGTTTTTATCTTAGGATAGTTCCTTTTTCACTATTGTCCTCTATGGGCTTCCAAATATCACTTTGCAAATTCCACAAGAACAGTCATAATGAAAGGCTTTTTGAGAGGAAAGCTGTAACTATGTGAGATGAACTAACAGAACACAAAGCAGTTTCTCAGAATGCTTCTTTTCCGCTTTTAACTGAAGATATATTCTTTTTCCCCATAGACCTCTATGGGCTTCCAAATATCACTTTACAAATTCCACAAGAACAGTCTTAGCGGAAGGCTTCTTGAGGGGAAAGCTGTAACACCGTGAGACGAATTAGCAGATCAGAAAGCAGTTTCTCAGAAAGCTTCTTTCCAGTTTTTATCTGAGGACATTTCCTTAATCACCATAGCCCTCTATGAGCTTCCAAATATCACTTGAAAATTCCACAAGAACAGTCTTAGAGGAAGGCTTCTTGAGGGGAAAGCTGCAACACTGTGATATAAGTTAACAGAACACTAAGCAGTTTCTAAGAAACCTTATTTTCAGTTTTTTTTCTTAGGATATTTCCTTTTTCACTCTAGCCCATAGCCCACTATGGGCTTCCAAATATCACTTTAAAATTCCACAAGAAAAATCTTAGCGGAAGGCTTCTTGAGAGAAAAGCTGCAACACTGTGAGATAAGTTGACAGAACACAAAGCATTTTCTCAGAAACCTTCTTTTCAGTTTTTATCTTAGGATATTTCCTTTTTCACTCTTGCCCTCTATGGGCTTTCAAATATCACTTTGCAACTTCCACTGTAACAGTCTTAGCGAAGGGATTCTTGAGGGGAAAGCTTTAACTCAGTGAGATGAATTAAGGGAACACAGAAAAGTTTCTCAGGAAGCTTCCTTTCTGCTTTTAACTGAAGATAAATCCCCTTTCACCATAGCCCTCTACGGGCTTCCAAATATCACTTTGCAAATTCAACAAGAACAGTCTTAACGAATGGCGTCTTGAGGGGAAAGCTGTAACTCTGTGAGATGAATTATTAGAACACAAAGCAGTTTCTCAGAAACCTTCTTTTCCACTTTAAACTGAAGATATTTCCTTTTTCACCATAGCCCTCTATGGGCTTCCAAATATCACTTTGCACATTCCACAAGGACTGTCTTAGCGAACGGCTTCTTGAGGGGAAAGCTTTAACTCAGTGTGACGAATTAACAGAACACAAAGCAGTTTCTCAGAAAGCTTTTTTTCACTTTTCAACGGAAGATATTTCCATTTTCACCGTAGACCTCTGTGGGCTTCCAAATATCTCTTTGCAACTTCCACAAGAACAGTATTTATGAACGGCTTGTTGAGGAGAAAGCTAGAACCCTGAGAGACGAATTAACAGACCACAAAGCAGATTCTCAGAAAGCTTCCTTCCAGTTTTTATCTGCGGCCTTTTTTTTTTTTATCACCATAGCCCTCTATGGACTTTCAAATATCACTTTACAAATTCCACAAGAACAGTCTTAGCGTAAGGCTTCCTGAGGGTAAAGCTGTAACACTGTAAGATGAATTAACAGAACAGAAAGCAGTTTCTCAGAAACCTTCTTTTCAGTTTTTATCTTTGGATAGTTCCTTTCTCACTATAGCCCTCTATGGGCTTCCAAATATCACTTTGCAAGTTCCACAAGAACAGTCGTAACGAACGGCTTCTTGAGGGGAAAGCTGTAACTCTGTGAGATGAATTAACAGAATACAAAGCAGTTTGTCAGAAAGTTTCTTTTCAGTTTTTAACTGAAGATTATTTCCTTTTTCACCAAAGACCTCTATGGGCTGCCAAATATCACTTTACAAATTCCACAAGAACAGTATTAGCGGAAGGCTTCTTGAAGGGAAAGCTATAACTATTTGAGATGAATTAACAGAACACAAAGCAGTTTCTCAGAAACGTTCTTTTCAGTTTTTATCTTAGGATAGTTCCTTTTTCACTATAGCCCTCTACGGGCTTCCAAATATCACTTTGCAAATTCCACAAGAACAGCCTTAGCAAAAGGCTTCTTGAGGGGGAAGCTGTAACTCTGTGAGATGAGTTAAGAGAACACAAAGCAGTTTCTCAGAAACCTTCTTTCCAGTTTTTATCGTAGGACAGTTCCTTTTTCACTATAGCCCTCTATGGGCTTCCAAATATCACTTTGCAAATTCCACAAGAACAGTCTTAGCGAAAGGCTTCTGGAAGGGAAAGCTGTAACAGTGTGAGATGAATTAAGAGAACACAAAGCAGTTTCTTAGAAAGCCTCTTTTCCGTTTTTAACTGAAGATATAACCTTTTTCAGCAGAGCTTCCAATAGGCTTCCAAATATCACTTTGCAAATTCCAAAGGAACAGTCTTAGGGAAAGGCTTCTTGAGGTGCAAGCTGTAACTCTGTGAGATGAATTAAGAGAACACAAAGCAGTTTCTCAGAAAGCTACCTTTCCGATCTTAACTAAAGATATAATCTTTTCCACCTTAGCCCTCCATGGGCTTCCAAATATCACTTTGCAAATTCCACAAAAACAGTCTTAGCGAAAGGCTTCTTGAGGGGAAAGCTGTAACTCCGTGATATGAATTCAGAGAACACAAAGCAGTTTCTCAGAAACGTTCTTTTCAGTTTTTATCTTAGGATGTTTCCTTTTTCACTATAGTCCTCTATGGGCTTCCAAATATCACTTTGCAAATTCCACAAGAACAGTCTTAGCGAAAGGCTTCTTGAGGGGAAAACTGTAACTCTCTGAGATGAATTAACAGAACACGAAGCAGTTTCTCAGAAAGCTTCTTTCCAGTTTTTAATGGAAGATATTTCCTTTTTCACCATAGCCCTCTATGGGCTTCCAAATATCACTTTGCAAATTCCACAATAACCTTCTTAGCGAAAGGCTTCTTGAGGGGAAAGCTGTAACTCTGGGAGATAAATTAACAGAACACAAAGCAGTTTCTCAGAAAGCTTCTTTTCAGTTTTTATCTCAGGATAATTCCTTTTTCACCATGGCCCTCTATAGGCTTCCAAATACCACTTTGCAAATTCCACAAGAACAGTCTTGGCGAAGGGCTACTTGAGAGGAAAGCTGTATCTCTGTGAGATGAATTAACAGAACACAAAGCAGTTTTTCAGAAAGCTTCTTTTCAGTTTTTAACGGAAGATATTTCCTTTTTCACCATAGCCTTCTATGGGCTTCCAAATATCACTTTGCAAATTCTACAAGAACAGTCTTAGCGAAACGCTTCTTGAGAGTAAAACTGTAACTCTGTGAGATGAATTAGCAGAACACAAAGCAGTTTCTCAGAAAGCTTCTTTTCTGCTTTTAATTGAAGATATATCCTCTTTCACCATAGCCCTTTAGGGGTTCCAAATATCACTTTACAAATTCCAAAAGAACAGTCTTAGCGGAAGTCTTCTTAAGAGGAAAGCTGTAACTCTGTGAGATGAAATAACAGAACACAAAGCAGTTTCTCGGAAACCTTCCTTTCAGTTTTTATCTTAGGATATTTCCCTTTTCACTATAGCCGTCTATGGGCTTCCAAATATCACTTTGCAGATTCCACAAGAACAGTATTAGCGAAAGGCTTCTTGAGGGGAAAGCTGTAACTCTGTGAGATGAACTAACAGAACACAAAGGAGTTTCTCAGAAAACTTCTTTTCAGTTTTTATCTTTCGATATTTTCTTTTTCACTATACCCTCTATGGGCTTCCAAATATCACATTGCAAATTCCACAAGAACAGTCTTAGCCAATGGCTCTTGAGGGGAAAGCTGTAACTCTGTGAGGTGAATTAACAGAAAACAAAGTAGTTTCTCAGAAATCTCGTTTTCCGCTTTTAACTGAAGATATATCCTTTTTCACCATAGCCCTCTATGGTCTTCCAAATATCACTTTACAAATGTTACAAAACAGTCTTAGTGAAAGGCTTCTTGAGAGGAAAGCTGCAACTCAGTGAGATGAATTAACAGAACACAAAGAAGTTTCTCAGAAAACTTCTTTTCAGTTTTTATCTTAGGAAACTTCCCTTTTAACTATACCCACTATGGGCTTCCAAATATCACTTTGCAAATTGCACAAGAACAGTCTTAGCGAAACGCTTCTTGAGGGTAAAACTGTAACTCTGTGAGATGAATTAGCAGAACACAAAGCAGTTTCTCAGAAAGCTTCTTTTCTGCTTTTAATTGAAGATATATCCTCTTTCACCATAGCCCTTTAGGGGTTCCAAATATCACTTTACAAATTCCAAAAGAACAGTCTTAGCGGAAGTCTTCTTAAGAGGAAAGCTGTAACTCTGTGAGATGAAATAACAGAACACAAAGCAGTTTCTCGGAAACCTTCCTTTCAGTTTTTATCTTAGGATATTTCCCTTTTCACTATAGCCGTCTATGGGCTTCCAAATATCACTTTGCAGATTCCACAAGAACAGTCTTAGCGAAAGGCTTCTTGAGGGGAAAGCTGTAACTCTGTGAGATGAACTAACAGAACACAAAGGAGTTTCTCAGAAAACTTCCTTTCAGTTTTTAACTGAAGACATTTCCTTTTTCACCATAGACCACTATGGGCTTCCATATATCACTTTGAAATTTCCACAAGAACAGTCTTAGTGAACGGCTTGTTGAGGGGAAAGCTGTAAATCTGTGAGATGAATTAACAGAACACAAAGCACTTTCACAGAAAGCTTCTTTCCAGTTTTTATCTGAAGATATTTCCTTTATCACCATAGCCCTCTATGGGCTTCCAAATATCACTTTACAAATTCCACAAGAACAGTCTTATTGGAAGGCCTCTTGAGGGGACAGCTATAACTCTGTGAGATGAATTAACAGAACACAAAGCAGTTTCTCAGAAACCTTCTTTTCAGTTTTTATCTTAGGATGTTTCCTTTTTCACTATAGTCCTCTATGGGCTTCGAAATATCACTTTGCAAATTCCACAAGAACAGTCTTAGCGAAAGGCTTCTTGAGGGGAAAGCTGTAAATCAGTGAGATGAATTAACAGAACACAAAGCAGTTTCTCAGAAAGCTTCTTTTCCGCGTTTAACTGAAGATATATCCTCTTTCACCATGGCCCTCTATGGGCTTCCAAATATCACTTTGCAAATTCCACAAGAACAGTCTTAGCGAAAGGCTTCTTGAGGGGAAATCTGTATGTCCGTGAGATGAACTAACAGAACACAAAGCAGTTTCTCAGAAAGCTTCCTTTCCCCTTTTACCTGAAGATATATCCTTTTTCACCATAGCCCTCTATGGGCTTTTGAATATCACTTTGCAAATCCAACAAGAACTTTCGTAGCGAAAGGCTTCTTGAGGGGAAAGCTGTAAATCTGTGAGATGAATAAACAGAACACAAAGCAGTTTCTCAGAAAGCTTCTTTCCAGTTTTTATCTGAGGACATTTCCTTTATCACCATAGCCCACTATGGGCTTCCAAATCTCACTTTACGAATTCCAAAAGAACAGACTTGGCGGAAGGCCTCTTGAGGGGAAAGCTGTAACTCTGGGAGATGAATTAACAGAACACATAACAGTTTCTCAGAAACCTTCTTTTCAGTTTTTATCTTAGGATATTTTCTTTTTCACTATACCCTCTATGTTCTTCCAAATATCACATTGCAAATTCCACAAGAACAGTCTTAGCCAATGGCTCTTGAGGGGAAAGCTGTAACTCTGTGAGGTGAATTAACAGAAAACAAAGTAGTTTCTCAGAATTCTTCTTTTCCGCTTTTAACTGAAGATATATCCTTTTTCACCATAGCCCTCTATGGTCTTCCAAATATCACTTTACAAATGTTACAAAACAGTCTTAGTGAAAGGCTTCTTGACAGGAAAGCTGCAACTCAGTGAGATGAATTAACAGAACACAAAGCAGTTTCTCAGAAAACTTCTTTTCAGTTTTTATCTTAGGAAACTTCCCTTTTCACTATACCCACTATGGGCTTCCAAATATCACTTTGCAGATTGCACAAGAACAGTCTTAGCGAAACGCTTCTTGAGGGTAAAACTGTAACTCTGTGAGATGAATTAGCAGAACACAAAGCAGTTTCTCAGAAAGCTTCTTTTCTGCTTTTAATTGAAGATATATCCTCTTTCACCATAGCCCTTTAGGGGTTCCAAATATCACTTTACAAATTCCAAAAGAACAGTCTTAGCGGAAGTCTTCTTAAGAGGAAAGCTGTAACTCTGTGAGATGAAATAACAGAACACAAAGCAGTTTCTCGGAAACCTTCCTTTCAGTTTTTATCTTAGGATATTTCCCTTTTCACTATAGCCGTCTATGGGCTTCCAAATATCACTTTGCAGATTCCACAAGAACATTCTTAGCGAAAGGCTTCTTGAGGGGAAAGCTGTAACTCTGTGAGATGAACTAACAGAACACAAAGGAGTTTCTCAGAAAACTTCCTTTCAGTTTTTAACTGAAGACATTTCCTTTTTCACCATAGACCACTAAGGGCTTCCACATATCACTTTGAAATTTCCACAAGAACAGTCTTAGTGAACGGCTTGTTGAGGGGAAAGCTGTAAATCTGTGAGATGAATTAACAGAACACAAAGCACTTTCACAGAAAGCTTCTTTCCAGTTTTTATCTGAAGATATTTCCTTTATCGCCATAGCCCTCTATGGGCTTCCAAATATCACTTTACAAATTCCACAAGAACAGTCTTATTGGAAGGCCTCTTGAGGGGACAGCTATAACTCTGTGAGATGAATTAACAGAACACAAAGCAGTTTCTCAGAAAGCTTCTTTTCAGTTTTTATCTTAGGATGTTTCCTTTTTCACTGTAGTCCTCTATGGGCTTCCAAATATCACTTTGCAAATTCCACAAGAACAGTCTTAGCGAAAGGCTTCTTGAGGGAAAAGCTGTAACTCTCTGAGATGAATTAACAGAACACAAAGCAGTTTCTCAGAAAGCTTCTTTCCAGTTTTTAATGGAAGATATTTCCATTTTCACCATAGCCCTCTATGGGCTTCCAAATATCACTTTGCAAATTCCACAATAACCTTCTTAGCGAAAGGCTTCTTGAGGGGAAAGCTGTAACTCTGGGAGATGAATTAACAGAACACGAAGCAGTTTCTCAGAAAGCTTCTTTTCAGTTTTTATCTCAGGATAATTCCTTTTTCAACTGAGCCCTCTACGGGCTTCCAAATATCACTTTGCAAATTCCACAAGAACAGTCTTGGCGAAGGGCTACTTGAGAGGAAAGCTGTATCTCTGTGAGATGAATTAAAAGAACACAAAGCAGTTTTTCAGAAAGCTTCTTTTCAGTTTTTAACGGAAGATATTTCCTTTTTCACCATAGCCTTCTATGGGCTTCCAAATATCACTTTGCAAATTCCACAAGAACAGTCGCAGTGAAAGGCTTCTTGAGGGGAAGTTGTAACTCTGTGAGATGAATTAACAGAACACAAAGCAGTTGCTCAGAAAGCTTCTTTCCCGTTTTTAAAGGAAGATATTTCAGTTTTCACCATAGTCCTCTATGGGCTTCGAAATATCACTTTGCATATTCCACAAGAACAGTCTTAACGAAAAGCTTCTTGAGGGGAAAGCTGTAACTCTGTGAGATGAATTAACAGAACAGAAAGCAGTGTCTCAGAATGCTTTGTTCCAGTTTTTAACGGAAGATATTTCCTTTTTCACCATAGCCCTCTATGGGCTTCCACATATCACTTTGCAAATTCCACAAGAACATTCTTAGCGAAAGGCTTCTTGAGGGGAAAGCTGTAACTCTGTGAGATGAATTAACAGAACACAAAGCAATTTCTCAGAAAGCTTCTTTTCAGTTTTTAATGGAAGATATTTCCATTTTCACCTTTGCCATCTATGGGCTTCCAAATATAATTTTGAAAATCCAACAAGATCAGTCTTAGTGAAAGGATTGTTGAGCAGAAAGCTGTAACTCTGTGAGATGAATTAACAGAACACAAAGCAGTTTCTCAGAAAGCTTCTTTCCCGTTTTTAACTGAAGATATTTCCGTTTTCACCGTAGTCCTCTATGGGCTTCCAAATATCACTTTGCAATTTCCACAAGAACATTCTTAACGAAAAGGTTCTTGAGGTGAAAGCTGTAAATGTGGGAGATGAATTAACAGAACACAAAACAGTTTCTCAGAAAGCTTCCTTCCCGTTTTTAACGGAAGATATTTCGTTTTTCACCATAGCCCTCTATGGGCTTCCAAATATCACTTTGCAAATTCCACAAAAACAGTCTTAGTGAAAGGCTTCTTGAGGGGAATGCTGTAACTCTGTGAGATGAATTAACAGAACACAAATCACTTTTTCACAAAGTTTCTTTCCAGTTTTTAACGCAAGATATTTCCGTTTTCACCATAGCCCCCTGAGGGGTTCCAAAATCACTTTGCAAATTCCACAAGAACAGTCTTAGCGAAAGGCTTCTTGAGGGGAAAGCTGTAACTCTCTGAGATGAATTAACAGAACACAAAGCGGTTTCTCAGAAAGCTTCTTTCCAGTTTTTAATGGAAGATATTTCCATTTTCACCATAGCCCTCTATGGGCTTCCAAATATCACTTTGCAAATTCCACAATAACCTTCTTAGCGAAAGGCTTCTTGAGGGGAAAGCTGTAACTCTGTGAGATGAATTAACAGAACACAAAGCAGTTTCTCAGAAAGCTTCTTTTCAGTTTTTATCTCAGGATAATTCCTTTTTCACCTTAGCCCTCTATGGGCTTCCAAATATCACTTTGCAAATTCCACAAGAACAGTCTTGGCGAAGGGCTACTTGAGAGGACAGCTGTATCTCTGTGAGATGAATTAACAGAACACAAAGCAGTTTTTCAGAAAGCTTCTTTTCAGTTTTTAACGGAAGATATTTCCTTTTTCACCATAGCCTTCTATGGGCTTCCAAATATCACTTTGCAAATTCTACAAGAACAGTCTTAGCGAAACGCTTCTTGAGGGTAAAACTGTAACTCTGTGAGATGAATTAGCAGAACACAAAGCAGTTTCTCAGAAAGCTTCTTTTCTGCTTTTAATTGAAGATATATCCTCTTTCACCATAGCCCTTTAGGGGTTCCAAATATCACTTTACAAATTCCAAAAGAACAGTCTTAGCGGAAGTCTTCTTAAGAGGAAAGCTGTAACTCTGTGAGATGAAATAACAGAACACAAAGCAGTTTCTCGGAAACCTTCCTTTCAGTTTTTATCTTAGGATATTTCCCTTTTCACTATAGCCGTCTATGGGCTTCCAAATATCACTTTGCAGATTCCACAAGAACAGTCTTAGCGAAAGGCTTCTTGAGGGGAAAGCTGTAACTCTGTGAGATGAACTAACAGAACACAAAGGAGTTTCTCAGAAAACTTCCTTTCAGTTTTTAACTGAAGACATTTCCTTTTTCACCATAGACCACTATGGGCTTCCATATATCACTTTGAAATTTCCACAAGAACAGTCTTAGTGAACGGCTTGTTGAGGGGAAAGCTGTAAATCTGTGAGATGAATTAACAGAACACAAAGCACTTTCACAGAAAGCTTCTTTCCAGTTTTTATCTGAAGATATTTCCTTTATCGCCATAGCCCTCTATGGGCTTCCAAATATCACTTTACAAATTCCACAAGAACAGTCTTATTGGAAGGCCTCTTGAGGGGACAGCTATAACTCTGTGAGATGAATTAACAGAACACAAAGCAGTTTCTCAGAAACCTTCTTTTCAGTTTTTATCTTAGGATGTTTCCTTTTTCACTATAGTCCTCTATGGGCTTCGAAATATCACTTTGCAAATTCCACAAGAACAGTCTTAGCGAAAGGCTTCTTGAGGGGAAAGCTGTAAATCAGTGAGATGAATTAACAGAACACAAAGCAGTTTCTCAGAAAGCTTCTTTTCCGCGTTTAACTGAAGATATATCCTCTTTCACCATGGCCCTCTATGGGCTTCCAAATATCACTTTGCAAATTCCACAAGAACAGTCTTAGCGAAAGGCTTCTTGAGGGGAAATCTGTATGTCCGTGAGATGAACTAACAGAACACAAAGCAGTTTCTCAGAAAGCTTCCTTTCCCCTTTTACCTGAAGATATATCCTTTTTCACCATAGCCCTCTATGGGCTTTTGAATATCACTTTGCAAATCCAACAAGAACTTTCGTAGCGAAAGGCTTCTTGAGGGGAAAGCTGTAAATCTGTGAGATGAATAAACAGAACACAAAGCAGTTTCTCAGAAAGCTTCTTTCCAGTTTTTATCTGAGGACATTTCCTTTATCACCATAGCCCACTATGGGCTTCCAAATCTCACTTTACGAATTCCAAAAGAACAGACTTGGCGGAAGGCCTCTTGAGGGGAAAGCTGTAACTCTGGGAGATGAATTAACAGAACACATAACAGTTTCTCAGAAACCTTCTTTTCAGTTTTTATCTTAGGATATTTTCTTTTTCACTATACCCTCTATGTTCTTCCAAATATCACATTGCAAATTCCACAAGAACAGTCTTAGCCAATGGCTCTTGAGGGGAAAGCTGTAACTCTGTGAGGTGAATTAACAGAAAACAAAGTAGTTTCTCAGAATTCTTCTTTTCCGCTTTTAACTGAAGATATATCCTTTTTCACCATAGCCCTCTATGGTCTTCCAAATATCACTTTACAAATGTTACAAAACAGTCTTAGTGAAAGGCTTCTTGACAGGAAAGCTGCAACTCAGTGAGATGAATTAACAGAACACAAAGCAGTTTCTCAGAAAACTTCTTTTCAGTTTTTATCTTAGGAAACTTCCCTTTTCACTATACCCACTATGGGCTTCCAAATATCACTTTGCAGATTGCACAAGAACAGTCTTAGCGAAACGCTTCTTGAGGGTAAAACTGTAACTCTGTGAGATGAATTAGCAGAACACAAAGCAGTTTCTCAGAAAGCTTCTTTTCTGCTTTTAATTGAAGATATATCCTCTTTCACCATAGCCCTTTAGGGGTTCCAAATATCACTTTACAAATTCCAAAAGAACAGTCTTAGCGGAAGTCTTCTTAAGAGGAAAGCTGTAACTCTGTGAGATGAAATAACAGAACACAAAGCAGTTTCTCGGAAACCTTCCTTTCAGTTTTTATCTTAGGATATTTCCCTTTTCACTATAGCCGTCTATGGGCTTCCAAATATCACTTTGCAGATTCCACAAGAACAGTCTTAGCGAAAGGCTTCTTGAGGGGAAAGCTGTAACTCTGTGAGATGAACTAACAGAACACAAAGGAGTTTCTCAGAAAACTTCCTTTCAGTTTTTAACTGAAGACATTTCCTTTTTCACCATAGACCACTAAGGGCTTCCACATATCACTTTGAAATTTCCACAAGAACAGTCTTAGTGAACGGCTTGTTGAGGGGAAAGCTGTAAATCTGTGAGATGAATTAACAGAACACAAAGCACTTTCACAGAAAGCTTCTTTCCAGTTTTTATCTGAAGATATTTCCTTTATCGCCATAGCCCTCTATGGGCTTCCAAATATCACTTTACAAATTCCACAAGAACAGTCTTATTGGAAGGCCTCTTGAGGGGACAGCTATAACTCTGTGAGATGAATTAACAGAACACAAAGCAGTTTCTCAGAAAGCTTCTTTTCAGTTTTTATCTTAGGATGTTTCCTTTTTCACTGTAGTCCTCTATGGGCTTCCAAATATCACTTTGCAAATTCCACAAGAACAGTCTTAGCGAAAGGCTTCTTGAGGGAAAAGCTGTAACTCTCTGAGATGAATTAACAGAACACAAAGCAGTTTCTCAGAAAGCTTCTTTCCAGTTTTTAATGGAAGATATTTCCATTTTCACCATAGCCCTCTATGGGCTTCCAAATATCACTTTGCAAATTCCACAATAACCTTCTTAGCGAAAGGCTTCTTGAGGGGAAAGCTGTAACTCTGGGAGATGAATTAACAGAACACGAAGCAGTTTCTCAGAAAGCTTCTTTTCAGTTTTTATCTCAGGATAATTCCTTTTTCAACTGAGCCCTCTACGGGCTTCCAAATATCACTTTGCAAATTCCACAAGAACAGTCTTGGCGAAGGGCTACTTGAGAGGAAAGCTGTATCTCTGTGAGATGAATTAAAAGAACACAAAGCAGTTTTTCAGAAAGCTTCTTTTCAGTTTTTAACGGAAGATATTTCCTTTTTCACCATAGCCTTCTATGGGCTTCCAAATATCACTTTGCAAATTCCACAAGAACAGTCGCAGTGAAAGGCTTCTTGAGGGGAAGTTGTAACTCTGTGAGATGAATTAACAGAACACAAAGCAGTTGCTCAGAAAGCTTCTTTCCCGTTTTTAAAGGAAGATATTTCAGTTTTCACCATAGTCCTCTATGGGCTTCGAAATATCACTTTGCATATTCCACAAGAACAGTCTTAACGAAAAGCTTCTTGAGGGGAAAGCTGTAACTCTGTGAGATGAATTAACAGAACAGAAAGCAGTGTCTCAGAATGCTTTGTTCCAGTTTTTAACGGAAGATATTTCCTTTTTCACCATAGCCCTCTATGGGCTTCCACATATCACTTTGCAAATTCCACAAGAACATTCTTAGCGAAAGGCTTCTTGAGGGGAAAGCTGTAACTCTGTGAGATGAATTAACAGAACACAAAGCAATTTCTCAGAAAGCTTCTTTTCAGTTTTTAATGGAAGATATTTCCATTTTCACCTTTGCCATCTATGGGCTTCCAAATATAATTTTGAAAATCCAACAAGATCAGTCTTAGTGAAAGGATTGTTGAGCAGAAAGCTGTAACTCTGTGAGATGAATTAACAGAACACAAAGCAGTTTCTCAGAAAGCTTCTTTCCCGTTTTTAACTGAAGATATTTCCGTTTTCACCGTAGTCCTCTATGGGCTTCCAAATATCACTTTGCAATTTCCACAAGAACATTCTTAACGAAAAGGTTCTTGAGGTGAAAGCTGTAAATGTGGGAGATGAATTAACAGAACACAAAACAGTTTCTCAGAAAGCTTCCTTCCCGTTTTTAACGGAAGATATTTCGTTTTTCACCATAGCCCTCTATGGGCTTCCAAATATCACTTTGCAAATTCCACAAAAACAGTCTTAGTGAAAGGCTTCTTGAGGGGAATGCTGTAACTCTGTGAGATGAATTAAGAGAACACAAATCACTTTTTCACAAAGTTTCTTTCCAGTTTTTAACGCAAGATATTTCCGTTTTCACCATAGCCCCCTGAGGGGTTCCAAAATCACTTTGCAAATTCCACAAGAACAGTCTTAGCGAAAGGCTTCTTGAGGGGAAAGCTGTAACTCTCTGAGATGAATTAACAGAACACAAAGCGGTTTCTCAGAAAGCTTCTTTCCAGTTTTTAATGGAAGATATTTCCATTTTCACCATAGCCCTCTATGGGCTTCCAAATATCACTTTGCAAATTCCACAATAACCTTCTTAGCGAAAGGCTTCTTGAGGGGAAAGCTGTAACTCTGTGAGATGAATTAACAGAACACAAAGCAGTTTCTCAGAAAGCTTCTTTTCAGTTTTTATCTCAGGATAATTCCTTTTTCACCTTAGCCCTCTATGGGCTTCCAAATATCACTTTGCAAATTCCACAAGAACAGTCTTGGCGAAGGGCTACTTGAGAGGACAGCTGTATCTCTGTGAGATGAATTAACAGAACACAAAGCAGTTTTTCAGAAAGCTTCTTTTCAGTTTTTAACGGAAGATATTTCCTTTTTCACCATAGCCTTCTATGGGCTTCCAAATATCACTTTGCAAATTCTACAAGAACAGTCTTAGCGAAACGCTTCTTGAGGGTAAAACTGTAACTCTGTGAGATGAATTAGCAGAACACAAAGCAGTTTCTCAGAAAGCTTCTTTTCTGCTTTTAATTGAAGATATATCCTCTTTCACCATAGCCCTTTAGGGGTTCCAAATATCACTTTACAAATTCCAAAAGAACAGTCTTAGCGGAAGTCTTCTTAAGAGGAAAGCTGTAACTCTGTGAGATGAAATAACAGAACACAAAGCAGTTTCTCGGAAACCTTCCTTTCAGTTTTTATCTTAGGATATTTCCCTTTTCACTATAGCCGTCTATGGGCTTCCAAATATCACTTTGCAGATTCCACAAGAACAGTCTTAGCGAAAGGCTTCTTGAGGGGAAAGCTGTAACTCTGCGAGATGAACTAACAGAACACAAAGGAGTTTCTCAGAAAACTTCCTTTCAGTTTTTAACTGAAGACATTTCCTTTTTCACCATAGACCACTATGGGCTTCCATATATCACTTTGAAATTTCCACAAGAACAGTCTTAGTGAACGGCTTGTTGAGGGGAAAGCTGTAAATCTGTGAGATGAATTAACAGAACACAAAGCACTTTCACAGAAAGCTTCTTTCCAGTTTTTATCTGAAGATATTTCCTTTATCGCCATAGCCCTCTATGGGCTTCCAAATATCACTTTACAAATTCCACAAGAACAGTCTTATTGGAAGGCCTCTTGAGGGGACAGCTATAACTCTGTGAGATGAATTAACAGAACACAAAGCAGTTTCTCAGAAACCTTCTTTTCAGTTTTTATCTTAGGATGTTTCCTTTTTCACTATAGTCCTCTATGGGCTTCGAAATATCACTTTGCAAATTCCACAAGAACAGTCTTAGCGAAAGGCTTCTTGAGGGGAAAGCTGTAAATCAGTGAGGTGAATTAACAGAACACAAAGCAGTTTCTCAGAAAGCTTCTTTTCCGCGTTTAACTGAAGATATATCCTCTTTCACCATGGCCCTCTATGGGCTTCCAAATATCACTTTGCAAATTCCACAAGAACAGTCTTAGCGAAAGGCTTCTTGAGGGGAAATCTGTATGTCCGTGAGATGAACTAACAGAACACAAAGCAGTTTCTCAGAAAGCTTCCTTTCCCCTTTTACCTGAAGATATATCCTTTTTCACCATAGCCCTCTATGGGCTTTTGAATATCACTTTGCAAATCCAACAAGAACTTTCGTAGCGAAAGGCTTCTTGAGGGGAAAGCTGTAAATCTGTGAGATGAATAAACAGAACACAAAGCAGTTTCTCAGAAAGCTTCTTTCCAGTTTTTATCTGAGGACATTTCCTTTATCACCATAGCCCACTATGGGCTTCCAAATCTCACTTTACGAATTCCAAAAGAACAGACTTGGCGGAAGGCCTCTTGAGGGGAAAGCTGTAACTCTGGGAGATGAATTAACAGAACACATAACAGTTTCTCAGAAACCTTCTTTTCAGTTTTTATCTTAGGATATTTTCTTTTTCACTATACCCTCTATGTTCTTCCAAATATCACATTGCAAATTCCACAAGAACAGTCTTAGCCAATGGCTCTTGAGGGGAAAGCTGTAACTCTGTGAGGTGAATTAACAGAAAACAAAGTAGTTTCTCAGAATTCTTCTTTTCCGCTTTTAACTGAAGATATATCCTTTTTCACCATAGCCCTCTATGGTCTTCCAAATATCACTTTACAAATGTTACAAAACAGTCTTAGTGAAAGGCTTCTTGACAGGAAAGCTGCAACTCAGTGAGATGAATTAACAGAACACAAAGCAGTTTCTCAGAAAACTTCTTTTCAGTTTTTATCTTAGGAAACTTCCCTTTTCACTATACCCACTATGGGCTTCCAAATATCACTTTGCAGATTGCACAAGAACAGTCTTAGCGAAACGCTTCTTGAGGGTAAAACTGTAACTCTGTGAGATGAATTAGCAGAACACAAAGCAGTTTCTCAGAAAGCTTCTTTTCTGCTTTTAATTGAAGATATATCCTCTTTCACCATAGCCCTTTAGGGGTTCCAAATATCACTTTACAAATTCCAAAAGAACAGTCTTAGCGGAAGTCTTCTTAAGAGGAAAGCTGTAACTCTGTGAGATGAAATAACAGAACACAAAGCAGTTTCTCGGAAACCTTCCTTTCAGTTTTTATCTTAGGATATTTCCCTTTTCACTATAGCTGTCTATGGGCTTCCAAATATCACTTTGCAGATTCCACAAGAACATTCTTAGCGAAAGGCTTCTTGAGGGGAAAGCTGTAACTCTGTGAGATGAACTAACAGAACACAAAGGAGTTTCTCAGAAAACTTCCTTTCAGTTTTTAACTGAAGACATTTCCTTTTTCACCATAGACCACTAAGGGCTTCCACATATCACCTTGAAATTTCCACAAGAACAGTCTTAGTGAACGGCTTGTTGAGGGGAAAGCTGTAAATCTGTGAGATGAATTAACAGAACACAAAGCACTTTCACAGAAAGCTTCTTTCCAGTTTTTATCTGAAGATATTTCCTTTATCGCCATAGCCCTCTATGGGCTTCCAAATATCACTTTACAAATTCCACAAGAACAGTCTTATTGGAAGGCCTCTTGAGGGGACAGCTATAACTCTGTGAGATGAATTAACAGAACACAAAGCAGTTTCTCAGAAACCTTCTTTTCAGTTTTTATCTTAGGATGTTTCCTTTTTCACTATAGTCCTCTATGGGCTTCGAAATATCACTTTGCAAATTCCACAAGAACAGTCTTAGCGAAAGGCTTCTTGAGGGGAAAGCTGTAAATCTGTGAGATGAATTAACAGAACACAAAGCAGTTTCTCAGAAAGCTTCTTTTCCGCGTTTAACTGAAGATATATCCTCTTTCACCATGGCCCTCTATGGGCTTCCAAATATCACTTTGCAAATTCCACAAGAACAGTCTTAGCGAAAGGCTTCTTGAGGGGAAATCTGTATGTCCGTGAGATGAACTAACAGAACACAAAGCAGTTTCTCAGAAAGCTTCCTTTCCCCTTTTACCTGAAGATATATCCTTTTTCACCATAGCCCTCTATGGGCTTTTGAATATCACTTTGCAAATCCAACAAGAACTTTCGTAGCGAAAGGCTTCTTGAGGGGAAAGCTGTAAATCTGTGAGATGAATAAACAGAACACAAAGCAGTTTCTCAGAAAGCTTCTTTCCAGTTTTTATCTGAGGACATTTCCTTTATCACCATAGCCCACTATGGGCTTCCAAATCTCACTTTACGAATTCCAAAAGAACAGACTTGGCGGAAGGCCTCTTGAGGGGAAAGCTGTAACTCTGGGAGATGAATTAACAGAACACATAACAGTTTCTCAGAAACCTTCTTTTCAGTTTTTATCTTAGGATATTTTCTTTTTCACTATACCCTCTATGTTCTTCCAAATATCACATTGCAAATTCCACAAGAACAGTCTTAGCCAATGGCTCTTGAGGGGAAAGCTGTAACTCTGTGAGGTGAATTAACAGAAAACAAAGTAGTTTCTCAGAATTCTTCTTTTCCGCTTTTAACTGAAGATATATCCTTTTTCACCATAGCCCTCTATGGTCTTCCAAATATCACTTTACAAATGTTACAAAACAGTCTTAGTGAAAGGCTTCTTGACAGGAAAGCTGCAACTCAGTGAGATGAATTAACAGAACACAAAGCAGTTTCTCAGAAAACTTCTTTTCAGTTTTTATCTTAGGAAACTTCCCTTTTCACTATACCCACTATGGGCTTCCAAATATCACTTTGCAGATTGCACAAGAACAGTCTTAGCGAAACGCTTCTTGAGGGTAAAACTGTAACTCTGTGAGATGAATTAGCAGAACACAAAGCAGTTTCTCAGAAAGCTTCTTTTCTGCTTTTAATTGAAGATATATCCTCTTTCACCATAGCCCTTTAGGGGTTCCAAATATCACTTTACAAATTCCAAAAGAACAGTCTTAGCGGAAGTCTTCTTAAGAGGAAAGCTGTAACTCTGTGAGATGAAATAACAGAACACAAAGCAGTTTCTCGGAAACCTTCCTTTCAGTTTTTATCTTAGGATATTTCCCTTTTCACTATAGCCGTCTATGGGCTTCCAAATATCACTTTGCAGATTCCACAAGAACATTCTTAGCGAAAGGCTTCTTGAGGGGAAAGCTGTAACTCTGTGAGATGAACTAACAGAACACAAAGGAGTTTCTCAGAAAACTTCCTTTCAGTTTTTAACTGAAGACATTTCCTTTTTCACCATAGACCACTAAGGGCTTCCACATATCACTTTGAAATTTCCACAAGAACAGTCTTAGTGAACGGCTTGTTGAGGGGAAAGCTGTAAATCTGTGAGATGAATTAACAGAACACAAAGCACTTTCACAGAAAGCTTCTTTCCAGTTTTTATCTGAAGATATTTCCTTTATCGCCATAGCCCTCTATGGGCTTCCAAATATCACTTTACAAATTCCACAAGAACAGTCTTATTGGAAGGCCTCTTGAGGGGACAGCTATAACTCTGTGAGATGAATTAACAGAACACAAAGCAGTTTCTCAGAAAGCTTCTTTTCAGTTTTTATCTTAGGATGTTTCCTTTTTCACTGTAGTCCTCTATGGGCTTCCAAATATCACTTTGCAAATTCCACAAGAACAGTCTTAGCGAAAGGCTTCTTGAGGGAAAAGCTGTAACTCTCTGAGATGAATTAACAGAACACAAAGCAGTTTCTCAGAAAGCTTCTTTCCAGTTTTTAATGGAAGATATTTCCATTTTCACCATAGCCCTCTATGGGCTTCCAAATATCACTTTGCAAATTCCACAATAACCTTCTTAGCGAAAGGCTTCTTGAGGGGAAAGCTGTAACTCTGGGAGATGAATTAACAGAACACGAAGCAGTTTCTCAGAAAGCTTCTTTTCAGTTTTTATCTCAGGATAATTCCTTTTTCAACTGAGCCCTCTACGGGCTTCCAAATATCACTTTGCAAATTCCACAAGAACAGTCTTGGCGAAGGGCTACTTGAGAGGAAAGCTGTATCTCTGTGAGATGAATTAAAAGAACACAAAGCAGTTTTTCAGAAAGCTTCTTTTCAGTTTTTAACGGAAGATATTTCCTTTTTCACCATAGCCTTCTATGGGCTTCCAAATATCACTTTGCAAATTCCACAAGAACAGTCGCAGTGAAAGGCTTCTTGAGGGGAAGTTGTAACTCTGTGAGATGAATTAACAGAACACAAAGCAGTTGCTCAGAAAGCTTCTTTCCCGTTTTTAAAGGAAGATATTTCAGTTTTCACCATAGTCCTCTATGGGCTTCGAAATATCACTTTGCATATTCCACAAGAACAGTCTTAACGAAAAGCTTCTTGAGGGGAAAGCTGTAACTCTGTGAGATGAATTAACAGAACAGAAAGCAGTGTCTCAGAATGCTTTGTTCCAGTTTTTAACGGAAGATATTTCCTTTTTCACCATAGCCCTCTATGGGCTTCCACATATCACTTTGCAAATTCCACAAGAACATTCTTAGCGAAAGGCTTCTTGAGGGGAAAGCTGTAACTCTGTGAGATGAATTAACAGAACACAAAGCAATTTCTCAGAAAGCTTCTTTTCAGTTTTTAATGGAAGATATTTCCATTTTCACCTTTGCCATCTATGGGCTTCCAAATATAATTTTGAAAATCCAACAAGATCAGTCTTAGTGAAAGGATTGTTGAGCAGAAAGCTGTAACTCTGTGAGATGAATTAACAGAACACAAAGCAGTTTCTCAGAAAGCTTCTTTCCCGTTTTTAACTGAAGATATTTCCGTTTTCACCGTAGTCCTCTATGGGCTTCCAAATATCACTTTGCAATTTCCACAAGAACATTCTTAACGAAAAGGTTCTTGAGGTGAAAGCTGTAAATGTGGGAGATGAATTAACAGAACACAAAACAGTTTCTCAGAAAGCTTCCTTCCCGTTTTTAACGGAAGATATTTCGTTTTTCACCATAGCCCTCTATGGGCTTCCAAATATCACTTTGCAAATTCCACAAAAACAGTCTTAGTGAAAGGCTTCTTGAGGGGAATGCTGTAACTCTGTGAGATGAATTAACAGAACACAAATCACTTTTTCACAAAGTTTCTTTCCAGTTTTTAACGCAAGATATTTCCGTTTTCACCATAGCCCCCTGAGGGGTTCCAAAATCACTTTGCAAATTCCACAAGAACAGTCTTAGCGAAAGGCTTCTTGAGGGGAAAGCTGTAACTCTCTGAGATGAATTAACAGAACACAAAGCGGTTTCTCAGAAAGCTTCTTTCCAGTTTTTAATGGAAGATATTTCCATTTTCACCATAGCCCTCTATGGGCTTCCAAATATCACTTTGCAAATTCCACAATAACCTTCTTAGCGAAAGGCTTCTTGAGGGGAAAGCTGTAACTCTGTGAGATGAATTAACAGAACACAAAGCAGTTTCTCAGAAAGCTTCTTTTCAGTTTTTATCTCAGGATAATTCCTTTTTCACCTTAGCCCTCTATGGGCTTCCAAATATCACTTTGCAAATTCCACAAGAACAGTCTTGGCGAAGGGCTACTTGAGAGGACAGCTGTATCTCTGTGAGATGAATTAACAGAACACAAAGCAGTTTTTCAGAAAGCTTCTTTTCAGTTTTTAACGGAAGATATTTCCTTTTTCACCATAGCCTTCTATGGGCTTCCAAATATCACTTTGCAAATTCTACAAGAACAGTCTTAGCGAAACGCTTCTTGAGGGTAAAACTGTAACTCTGTGAGATGAATTAGCAGAACACAAAGCAGTTTCTCAGAAAGCTTCTTTTCTGCTTTTAATTGAAGATATATCCTCTTTCACCATAGCCCTTTAGGGGTTCCAAATATCACTTTACAAATTCCAAAAGAACAGTCTTAGCGGAAGTCTTCTTAAGAGGAAAGCTGTAACTCTGTGAGATGAAATAACAGAACACAAAGCAGTTTCTCGGAAACCTTCCTTTCAGTTTTTATCTTAGGATATTTCCCTTTTCACTATAGCCGTCTATGGGCTTCCAAATATCACTTTGCAGATTCCACAAGAACAGTCTTAGCGAAAGGCTTCTTGAGGGGAAAGCTGTAACTCTGCGAGATGAACTAACAGAACACAAAGGAGTTTCTCAGAAAACTTCCTTTCAGTTTTTAACTGAAGACATTTCCTTTTTCACCATAGACCACTATGGGCTTCCATATATCACTTTGAAATTTCCACAAGAACAGTCTTAGTGAACGGCTTGTTGAGGGGAAAGCTGTAAATCTGTGAGATGAATTAACAGAACACAAAGCACTTTCACAGAAAGCTTCTTTCCAGTTTTTATCTGAAGATATTTCCTTTATCGCCATAGCCCTCTATGGGCTTCCAAATATCACTTTACAAATTCCACAAGAACAGTCTTATTGGAAGGCCTCTTGAGGGGACAGCTATAACTCTGTGAGATGAATTAACAGAACACAAAGCAGTTTCTCAGAAACCTTCTTTTCAGTTTTTATCTTAGGATGTTTCCTTTTTCACTATAGTCCTCTATGGGCTTCGAAATATCACTTTGCAAATTCCACAAGAACAGTCTTAGCGAAAGGCTTCTTGAGGGGAAAGCTGTAAATCAGTGAGATGAATTAACAGAACACAAAGCAGTTTCTCAGAAAGCTTCTTTTCCGCGTTTAACTGAAGATATATCCTCTTTCACCATGGCCCTCTATGGGCTTCCAAATATCACTTTGCAAATTCCACAAGAACAGTCTTAGCGAAAGGCTTCTTGAGGGGAAATCTGTATGTCCGTGAGATGAACTAACAGAACACAAAGCAGTTTCTCAGAAAGCTTCCTTTCCCCTTTTACCTGAAGATATATCCTTTTTCACCATAGCCCTCTATGGGCTTTTGAATATCACTTTGCAAATCCAACAAGAACTTTCGTAGCGAAAGGCTTCTTGAGGGGAAAGCTGTAAATCTGTGAGATGAATAAACAGAACACAAAGCAGTTTCTCAGAAAGCTTCTTTCCAGTTTTTATCTGAGGACATTTCCTTTATCACCATAGCCCACTATGGGCTTCCAAATCTCACTTTACGAATTCCAAAAGAACAGACTTGGCGGAAGGCCTCTTGAGGGGAAAGCTGTAACTCTGGGAGATGAATTAACAGAACACATAACAGTTTCTCAGAAACCTTCTTTTCAGTTTTTATCTTAGGATATTTTCTTTTTCACTATACCCTCTATGTTCTTCCAAATATCACATTGCAAATTCCACAAGAACAGTCTTAGCCAATGGCTCTTGAGGGGAAAGCTGTAACTCTGTGAGGTGAATTAACAGAAAACAAAGTAGTTTCTCAGAATTCTTCTTTTCCGCTTTTAACTGAAGATATATCCTTTTTCACCATAGCCCTCTATGGTCTTCCAAATATCACTTTACAAATGTTACAAAACAGTCTTAGTGAAAGGCTTCTTGACAGGAAAGCTGCAACTCAGTGAGATGAATTAACAGAACACAAAGCAGTTTCTCAGAAAACTTCTTTTCAGTTTTTATCTTAGGAAACTTCCCTTTTCACTATACCCACTATGGGCTTCCAAATATCACTTTGCAGATTGCACAAGAACAGTCTTAGCGAAACGCTTCTTGAGGGTAAAACTGTAACTCTGTGAGATGAATTAGCAGAACACAAAGCAGTTTCTCAGAAAGCTTCTTTTCTGCTTTTAATTGAAGATATATCCTCTTTCACCATAGCCCTTTAGGGGTTCCAAATATCACTTTACAAATTCCAAAAGAACAGTCTTAGCGGAAGTCTTCTTAAGAGGAAAGCTGTAACTCTGTGAGATGAAATAACAGAACACAAAGCAGTTTCTCGGAAACCTTCCTTTCAGTTTTTATCTTAGGATATTTCCCTTTTCACTATAGCCGTCTATGGGCTTCCAAATATCACTTTGCAGATTCCACAAGAACATTCTTAGCGAAAGGCTTCTTGAGGGGAAAGCTGTAACTCTGTGAGATGAACTAACAGAACACAAAGGAGTTTCTCAGAAAACTTCCTTTCAGTTTTTAACTGAAGACATTTCCTTTTTCACCATAGACCACTAAGGGCTTCCACATATCACTTTGAAATTTCCACAAGAACAGTCTTAGTGAACGGCTTGTTGAGGGGAAAGCTGTAAATCTGTGAGATGAATTAACAGAACACAAAGCACTTTCACAGAAAGCTTCTTTCCAGTTTTTATCTGAAGATATTTCCTTTATCGCCATAGCCCTCTATGGGCTTCCAAATATCACTTTACAAATTCCACAAGAACAGTCTTATTGGAAGGCCTCTTGAGGGGACAGCTATAACTCTGTGAGATGAATTAACAGAACACAAAGCAGTTTCTCAGAAAGCTTCTTTTCAGTTTTTATCTTAGGATGTTTCCTTTTTCACTGTAGTCCTCTATGGGCTTCCAAATATCACTTTGCAAATTCCACAAGAACAGTCTTAGCGAAAGGCTTCTTGAGGGAAAAGCTGTAACTCTCTGAGATGAATTAACAGAACACAAAGCAGTTTCTCAGAAAGCTTCTTTCCAGTTTTTAATGGAAGATATTTCCATTTTCACCATAGCCCTCTATGGGCTTCCAAATATCACTTTGCAAATTCCACAATAACCTTCTTAGCGAAAGGCTTCTTGAGGGGAAAGCTGTAACTCTGGGAGATGAATTAACAGAACACGAAGCAGTTTCTCAGAAAGCTTCTTTTCAGTTTTTATCTCAGGATAATTCCTTTTTCAACTGAGCCCTCTACGGGCTTCCAAATATCACTTTGCAAATTCCACAAGAACAGTCTTGGCGAAGGGCTACTTGAGAGGAAAGCTGTATCTCTGTGAGATGAATTAAAAGAACACAAAGCAGTTTTTCAGAAAGCTTCTTTTCAGTTTTTAACGGAAGATATTTCCTTTTTCACCATAGCCTTCTATGGGCTTCCAAATATCACTTTGCAAATTCTACAAGAACAGTCTTAGCGAAACGCTTCTTGAGGGTAAAACTGTAACTCTGTGAGATGAATTAGCAGAACACAAAGCAGTTTCTCAGAAAGCTTCTTTTCTGCTTTTAATTGAAGATATATCCTCTTTCACCATAGCCCTTTAGGGGTTCCAAATATCACTTTACAAATTCCAAAAGAACAGTCTTAGCGGAAGTCTTCTTAAGAGGAAAGCTGTAACTCTGTGAGATGAAATAACAGAACACAAAGCAGTTTCTCGGAAACCTTCCTTTCAGTTTTTATCTTAGGATATTTCCCTTTTCACTATAGCCGTCTATGGGCTTCCAAATATCACTTTGCAGATTCCACAAGAACAGTCTTAGTGAAAGGCTTCTTGAGGGGAAAGCTGTAACTCTGTGAGATGAACTAACAGAACACAAAGGAGTTTCTCAGAAAACTTCCTTTCAGTTTTTAACTGAAGACATTTCCTTTTTCACCATAGACCACTATGGGCTTCCATATATCACTTTGAAATTTCCACAAGAACAGTCTTAGTGAACGGCTTGTTGAGGGGAAAGCTGTAAATCTGTGAGATGAATTAACAGAACACAAAGCACTTTCACAGAAAGCTTCTTTCCAGTTTTTATCTGAAGATATTTCCTTTATCGCCATAGCCCTCTATGGGCTTCCAAATATCACTTTACAAATTCCACAAGAACAGTCTTATTGGAAGGCCTCTTGAGGGGACAGCTATAACTCTGTGAGATGAATTAACAGAACACAAAGCAGTTTCTCAGAAACCTTCTTTTCAGTTTTTATCTTAGGATGTTTCCTTTTTCACTATAGTCCTCTATGGGCTTCGAAATATCACTTTGCAAATTCCACAAGAACAGTCTTAGCGAAAGGCTTCTTGAGGGGAAAGCTGTAAATCAGTGAGATGAATTAACAGAACACAAAGCAGTTTCTCAGAAAGCTTCTTTTCCGCGTTTAACTGAAGATATATCCTCTTTCACCATGGCCCTCTATGGGCTTCCAAATATCACTTTGCAAATTCCACAAGAACAGTCTTAGCGAAAGGCTTCTTGAGGGGAAATCTGTATGTCCGTGAGATGAACTAACAGAACACAAAGCAGTTTCTCAGAAAGCTTCCTTTCCCCTTTTACCTGAAGATATATCCTTTTTCACCATAGCCCTCTATGGGCTTTTGAATATCACTTTGCAAATCCAACAAGAACTTTCGTAGCGAAAGGCTTCTTGAGGGGAAAGCTGTAAATCTGTGAGATGAATAAACAGAACACAAAGCAGTTTCTCAGAAAGCTTCTTTCCAGTTTTTATCTGAGGACATTTCCTTTATCACCATAGCCCACTATGGGCTTCCAAATCTCACTTTACGAATTCCAAAAGAACAGACTTGGCGGAAGGCCTCTTGAGGGGAAAGCTGTAACTCTGGGAGATGAATTAACAGAACACATAACAGTTTCTCAGAAACCTTCTTTTCAGTTTTTATCTTAGGATATTTTCTTTTTCACTATACCCTCTATGTTCTTCCAAATATCACATTGCAAATTCCACAAGAACAGTCTTAGCCAATGGCTCTTGAGGGGAAAGCTGTATGTCCGTGAGATGAACTAACAGAACACAAAGCAGTTTCTCAGAAAGCTTCCTTTCCCCTTTTACCTGAAGATATATCCTTTTTCACCATAGCCCTCTATGGGCTTTTGAATATCACTTTGCAAATCCAACAAGAACTTTCGTAGCGAAAGGCTTCTTGAGGGGAAAGCTGTAAATCTGTGAGATGAATAAACAGAACACAAAGCAGTTTCTCAGAAAGCTTCTTTCCAGTTTTTATCTGAGGACATTTCCTTTATCACCATAGCCCACTATGGGCTTCCAAATCTCACTTTACGAATTCCAAAAGAACAGACTTGGCGGAAGGCCTCTTGAGGGGAAAGCTGTAACTCTGGGAGATGAATTAACAGAACACATAACAGTTTCTCAGAAACCTTCTTTTCAGTTTTTATCTTAGGATATTTTCTTTTTCACTATACCCTCTATGTTCTTCCAAATATCACATTGCAAATTCCACAAGAACAGTCTTAGCCAATGGCTCTTGAGGGGAAAGCTGTAACTCTGTGAGGTGAATTAACAGAAAACAAAGTAGTTTCTCAGAATTCTTCTTTTCCGCTTTTAACTGAAGATATATCCTTTTTCACCATAGCCCTCTATGGTCTTCCAAATATCACTTTACAAATGTTACAAAACAGTCTTAGTGAAAGGCTTCTTGACAGGAAAGCTGCAACTCAGTGAGATGAATTAACAGAACACAAAGCAGTTTCTCAGAAAACTTCTTTTCAGTTTTTATCTTAGGAAACTTCCCTTTTCACTATACCCACTATGGGCTTCCAAATATCACTTTGCAGATTGCACAAGAACAGTCTTAGGGAAACGCTTCTTGAGGGTAAAACTGTAACTCTGTGAGATGAATTAGCAGAACACAAAGCAGTTTCTCAGAAAGCTTCTTTTCTGCTTTTAATTGAAGATATATCCTCTTTCACCATAGCCCTTTAGGGGTTCCAAATATCACTTTACAAATTCCAAAAGAACAGTCTTAGCGGAAGTCTTCTTAAGAGGAAAGCTGTAACTCTGTGAGATGAAATAACAGAACACAAAGCAGTTTCTCGGAAACCTTCCTTTCAGTTTTTATCTTAGGATATTTCCCTTTTCACTATAGCCGTCTATGGGCTTCCAAATATCACTTTGCAGATTCCACAAGAACATTCTTAGCGAAAGGCTTCTTGAGGGGAAAGCTGTAACTCTGTGAGATGAACTAACAGAACACAAAGGAGTTTCTCAGAAAACTTCCTTTCAGTTTTTAACTGAAGACATTTCCTTTTTCACCATAGACCACTAAGGGCTTCCACATATCACTTTGAAATTTCCACAAGAACAGTCTTAGTGAACGGCTTGTTGAGGGGAAAGCTGTAAATCTGTGAGATGAATTAACAGAACACAAAGCACTTTCACAGAAAGCTTCTTTCCAGTTTTTATCTGAAGATATTTCCTTTATCGCCATAGCCCTCTATGGGCTTCCAAATATCACTTTACAAATTCCACAAGAACAGTCTTATTGGAAGGCCTCTTGAGGGGACAGCTATAACTCTGTGAGATGAATTAACAGAACACAAAGCAGTTTCTCAGAAACCTTCTTTTCAGTTTTTATCTTAGGATGTTTCCTTTTTCACTGTAGTCCTCTATGGGCTTCCAAATATCACTTTGCAAATTCCACAAGAACAGTCTTAGCGAAAGGCTTCTTGAGGGAAAAGCTGTAACTCTCTGAGATGAATTAACAGAACACAAAGCAGTTTCTCAGAAAGCTTCTTTCCAGTTTTTAATGGAAGATATTTCCATTTTCACCATAGCCCTCTATGGGCTTCCAAATATCACTTTGCAAATTCCACAATAACCTTCTTAGCGAAAGGCTTCTTGAGGGGAAAGCTGTAACTCTGGGAGATGAATTAACAGAACACGAAGCAGTTTCTCAGAAAGCTTCTTTTCAGTTTTTATCTCAGGATAATTCCTTTTTCAACTTAGCCCTCTACGGGCTTCCAAATATCACTTTGCAAATTCCACAAGAACAGTCTTGGCGAAGGGCTACTTGAGAGGAAAGCTGTATCTCTGTGAGATGAATTAAAAGAACACAAAGCAGTTTTTCAGAAAGCTTCTTTTCAGTTTTTAACGGAAGATATTTCCTTTTTCACCATAGCCTTCTATGGGCTTCCAAATATCACTTTGCAAATTCCACAAGAACAGTCGCAGTGAAAGGCTTCTTGAGGGGAAGTTGTAACTCTGTGAGATGAATTAACAGAACACAAAGCAGTTGCTCAGAAAGCTTCTTTCCCGTTTTTAAAGGAAGATATTTCAGTTTTCACCATAGTCCTCTATGGGCTTCGAAATATCACTTTGCATATTCCACAAGAACAGTCTTAACGAAAAGCTTCTTGAGGGGAAAGCTGTAACTCTGTGAGATGAATTAACAGAACAGAAAGCAGTGTCTCAGAATGCTTTGTTCCAGTTTTTAACGGAAGATATTTCCTTTTTCACCATAGCCCTCTATGGGCTTCCACATATCACTTTGCAAATTCCACAAGAACATTCTTAGCGAAAGGCTTCTTGAGGGGAAAGCTGTAACTCTGTGAGATGAATTAACAGAACACAAAGCAATTTCTCAGAAAGCTTCTTTTCAGTTTTTAATGGAAGATATTTCCATTTTCACCTTTGCCATCTATGGGCTTCCAAATATAATTTTGAAAATCCAACAAGATCAGTCTTAGTGAAAGGATTGTTGAGCAGAAAGCTGTAACTCTGTGAGATGAATTAACAGAACACAAAGCAGTTTCTCAGAAAGCTTCTTACCCGTTTTTAACTGAAGATATTTCCGTTTTCACCGTAGTCCTCTATGGGCTTCCAAATATCACTTTGCAATTTCCACAAGAACATTCTTAACGAAAAGGTTCTTGAGGTGAAAGCTGTAAATGTGGGAGATGAATTAACAGAACACAAAACAGTTTCTCAGAAAGCTTCCTTCCCGTTTTTAACGGAAGATATTTCGTTTTTCACCATAGCCCTCTATGGGCTTCCAAATATCACTTTGCAAATTCCACAAAAACAGTCTTAGTGAAAGGCTTCTTGAGGGGAATGCTGTAACTCTGTGAGATGAATTAAGAGAACACAAATCACTTTTTCACAAAGTTTCTTTCCAGTTTTTAACGCAAGATATTTCCGTTTTCACCATAGCCCCCTGAGGGGTTCCAAAATCACTTTGCAAATTCCACAAGAACAGTCTTAGCGAAAGGCTTCTTGAGGGGAAAGCTGTAACTCTCTGAGATGAATTAACAGAACACAAAGCGGTTTCTCAGAAAGCTTCTTTCCAGTTTTTAATGGAAGATATTTCCATTTTCACCATAGCCCTCTATGGGCTTCCAAATATCACTTTGCAAATTCCACAATAACCTTCTTAGCGAAAGGCTTCTTGAGGGGAAAGCTGTAACTCTGTGAGATGAATTAACAGAACACAAAGCAGTTTCTCAGAAAGCTTCTTTTCAGTTTTTATCTCAGGATAATTCCTTTTTCACCTTAGCCCTCTATGGGCTTCCAAATATCACTTTGCAAATTCCACAAGAACAGTCTTGGCGAAGGGCTACTTGAGAGGACAGCTGTATCTCTGTGAGATGAATTAACAGAACACAAAGCAGTTTTTCAGAAAGCTTCTTTTCAGTTTTTAACGGAAGATATTTCCTTTTTCACCATAGCCTTCTATGGGCTTCCAAATATCACTTTGCAAATTCTACAAGAACAGTCTTAGCGAAACGCTTCTTGAGGGTAAAACTGTAACTCTGTGAGATGAATTAGCAGAACACAAAGCAGTTTCTCAGAAAGCTTCTTTTCTGCTTTTAATTGAAGATATATCCTCTTTCACCATAGCCCTTTAGGGGTTCCAAATATCACTTTACAAATTCCAAAAGAACAGTCTTAGCGGAAGTCTTCTTAAGAGGAAAGCTGTAACTCTGTGAGATGAAATAACAGAACACAAAGCAGTTTCTCGGAAACCTTCCTTTCAGTTTTTATCTTAGGATATTTCCCTTTTCACTATAGCCGTCTATGGGCTTCCAAATATCACTTTGCAGATTCCACAAGAACAGTCTTAGCGAAAGGCTTCTTGAGGGGAAAGCTGTAACTCTGCGAGATGAACTAACAGAACACAAAGGAGTTTCTCAGAAAACTTCCTTTCAGTTTTTAACTGAAGACATTTCCTTTTTCACCATAGACCACTATGGGCTTCCATATATCACTTTGAAATTTCCACAAGAACAGTCTTAGTGAACGGCTTGTTGAGGGGAAAGCTGTAAATCTGTGAGATGAATTAACAGAACACAAAGCACTTTCACAGAAAGCTTCTTTCCAGTTTTTATCTGAAGATATTTCCTTTATCGCCATAGCCCTCTATGGGCTTCCAAATATCACTTTACAAATTCCACAAGAACAGTCTTATTGGAAGGCCTCTTGAGGGGACAGCTATAACTCTGTGAGATGAATTAACAGAACACAAAGCAGTTTCTCAGAAACCTTCTTTTCAGTTTTTATCTTAGGATGTTTCCTTTTTCACTATAGTCCTCTATGGGCTTCGAAATATCACTTTGCAAATTCCACAAGAACAGTCTTAGCGAAAGGCTTCTTGAGGGGAAAGCTGTAAATCAGTGAGATGAATTAACAGAACACAAAGCAGTTTCTCAGAAAGCTTCTTTTCCGCGTTTAACTGAAGATATATCCTCTTTCACCATGGCCCTCTATGGGCTTCCAAATATCACATTGCAAATTCCACAAGAACAGTCTTAGCGAAAGGCTTCTTGAGGGGAAAGCTGTATGTCCGTGAGATGAACTAACAGAACACAAAGCAGTTTCTCAGAAAGCTTCCTTTCCCCTTTTACCTGAAGATATATCCTTTTTCACCATAGCCCTCTATGGGCTTTTGAATATCACTTTGCAAATCCAACAAGAACTTTCGTAGCGAAAGGCTTCTTGAGGGGAAAGCTGTAAATCTGTGAGATGAATAAACAGAACACAAAGCAGTTTCTCAGAAAGCTTCTTTCCAGTTTTTATCTGAGGACATTTCCTTTATCACCATAGCCCACTATGGGCTTCCAAATCTCACTTTACGAATTCCAAAAGAACAGACTTGGCGGAAGGCCTCTTGAGGGGAAAGCTGTAACTCTGGGAGATGAATTAACAGAACACATAACAGTTTCTCAGAAACCTTCTTTTCAGTTTTTATCTTAGGATATTTTCTTTTTCACTATACCCTCTATGTTCTTCCAAATATCACATTGCAAATTCCACAAGAACAGTCTTAGCCAATGGCTCTTGAGGGGAAAGCTGTAACTCTGTGAGGTGAATTAACAGAAAACAAAGTAGTTTCTCAGAATTCTTCTTTTCCGCTTTTAACTGAAGATATATCCTTTTTCACCATAGCCCTCTATGGTCTTCCAAATATCACTTTACAAATGTTACAAAACAGTCTTAGTGAAAGGCTTCTTGACAGGAAAGCTGCAACTCAGTGAGATGAATTAACAGAACACAAAGCAGTTTCTCAGAAAACTTCTTTTCAGTTTTTATCTTAGGAAACTTCCCTTTTCACTATACCCACTATGGGCTTCCAAATATCACTTTGCAGATTGCACAAGAACAGTCTTAGCGAAACGCTTCTTGAGGGTAAAACTGTAACTCTGTGAGATGAATTAGCAGAACACAAAGCAGTTTCTCAGAAAGCTTCTTTTCTGCTTTTAATTGAAGATATATCCTCTTTCACCATAGCCCTTTAGGGGTTCCAAATATCACTTTACAAATTCCAAAAGAACAGTCTTAGCGGAAGTCTTCTTAAGAGGAAAGCTGTAACTCTGTGAGATGAAATAACAGAACACAAAGCAGTTTCTCGGAAACCTTCCTTTCAGTTTTTATCTTAGGATATTTCCCTTTTCACTATAGCCGTCTATGGGCTTCCAAATATCACTTTGCAGATTCCACAAGAACATTCTTAGCGAAAGGCTTCTTGAGGGGAAAGCTGTAACTCTGTGAGATGAACTAACAGAACACAAAGGAGTTTCTCAGAAAACTTCCTTTCAGTTTTTAACTGAAGACATTTCCTTTTTCACCATAGACCACTAAGGGCTTCCACATATCACTTTGAAATTTCCACAAGAACAGTCTTAGTGAACGGCTTGTTGAGGGGAAAGCTGTAAATCTGTGAGATGAATTAACAGAACACAAAGCACTTTCACAGAAAGCTTCTTTCCAGTTTTTATCTGAAGATATTTCCTTTATCGCCATAGCCCTCTATGGGCTTCCAAATATCACTTTACAAATTCCACAAGAACAGTCTTATTGGAAGGCCTCTTGAGGGGACAGCTATAACTCTGTGAGATGAATTAACAGAACACAAAGCAGTTTCTCAGAAAGCTTCTTTTCAGTTTTTATCTTAGGATGTTTCCTTTTTCACTGTAGTCCTCTATGGGCTTCCAAATATCACTTTGCAAATTCCACAAGAACAGTCTTAGCGAAAGGCTTCTTGAGGGAAAAGCTGTAACTCTCTGAGATGAATTAACAGAACACAAAGCAGTTTCTCAGAAAGCTTCTTTCCAGTTTTTAATGGAAGATATTTCCATTTTCACCATAGCCCTCTATGGGCTTCCAAATATCACTTTGCAAATTCCACAATAACCTTCTTAGCGAAAGGCTTCTTGAGGGGAAAGCTGTAACTCTGGGAGATGAATTAACAGAACACGAAGCAGTTTCTCAGAAAGCTTCTTTTCAGTTTTTATCTCAGGATAATTCCTTTTTCAACTGAGCCCTCTACGGGCTTCCAAATATCACTTTGCAAATTCCACAAGAACAGTCTTGGCGAAGGGCTACTTGAGAGGAAAGCTGTATCTCTGTGAGATGAATTAAAAGAACACAAAGCAGTTTTTCAGAAAGCTTCTTTTCAGTTTTTAACGGAAGATATTTCCTTTTTCACCATAGCCTTCTATGGGCTTCCAAATATCACTTTGCAAATTCTACAAGAACAGTCTTAGCGAAACGCTTCTTGAGGGTAAAACTGTAACTCTGTGAGATGAATTAGCAGAACACAAAGCAGTTTCTCAGAAAGCTTCTTTTCTGCTTTTAATTGAAGATATATCCTCTTTCACCATAGCCCTTTAGGGGTTCCAAATATCACTTTACAAATTCCAAAAGAACAGTCTTAGCGGAAGTCTTCTTAAGAGGAAAGCTGTAACTCTGTGAGATGAAATAACAGAACACAAAGCAGTTTCTCGGAAACCTTCCTTTCAGTTTTTATCTTAGGATATTTCCCTTTTCACTATAGCCGTCTATGGGCTTCCAAATATCACTTTGCAGATTCCACAAGAACAGTCTTAGCGAAAGGCTTCTTGAGGGGAAAGCTGTAAATCAGTGAGATGAATTAACAGAACACAAAGCAGTTTCTCAGAAAGCTTCTTTTCCGCGTTTAACTGAAGATATATCCTCTTTCACCATGGCCCTCTATGGGCTTCCAAATATCACTTTGCAAATTCCACAAGAACAGTCTTAGCGAAAGGCTTCTTGAGGGGAAATCTGTATGTCCGTGAGATGAACTAACAGAACACAAAGCAGTTTCTCAGAAAGCTTCCTTTCCCCTTTTACCTGAAGATATATCCTTTTTCACCATAGCCCTCTATGGGCTTTTGAATATCACTTTGCAAATCCAACAAGAACTTTCGTAGCGAAAGGCTTCTTGAGGGGAAAGCTGTAAATCTGTGAGATGAATAAACAGAACACAAAGCAGTTTCTCAGAAAGCTTCTTTCCAGTTTTTATCTGAGGACATTTCCTTTATCACCATAGCCCACTATGGGCTTCCAAATCTCACTTTACGAATTCCAAAAGAACAGACTTGGCGGAAGGCCTCTTGAGGGGAAAGCTGTAACTCTGGGAGATGAATTAACAGAACACATAACAGTTTCTCAGAAACCTTCTTTTCAGTTTTTATCTTAGGATATTTTCTTTTTCACTATACCCTCTATGTTCTTCCAAATATCACATTGCAAATTCCACAAGAACAGTCTTAGCCAATGGCTCTTGAGGGGAAAGCTGTATGTCCGTGAGATGAACTAACAGAACACAAAGCAGTTTCTCAGAAAGCTTCCTTTCCCCTTTTACCTGAAGATATATCCTTTTTCACCATAGCCCTCTATGGGCTTTTGAATATCACTTTGCAAATCCAACAAGAACTTTCGTAGCGAAAGGCTTCTTGAGGGGAAAGCTGTAAATCTGTGAGATGAATAAACAGAACACAAAGCAGTTTCTCAGAAAGCTTCTTTCCAGTTTTTATCTGAGGACATTTCCTTTATCACCATAGCCCACTATGGGCTTCCAAATCTCACTTTACGAATTCCAAAAGAACAGACTTGGCGGAAGGCCTCTTGAGGGGAAAGCTGTAACTCTGGGAGATGAATTAACAGAACACATAACAGTTTCTCAGAAACCTTCTTTTCAGTTTTTATCTTAGGATATTTTCTTTTTCACTATACCCTCTATGTTCTTCCAAATATCACATTGCAAATTCCACAAGAACAGTCTTAGCCAATGGCTCTTGAGGGGAAAGCTGTAACTCTGTGAGGTGAATTAACAGAAAACAAAGTAGTTTCTCAGAATTCTTCTTTTCCGCTTTTAACTGAAGATATATCCTTTTTCACCATAGCCCTCTATGGTCTTCCAAATATCACTTTACAAATGTTACAAAACAGTCTTAGTGAAAGGCTTCTTGACAGGAAAGCTGCAACTCAGTGAGATGAATTAACAGAACACAAAGCAGTTTCTCAGAAAACTTCTTTTCAGTTTTTATCTTAGGAAACTTCCCTTTTCACTATACCCACTATGGGCTTCCAAATATCACTTTGCAGATTGCACAAGAACAGTCTTAGGGAAACGCTTCTTGAGGGTAAAACTGTAACTCTGTGAGATGAATTAGCAGAACACAAAGCAGTTTCTCAGAAAGCTTCTTTTCTGCTTTTAATTGAAGATATATCCTCTTTCACCATAGCCCTTTAGGGGTTCCAAATATCACTTTACAAATTCCAAAAGAACAGTCTTAGCGGAAGTCTTCTTAAGAGGAAAGCTGTAACTCTGTGAGATGAAATAACAGAACACAAAGCAGTTTCTCGGAAACCTTCCTTTCAGTTTTTATCTTAGGATATTTCCCTTTTCACTATAGCCGTCTATGGGCTTCCAAATATCACTTTGCAGATTCCACAAGAACATTCTTAGCGAAAGGCTTCTTGAGGGGAAAGCTGTAACTCTGTGAGATGAACTAACAGAACACAAAGGAGTTTCTCAGAAAACTTCCTTTCAGTTTTTAACTGAAGACATTTCCTTTTTCACCATAGACCACTAAGGGCTTCCACATATCACTTTGAAATTTCCACAAGAACAGTCTTAGTGAACGGCTTGTTGAGGGGAAAGCTGTAAATCTGTGAGATGAATTAACAGAACACAAAGCACTTTCACAGAAAGCTTCTTTCCAGTTTTTATCTGAAGATATTTCCTTTATCGCCATAGCCCTCTATGGGCTTCCAAATATCACTTTACAAATTCCACAAGAACAGTCTTATTGGAAGGCCTCTTGAGGGGACAGCTATAACTCTGTGAGATGAATTAACAGAACACAAAGCAGTTTCTCAGAAACCTTCTTTTCAGTTTTTATCTTAGGATGTTTCCTTTTTCACTGTAGTCCTCTATGGGCTTCCAAATATCACTTTGCAAATTCCACAAGAACAGTCTTAGCGAAAGGCTTCTTGAGGGAAAAGCTGTAACTCTCTGAGATGAATTAACAGAACACAAAGCAGTTTCTCAGAAAGCTTCTTTCCAGTTTTTAATGGAAGATATTTCCATTTTCACCATAGCCCTCTATGGGCTTCCAAATATCACTTTGCAAATTCCACAATAACCTTCTTAGCGAAAGGCTTCTTGAGGGGAAAGCTGTAACTCTGGGAGATGAATTAACAGAACACGAAGCAGTTTCTCAGAAAGCTTCTTTTCAGTTTTTATCTCAGGATAATTCCTTTTTCAACTTAGCCCTCTACGGGCTTCCAAATATCACTTTGCAAATTCCACAAGAACAGTCTTGGCGAAGGGCTACTTGAGAGGAAAGCTGTATCTCTGTGAGATGAATTAAAAGAACACAAAGCAGTTTTTCAGAAAGCTTCTTTTCAGTTTTTAACGGAAGATATTTCCTTTTTCACCATAGCCTTCTATGGGCTTCCAAATATCACTTTGCAAATTCCACAAGAACAGTCGCAGTGAAAGGCTTCTTGAGGGGAAGTTGTAACTCTGTGAGATGAATTAACAGAACACAAAGCAGTTGCTCAGAAAGCTTCTTTCCCGTTTTTAAAGGAAGATATTTCAGTTTTCACCATAGTCCTCTATGGGCTTCGAAATATCACTTTGCATATTCCACAAGAACAGTCTTAACGAAAAGCTTCTTGAGGGGAAAGCTGTAACTCTGTGAGATGAATTAACAGAACAGAAAGCAGTGTCTCAGAATGCTTTGTTCCAGTTTTTAACGGAAGATATTTCCTTTTTCACCATAGCCCTCTATGGGCTTCCACATATCACTTTGCAAATTCCACAAGAACATTCTTAGCGAAAGGCTTCTTGAGGGGAAAGCTGTAACTCTGTGAGATGAATTAACAGAACACAAAGCAATTTCTCAGAAAGCTTCTTTTCAGTTTTTAATGGAAGATATTTCCATTTTCACCTTTGCCATCTATGGGCTTCCAAATATAATTTTGAAAATCCAACAAGATCAGTCTTAGTGAAAGGATTGTTGAGCAGAAAGCTGTAACTCTGTGAGATGAATTAACAGAACACAAAGCAGTTTCTCAGAAAGCTTCTTACCCGTTTTTAACTGAAGATATTTCCGTTTTCACCGTAGTCCTCTATGGGCTTCCAAATATCACTTTGCAATTTCCACAAGAACATTCTTAACGAAAAGGTTCTTGAGGTGAAAGCTGTAAATGTGGGAGATGAATTAACAGAACACAAAACAGTTTCTCAGAAAGCTTCCTTCCCGTTTTTAACGGAAGATATTTCGTTTTTCACCATAGCCCTCTATGGGCTTCCAAATATCACTTTGCAAATTCCACAAAAACAGTCTTAGTGAAAGGCTTCTTGAGGGGAATGCTGTAACTCTGTGAGATGAATTAAGAGAACACAAATCACTTTTTCACAAAGTTTCTTTCCAGTTTTTAACGCAAGATATTTCCGTTTTCACCATAGCCCCCTGAGGGGTTCCAAAATCACTTTGCAAATTCCACAAGAACAGTCTTAGCGAAAGGCTTCTTGAGGGGAAAGCTGTAACTCTCTGAGATGAATTAACAGAACACAAAGCGGTTTCTCAGAAAGCTTCTTTCCAGTTTTTAATGGAAGATATTTCCATTTTCACCATAGCCCTCTATGGGCTTCCAAATATCACTTTGCAAATTCCACAATAACCTTCTTAGCGAAAGGCTTCTTGAGAGGAAAGCTGTAACTCTGTGAGATGAATTAACAGAACACAAAGCAGTTTCTCAGAAAGCTTCTTTTCAGTTTTTATCTCAGGATAATTCCTTTTTCACCTTAGCCCTCTATGGGCTTCCAAATATCACTTTGCAAATTCCACAAGAACAGTCTTGGCGAAGGGCTACTTGAGAGGACAGCTGTATCTCTGTGAGATGAATTAACAGAACACAAAGCAGTTTTTCAGAAAGCTTCTTTTCAGTTTTTAACGGAAGATATTTCCTTTTTCACCATAGCCTTCTATGGGCTTCCAAATATCACTTTGCAAATTCTACAAGAACAGTCTTAGCGAAACGCTTCTTGAGGGTAAAACTGTAACTCTGTGAGATGAATTAGCAGAACACAAAGCAGTTTCTCAGAAAGCTTCTTTTCTGCTTTTAATTGAAGATATATCCTCTTTCACCATAGCCCTTTAGGGGTTCCAAATATCACTTTACAAATTCCAAAAGAACAGTCTTAGCGGAAGTCTTCTTAAGAGGAAAGCTGTAACTCTGTGAGATGAAATAACAGAACACAAAGCAGTTTCTCGGAAACCTTCCTTTCAGTTTTTATCTTAGGATATTTCCCTTTTCACTATAGCCGTCTATGGGCTTCCAAATATCACTTTGCAGATTCCACAAGAACAGTCTTAGCGAAAGGCTTCTTGAGGGGAAAGCTGTAACTCTGTGAGATGAACTAACAGAACACAAAGGAGTTTCTCAGAAAACTTCCTTTCAGTTTTTAACTGAAGACATTTCCTTTTTCACCATAGACCACTATGGGCTTCCATATATCACTTTGAAATTTCCACAAGAACAGTCTTAGTGAACGGCTTGTTGAGGGGAAAGCTGTAAATCTGTGAGATGAATTAACAGAACACAAAGCACTTTCACAGAAAGCTTCTTTCCAGTTTTTATCTGAAGATATTTCCTTTATCGCCATAGCCCTCTATGGGCTTCCAAATATCACTTTACAAATTCCACAAGAACAGTCTTATTGGAAGGCCTCTTGAGGGGACAGCTATAACTCTGTGAGATGAATTAACAGAACACAAAGCAGTTTCTCAGAAACCTTCTTTTCAGTTTTTATCTTAGGATGTTTCCTTTTTCACTATAGTCCTCTATGGGCTTCGAAATATCACTTTGCAAATTCCACAAGAACAGTCTTAGCGAAAGGCTTCTTGAGGGGAAAGCTGTAAATCAGTGAGATGAATTAACAGAACACAAAGCAGTTTCTCAGAAAGCTTCTTTTCCGCGTTTAACTGAAGATATATCCTCTTTCACCATGGCCCTCTATGGGCTTCCAAATATCACATTGCAAATTCCACAAGAACAGTCTTAGCGAAAGGCTTCTTGAGGGGAAAGCTGTATGTCCGTGAGATGAACTAACAGAACACAAAGCAGTTTCTCAGAAAGCTTCCTTTCCCCTTTTACCTGAAGATATATCCTTTTTCACCATAGCCCTCTATGGGCTTTTGAATATCACTTTGCAAATCCAACAAGAACTTTCGTAGAGAAAGGCTTCTTGAGGGGAAAGCTGTAAATCTGTGAGATGAATAAACAGAACACAAAGCAGTTTCTCAGAAAGCTTCTTTCCAGTTTTTATCTGAGGACATTTCCTTTATCACCATAGCCCACTATGGGCTTCCAAATCTCACTTTACGAATTCCAAAAGAACAGACTTGGCGGAAGGCCTCTTGAGGGGAAAGCTGTAACTCTGGGAGATGAATTAACAGAACACATAACAGTTTCTCAGAAACCTTCTTTTCAGTTTTTATCTTAGGATATTTTCTTTTTCACTATACCCTCTATGTTCTTCCAAATATCACATTGCAAATTCCACAAGAACAGTCTTAGCCAATGGCTCTTGAGGGGAAAGCTGTAACTCTGTGAGGTGAATTAACAGAAAACAAAGTAGTTTCTCAGAATTCTTCTTTTCCGCTTTTAACTGAAGATATATCCTTTTTCACCATAGCCCTCTATGGTCTTCCAAATATCACTTTACAAATGTTACAAAACAGTCTTAGTGAAAGGCTTCTTGACAGGAAAGCTGCAACTCAGTGAGATGAATTAACAGAACACAAAGCAGTTTCTCAGAAAACTTCTTTTCAGTTTTTATCTTAGGAAACTTCCCTTTTCACTATACCCACTATGGGCTTCCAAATATCACTTTGCAGATTGCACAAGAACAGTCTTAGGGAAACGCTTCTTGAGGGTAAAACTGTAACTCTGTGAGATGAATTAGCAGAACACAAAGCAGTTTCTCAGAAAGCTTCTTTTCTGCTTTTAATTGAAGATATATCCTCTTTCACCATAGCCCTTTAGGGGTTCCAAATATCACTTTACAAATTCCAAAAGAACAGTCTTAGCGGAAGTCTTCTTAAGAGGAAAGCTGTAACTCTGTGAGATGAAATAACAGAACACAAAGCAGTTTCTCGGAAACCTTCCTTTCAGTTTTTATCTTAGGATATTTCCCTTTTCACTATAGCCGTCTATGGGCTTCCAAATATCACTTTGCAGATTCCACAAGAACATTCTTAGCGAAAGGCTTCTTGAGGGGAAAGCTGTAACTCTGTGAGATGAACTAACAGAACACAAAGGAGTTTCTCAGAAAACTTCCTTTCAGTTTTTAACTGAAGACATTTCCTTTTTCACCATAGACCACTAAGGGCTTCCACATATCACTTTGAAATTTCCACAAGAACAGTCTTAGTGAACGGCTTGTTGAGGGGAAAGCTGTAAATCTGTGAGATGAATTAACAGAACACAAAGCACTTTCACAGAAAGCTTCTTTCCAGTTTTTATCTGAAGATATTTCCTTTATCGCCATAGCCCTCTATGGGCTTCCAAATATCACTTTACAAATTCCACAAGAACAGTCTTATTGGAAGGCCTCTTGAGGGGACAGCTATAACTCTGTGAGATGAATTAACAGAACACAAAGCAGTTTCTCAGAAACCTTCTTTTCAGTTTTTATCTTAGGATGTTTCCTTTTTCACTGTAGTCCTCTATGGGCTTCCAAATATCACTTTGCAAATTCCACAAGAACAGTCTTAGCGAAAGGCTTCTTGAGGGAAAAGCTGTAACTCTCTGAGATGAATTAACAGAACACAAAGCAGTTTCTCAGAAAGCTTCTTTCCAGTTTTTAATGGAAGATATTTCCATTTTCACCATAGCCCTCTATGGGCTTCCAAATATCACTTTGCAAATTCCACAATAACCTTCTTAGCGAAAGGCTTCTTGAGGGGAAAGCTGTAACTCTGGGAGATGAATTAACAGAACATGAAGCAGTTTCTCAGAAAGCTTCTTTTCAGTTTTTATCTCAGGATAATTCCTTTTTCAACTTAGCCCTCTACGGGCTTCCAAATATCACTTTGCAAATTCCACAAGAACAGTCTTGGCGAAGGGCTACTTGAGAGGAAAGCTGTATCTCTGTGAGATGAATTAAAAGAACACAAAGCAGTTTTTCAGAAAGCTTCTTTTCAGTTTTTAACGGAAGATATTTCCTTTTTCACCATAGCCTTCTATGGGCTTCCAAATATCACTTTGCAAATTCCACAAGAACAGTCGCAGTGAAAGGCTTCTTGAGGGGAAGTTGTAACTCTGTGAGATGAATTAACAGAACACAAAGCAGTTGCTCAGAAAGCTTCTTTCCCGTTTTTAAAGGAAGATATTTCAGTTTTCACCATAGTCCTCTATGGGCTTCGAAATATCACTTTGCATATTCCACAAGAACAGTCTTAACGAAAAGCTTCTTGAGGGGAAAGCTGTAACTCTGTGAGATGAATTAACAGAACAGAAAGCAGTGTCTCAGAATGCTTTGTTCCAGTTTTTAACGGAAGATATTTCCTTTTTCACCATAGCCCTCTATGGGCTTCCACATATCACTTTGCAAATTCCACAAGAACATTCTTAGCGAAAGGCTTCTTGAGGGGAAAGCTGTAACTCTGTGAGATGAATTAACAGAACACAAAGCAATTTCTCAGAAAGCTTCTTTTCAGTTTTTAATGGAAGATATTTCCATTTTCACCTTTGCCATCTATGGGCTTCCAAATATAATTTTGAAAATCCAACAAGATCAGTCTTAGTGAAAGGATTGTTGAGCAGAAAGCTGTAACTCTGTGAGATGAATTAACAGAACACAAAGCAGTTTCTCAGAAAGCTTCTTACCCGTTTTTAACTGAAGATATTTCCGTTTTCACCGTAGTCCTCTATGGGCTTCCAAATATCACTTTGCAATTTCCACAAGAACATTCTTAACGAAAAGGTTCTTGAGGTGAAAGCTGTAAATGTGGGAGATGAATTAACAGAACACAAAACAGTTTCTCAGAAAGCTTCCTTCCCGTTTTTAACGGAAGATATTTCGTTTTTCACCATAGCCCTCTATGGGCTTCCAAATATCACTTTGCAAATTCCACAAAAACAGTCTTAGTGAAAGGCTTCTTGAGGGGAATGCTGTAACTCTGTGAGATGAATTAAGAGAACACAAATCACTTTTTCACAAAGTTTCTTTCCAGTTTTTAACGCAAGATATTTCCGTTTTCACCATAGCCCCCTGAGGGGTTCCAAAATCACTTTGCAAATTCCACAAGAACAGTCTTAGCGAAAGGCTTCTTGAGGGGAAAGCTGTAACTCTCTGAGATGAATTAACAGAACACAAAGCGGTTTCTCAGAAAGCTTCTTTCCAGTTTTTAATGGAAGATATTTCCATTTTCACCATAGCCCTCTATGGGCTTCCAAATATCACTTTGCAAATTCCACAATAACCTTCTTAGCGAAAGGCTTCTTGAGGGGAAAGCTGTAACTCTGTGAGATGAATTAACAGAACACAAAGCAGTTTCTCAGAAAGCTTCTTTTCAGTTTTTATCTCAGGATAATTCCTTTTTCACCTTAGCCCTCTATGGGCTTCCAAATATCACTTTGCAAATTCCACAAGAACAGTCTTGGCGAAGGGCTACTTGAGAGGACAGCTGTATCTCTGTGAGATGAATTAACAGAACACAAAGCAGTTTTTCAGAAAGCTTCTTTTCAGTTTTTAACGGAAGATATTTCCTTTTTCACCATAGCCTTCTATGGGCTTCCAAATATCACTTTGCAAATTCTACAAGAACAGTCTTAGCGAAACGCTTCTTGAGGGTAAAACTGTAACTCTGTGAGATGAATTAGCAGAACACAAAGCAGTTTCTCAGAAAGCTTCTTTTCTGCTTTTAATTGAAGATATATCCTCTTTCACCATAGCCCTTTAGGGGTTCCAAATATCACTTTACAAATTCCAAAAGAACAGTCTTAGCGGAAGTCTTCTTAAGAGGAAAGCTGTAACTCTGTGAGATGAAATAACAGAACACAAAGCAGTTTCTCGGAAACCTTCCTTTCAGTTTTTATCTTAGGATATTTCCCTTTTCACTATAGCCGTCTATGGGCTTCCAAATATCACTTTGCAGATTCCACAAGAACATTCTTAGCGAAAGGCTTCTTGAGGGGAAAGCTGTAACTCTGTGAGATGAACTAACAGAACACAAAGGAGTTTCTCAGAAAACTTCCTTTCAGTTTTTAACTGAAGACATTTCCTTTTTCACCATAGACCACTATGGGCTTCCATATATCACTTTGAAATTTCCACAAGAACAGTCTTAGTGAACGGCTTGTTGAGGGGAAAGCTGTAAATCTGTGAGATGAATTAACAGAACACAAAGCACTTTCACAGAAAGCTTCTTTCCAGTTTTTATCTGAAGATATTTCCTTTATCGCCATAGCCCTCTATGGGCTTCCAAATATCACTTTACAAATTCCACAAGAACAGTCTTATTGGAAGGCCTCTTGAGGGGACAGCTATAACTCTGTGAGATGAATTAACAGAACACAAAGCAGTTTCTCAGAAACCTTCTTTTCAGTTTTTATCTTAGGATGTTTCCTTTTTCACTATAGTCCTCTATGGGCTTCGAAATATCACTTTGCAAATTCCACAAGAACAGTCTTAGCGAAAGGCTTCTTGAGGGGAAAGCTGTAAATCAGTGAGATGAATTAACAGAACACAAAGCAGTTTCTCAGAAAGCTTCTTTTCCGCGTTTAACTGAAGATATATCCTCTTTCACCATGGCCCTCTATGGGCTTCCAAATATCACTTTGCAAATTCCACAAGAACAGTCTTAGCGAAAGGCTTCTTGAGGGGAAATCTGTATGTCCGTGAGATGAACTAACAGAACACAAAGCAGTTTCTCAGAAAGCTTCCTTTCCCCTTTTACCTGAAGATATATCCTTTTTCACCATAGCCCTCTATGGGCTTTTGAATATCACTTTGCAAATCCAACAAGAACTTTCGTAGCGAAAGGCTTCTTGAGGGGAAAGCTGTAAATCTGTGAGATGAATAAACAGAACACAAAGCAGTTTCTCAGAAAGCTTCTTTCCAGTTTTTATCTGAGGACATTTCCTTTATCACCATAGCCCACTATGGGCTTCCAAATCTCACTTTACGAATTCCAAAAGAACAGACTTGGCGGAAGGCCTCTTGAGGGGAAAGCTGTAACTCTGGGAGATGAATTAACAGAACACATAACAGTTTCTCAGAAACCTTCTTTTCAGTTTTTATCTTAGGATATTTTCTTTTTCACTATACCCTCTATGTTCTTCCAAATATCACATTGCAAATTCCACAAGAACAGTCTTAGCCAATGGCTCTTGAGGGGAAAGCTGTATGTCCGTGAGATGAACTAACAGAACACAAAGCAGTTTCTCAGAAAGCTTCCTTTCCCCTTTTACCTGAAGATATATCCTTTTTCACCATAGCCCTCTATGGGCTTTTGAATATCACTTTGCAAATCCAACAAGAACTTTCGTAGCGAAAGGCTTCTTGAGGGGAAAGCTGTAAATCTGTGAGATGAATAAACAGAACACAAAGCAGTTTCTCAGAAAGCTTCTTTCCAGTTTTTATCTGAGGACATTTCCTTTATCACCATAGCCCACTATGGGCTTCCAAATCTCACTTTACGAATTCCAAAAGAACAGACTTGGCGGAAGGCCTCTTGAGGGGAAAGCTGTAACTCTGGGAGATGAATTAACAGAACACATAACAGTTTCTCAGAAACCTTCTTTTCAGTTTTTATCTTAGGATATTTTCTTTTTCACTATACCCTCTATGTTCTTCCAAATATCACATTGCAAATTCCACAAGAACAGTCTTAGCCAATGGCTCTTGAGGGGAAAGCTGTAACTCTGTGAGGTGAATTAACAGAAAACAAAGTAGTTTCTCAGAATTCTTCTTTTCCGCTTTTAACTGAAGATATATCCTTTTTCACCATAGCCCTCTATGGTCTTCCAAATATCACTTTACAAATGTTACAAAACAGTCTTAGTGAAAGGCTTCTTGACAGGAAAGCTGCAACTCAGTGAGATGAATTAACAGAACACAAAGCAGTTTCTCAGAAAACTTCTTTTCAGTTTTTATCTTAGGAAACTTCCCTTTTCACTATACCCACTATGGGCTTCCAAATATCACTTTGCAGATTGCACAAGAACAGTCTTAGGGAAACGCTTCTTGAGGGTAAAACTGTAACTCTGTGAGATGAATTAGCAGAACACAAAGCAGTTTCTCAGAAAGCTTCTTTTCTGCTTTTAATTGAAGATATATCCTCTTTCACCATAGCCCTTTAGGGGTTCCAAATATCACTTTACAAATTCCAAAAGAACAGTCTTAGCGGAAGTCTTCTTAAGAGGAAAGCTGTAACTCTGTGAGATGAAATAACAGAACACAAAGCAGTTTCTCGGAAACCTTCCTTTCAGTTTTTATCTTAGGATATTTCCCTTTTCACTATAGCCGTCTATGGGCTTCCAAATATCACTTTGCAGATTCCACAAGAACATTCTTAGCGAAAGGCTTCTTGAGGGGAAAGCTGTAACTCTGTGAGATGAACTAACAGAACACAAAGGAGTTTCTCAGAAAACTTCCTTTCAGTTTTTAACTGAAGACATTTCCTTTTTCACCATAGACCACTAAGGGCTTCCACATATCACTTTGAAATTTCCACAAGAACAGTCTTAGTGAACGGCTTGTTGAGGGGAAAGCTGTAAATCTGTGAGATGAATTAACAGAACACAAAGCACTTTCACAGAAAGCTTCTTTCCAGTTTTTATCTGAAGATATTTCCTTTATCGCCATAGCCCTCTATGGGCTTCCAAATATCACTTTACAAATTCCACAAGAACAGTCTTATTGGAAGGCCTCTTGAGGGGACAGCTATAACTCTGTGAGATGAATTAACAGAACACAAAGCAGTTTCTCAGAAACCTTCTTTTCAGTTTTTATCTTAGGATGTTTCCTTTTTCACTGTAGTCCTCTATGGGCTTCCAAATATCACTTTGCAAATTCCACAAGAACAGTCTTAGCGAAAGGCTTCTTGAGGGAAAAGCTGTAACTCTCTGAGATGAATTAACAGAACACAAAGCAGTTTCTCAGAAAGCTTCTTTCCAGTTTTTAATGGAAGATATTTCCATTTTCACCATAGCCCTCTATGGGCTTCCAAATATCACTTTGCAAATTCCACAATAACCTTCTTAGCGAAAGGCTTCTTGAGGGGAAAGCTGTAACTCTGGGAGATGAATTAACAGAACACGAAGCAGTTTCTCAGAAAGCTTCTTTTCAGTTTTTATCTCAGGATAATTCCTTTTTCAACTTAGCCCTCTACGGGCTTCCAAATATCACTTTGCAAATTCCACAAGAACAGTCTTGGCGAAGGGCTACTTGAGAGGAAAGCTGTATCTCTGTGAGATGAATTAAAAGAACACAAAGCAGTTTTTCAGAAAGCTTCTTTTCAGTTTTTAACGGAAGATATTTCCTTTTTCACCATAGCCTTCTATGGGCTTCCAAATATCACTTTGCAAATTCCACAAGAACAGTCGCAGTGAAAGGCTTCTTGAGGGGAAGTTGTAACTCTGTGAGATGAATTAACAGAACACAAAGCAGTTGCTCAGAAAGCTTCTTTCCCGTTTTTAAAGGAAGATATTTCAGTTTTCACCATAGTCCTCTATGGGCTTCGAAATATCACTTTGCATATTCCACAAGAACAGTCTTAACGAAAAGCTTCTTGAGGGGAAAGCTGTAACTCTGTGAGATGAATTAACAGAACAGAAAGCAGTGTCTCAGAATGCTTTGTTCCAGTTTTTAACGGAAGATATTTCCTTTTTCACCATAGCCCTCTATGGGCTTCCACATATCACTTTGCAAATTCCACAAGAACATTCTTAGCGAAAGGCTTCTTGAGGGGAAAGCTGTAACTCTGTGAGATGAATTAACAGAACACAAAGCAATTTCTCAGAAAGCTTCTTTTCAGTTTTTAATGGAAGATATTTCCATTTTCACCTTTGCCATCTATGGGCTTCCAAATATAATTTTGAAAATCCAACAAGATCAGTCTTAGTGAAAGGATTGTTGAGCAGAAAGCTGTAACTCTGTGAGATGAATTAACAGAACACAAAGCAGTTTCTCAGAAAGCTTCTTACCCGTTTTTAACTGAAGATATTTCCGTTTTCACCGTAGTCCTCTATGGGCTTCCAAATATCACTTTGCAATTTCCACAAGAACATTCTTAACGAAAAGGTTCTTGAGGTGAAAGCTGTAAATGTGGGAGATGAATTAACAGAACACAAAACAGTTTCTCAGAAAGCTTCCTTCCCGTTTTTAACGGAAGATATTTCGTTTTTCACCATAGCCCTCTATGGGCTTCCAAATATCACTTTGCAAATTCCACAAAAACAGTCTTAGTGAAAGGCTTCTTGAGGGGAATGCTGTAACTCTGTGAGATGAATTAAGAGAACACAAATCACTTTTTCACAAAGTTTCTTTCCAGTTTTTAACGCAAGATATTTCCGTTTTCACCATAGCCCCCTGAGGGGTTCCAAAATCACTTTGCAAATTCCACAAGAACAGTCTTAGCGAAAGGCTTCTTGAGGGGAAAGCTGTAACTCTCTGAGATGAATTAACAGAACACAAAGCGGTTTCTCAGAAAGCTTCTTTCCAGTTTTTAATGGAAGATATTTCCATTTTCACCATAGCCCTCTATGGGCTTCCAAATATCACTTTGCAAATTCCACAATAACCTTCTTAGCGAAAGGCTTCTTGAGAGGAAAGCTGTAACTCTGTGAGATGAATTAACAGAACACAAAGCAGTTTCTCAGAAAGCTTCTTTTCAGTTTTTATCTCAGGATAATTCCTTTTTCACCTTAGCCCTCTATGGGCTTCCAAATATCACTTTGCAAATTCCACAAGAACAGTCTTGGCGAAGGGCTACTTGAGAGGACAGCTGTATCTCTGTGAGATGAATTAACAGAACACAAAGCAGTTTTTCAGAAAGCTTCTTTTCAGTTTTTAACGGAAGATATTTCCTTTTTCACCATAGCCTTCTATGGGCTTCCAAATATCACTTTGCAAATTCTACAAGAACAGTCTTAGCGAAACGCTTCTTGAGGGTAAAACTGTAACTCTGTGAGATGAATTAGCAGAACACAAAGCAGTTTCTCAGAAAGCTTCTTTTCTGCTTTTAATTGAAGATATATCCTCTTTCACCATAGCCCTTTAGGGGTTCCAAATATCACTTTACAAATTCCAAAAGAACAGTCTTAGCGGAAGTCTTCTTAAGAGGAAAGCTGTAACTCTGTGAGATGAAATAACAGAACACAAAGCAGTTTCTCGGAAACCTTCCTTTCAGTTTTTATCTTAGGATATTTCCCTTTTCACTATAGCCGTCTATGGGCTTCCAAATATCACTTTGCAGATTCCACAAGAACAGTCTTAGCGAAAGGCTTCTTGAGGGGAAAGCTGTAACTCTGTGAGATGAACTAACAGAACACAAAGGAGTTTCTCAGAAAACTTCCTTTCAGTTTTTAACTGAAGACATTTCCTTTTTCACCATAGACCACTATGGGCTTCCATATATCACTTTGAAATTTCCACAAGAACAGTCTTAGTGAACGGCTTGTTGAGGGGAAAGCTGTAAATCTGTGAGATGAATTAACAGAACACAAAGCACTTTCACAGAAAGCTTCTTTCCAGTTTTTATCTGAAGATATTTCCTTTATCGCCATAGCCCTCTATGGGCTTCCAAATATCACTTTACAAATTCCACAAGAACAGTCTTATTGGAAGGCCTCTTGAGGGGACAGCTATAACTCTGTGAGATGAATTAACAGAACACAAAGCAGTTTCTCAGAAACCTTCTTTTCAGTTTTTATCTTAGGATGTTTCCTTTTTCACTATAGTCCTCTATGGGCTTCGAAATATCACTTTGCAAATTCCACAAGAACAGTCTTAGCGAAAGGCTTCTTGAGGGGAAAGCTGTAAATCAGTGAGATGAATTAACAGAACACAAAGCAGTTTCTCAGAAAGCTTCTTTTCCGCGTTTAACTGAAGATATATCCTCTTTCACCATGGCCCTCTATGGGCTTCCAAATATCACATTGCAAATTCCACAAGAACAGTCTTAGCGAAAGGCTTCTTGAGGGGAAAGCTGTATGTCCGTGAGATGAACTAACAGAACACAAAGCAGTTTCTCAGAAAGCTTCCTTTCCCCTTTTACCTGAAGATATATCCTTTTTCACCATAGCCCTCTATGGGCTTTTGAATATCACTTTGCAAATCCAACAAGAACTTTCGTAGAGAAAGGCTTCTTGAGGGGAAAGCTGTAAATCTGTGAGATGAATAAACAGAACACAAAGCAGTTTCTCAGAAAGCTTCTTTCCAGTTTTTATCTGAGGACATTTCCTTTATCACCATAGCCCACTATGGGCTTCCAAATCTCACTTTACGAATTCCAAAAGAACAGACTTGGCGGAAGGCCTCTTGAGGGGAAAGCTGTAACTCTGGGAGATGAATTAACAGAACACATAACAGTTTCTCAGAAACCTTCTTTTCAGTTTTTATCTTAGGATATTTTCTTTTTCACTATACCCTCTATGTTCTTCCAAATATCACATTGCAAATTCCACAAGAACAGTCTTAGCCAATGGCTCTTGAGGGGAAAGCTGTAACTCTGTGAGGTGAATTAACAGAAAACAAAGTAGTTTCTCAGAATTCTTCTTTTCCGCTTTTAACTGAAGATATATCCTTTTTCACCATAGCCCTCTATGGTCTTCCAAATATCACTTTACAAATGTTACAAAACAGTCTTAGTGAAAGGCTTCTTGACAGGAAAGCTGCAACTCAGTGAGATGAATTAACAGAACACAAAGCAGTTTCTCAGAAAACTTCTTTTCAGTTTTTATCTTAGGAAACTTCCCTTTTCACTATACCCACTATGGGCTTCCAAATATCACTTTGCAGATTGCACAAGAACAGTCTTAGGGAAACGCTTCTTGAGGGTAAAACTGTAACTCTGTGAGATGAATTAGCAGAACACAAAGCAGTTTCTCAGAAAGCTTCTTTTCTGCTTTTAATTGAAGATATATCCTCTTTCACCATAGCCCTTTAGGGGTTCCAAATATCACTTTACAAATTCCAAAAGAACAGTCTTAGCGGAAGTCTTCTTAAGAGGAAAGCTGTAACTCTGTGAGATGAAATAACAGAACACAAAGCAGTTTCTCGGAAACCTTCCTTTCAGTTTTTATCTTAGGATATTTCCCTTTTCACTATAGCCGTCTATGGGCTTCCAAATATCACTTTGCAGATTCCACAAGAACATTCTTAGCGAAAGGCTTCTTGAGGGGAAAGCTGTAACTCTGTGAGATGAACTAACAGAACACAAAGGAGTTTCTCAGAAAACTTCCTTTCAGTTTTTAACTGAAGACATTTCCTTTTTCACCATAGACCACTAAGGGCTTCCACATATCACTTTGAAATTTCCACAAGAACAGTCTTAGTGAACGGCTTGTTGAGGGGAAAGCTGTAAATCTGTGAGATGAATTAACAGAACACAAAGCACTTTCACAGAAAGCTTCTTTCCAGTTTTTATCTGAAGATATTTCCTTTATCGCCATAGCCCTCTATGGGCTTCCAAATATCACTTTACAAATTCCACAAGAACAGTCTTATTGGAAGGCCTCTTGAGGGGACAGCTATAACTCTGTGAGATGAATTAACAGAACACAAAGCAGTTTCTCAGAAACCTTCTTTTCAGTTTTTATCTTAGGATGTTTCCTTTTTCACTGTAGTCCTCTATGGGCTTCCAAATATCACTTTGCAAATTCCACAAGAACAGTCTTAGCGAAAGGCTTCTTGAGGGAAAAGCTGTAACTCTCTGAGATGAATTAACAGAACACAAAGCAGTTTCTCAGAAAGCTTCTTTCCAGTTTTTAATGGAAGATATTTCCATTTTCACCATAGCCCTCTATGGGCTTCCAAATATCACTTTGCAAATTCCACAATAACCTTCTTAGCGAAAGGCTTCTTGAGGGGAAAGCTGTAACTCTGGGAGATGAATTAACAGAACATGAAGCAGTTTCTCAGAAAGCTTCTTTTCAGTTTTTATCTCAGGATAATTCCTTTTTCAACTTAGCCCTCTACGGGCTTCCAAATATCACTTTGCAAATTCCACAAGAACAGTCTTGGCGAAGGGCTACTTGAGAGGAAAGCTGTATCTCTGTGAGATGAATTAAAAGAACACAAAGCAGTTTTTCAGAAAGCTTCTTTTCAGTTTTTAACGGAAGATATTTCCTTTTTCACCATAGCCTTCTATGGGCTTCCAAATATCACTTTGCAAATTCCACAAGAACAGTCGCAGTGAAAGGCTTCTTGAGGGGAAGTTGTAACTCTGTGAGATGAATTAACAGAACACAAAGCAGTTGCTCAGAAAGCTTCTTTCCCGTTTTTAAAGGAAGATATTTCAGTTTTCACCATAGTCCTCTATGGGCTTCGAAATATCACTTTGCATATTCCACAAGAACAGTCTTAACGAAAAGCTTCTTGAGGGGAAAGCTGTAACTCTGTGAGATGAATTAACAGAACAGAAAGCAGTGTCTCAGAATGCTTTGTTCCAGTTTTTAACGGAAGATATTTCCTTTTTCACCATAGCCCTCTATGGGCTTCCACATATCACTTTGCAAATTCCACAAGAACATTCTTAGCGAAAGGCTTCTTGAGGGGAAAGCTGTAACTCTGTGAGATGAATTAACAGAACACAAAGCAATTTCTCAGAAAGCTTCTTTTCAGTTTTTAATGGAAGATATTTCCATTTTCACCTTTGCCATCTATGGGCTTCCAAATATAATTTTGAAAATCCAACAAGATCAGTCTTAGTGAAAGGATTGTTGAGCAGAAAGCTGTAACTCTGTGAGATGAATTAACAGAACACAAAGCAGTTTCTCAGAAAGCTTCTTACCCGTTTTTAACTGAAGATATTTCCGTTTTCACCGTAGTCCTCTATGGGCTTCCAAATATCACTTTGCAATTTCCACAAGAACATTCTTAACGAAAAGGTTCTTGAGGTGAAAGCTGTAAATGTGGGAGATGAATTAACAGAACACAAAACAGTTTCTCAGAAAGCTTCCTTCCCGTTTTTAACGGAAGATATTTCGTTTTTCACCATAGCCCTCTATGGGCTTCCAAATATCACTTTGCAAATTCCACAAAAACAGTCTTAGTGAAAGGCTTCTTGAGGGGAATGCTGTAACTCTGTGAGATGAATTAAGAGAACACAAATCACTTTTTCACAAAGTTTCTTTCCAGTTTTTAACGCAAGATATTTCCGTTTTCACCATAGCCCCCTGAGGGGTTCCAAAATCACTTTGCAAATTCCACAAGAACAGTCTTAGCGAAAGGCTTCTTGAGGGGAAAGCTGTAACTCTCTGAGATGAATTAACAGAACACAAAGCGGTTTCTCAGAAAGCTTCTTTCCAGTTTTTAATGGAAGATATTTCCATTTTCACCATAGCCCTCTATGGGCTTCCAAATATCACTTTGCAAATTCCACAATAACCTTCTTAGCGAAAGGCTTCTTGAGGGGAAAGCTGTAACTCTGTGAGATGAATTAACAGAACACAAAGCAGTTTCTCAGAAAGCTTCTTTTCAGTTTTTATCTCAGGATAATTCCTTTTTCACCTTAGCCCTCTATGGGCTTCCAAATATCACTTTGCAAATTCCACAAGAACAGTCTTGGCGAAGGGCTACTTGAGAGGACAGCTGTATCTCTGTGAGATGAATTAACAGAACACAAAGCAGTTTTTCAGAAAGCTTCTTTTCAGTTTTTAACGGAAGATATTTCCTTTTTCACCATAGCCTTCTATGGGCTTCCAAATATCACTTTGCAAATTCTACAAGAACAGTCTTAGCGAAACGCTTCTTGAGGGTAAAACTGTAACTCTGTGAGATGAATTAGCAGAACACAAAGCAGTTTCTCAGAAAGCTTCTTTTCTGCTTTTAATTGAAGATATATCCTCTTTCACCATAGCCCTTTAGGGGTTCCAAATATCACTTTACAAATTCCAAAAGAACAGTCTTAGCGGAAGTCTTCTTAAGAGGAAAGCTGTAACTCTGTGAGATGAAATAACAGAACACAAAGCAGTTTCTCGGAAACCTTCCTTTCAGTTTTTATCTTAGGATATTTCCCTTTTCACTATAGCCGTCTATGGGCTTCCAAATATCACTTTGCAGATTCCACAAGAACAGTCTTAGCGAAAGGCTTCTTGAGGGGAAAGCTGTAACTCTGTGAGATGAACTAACAGAACACAAAGGAGTTTCTCAGAAAACTTCCTTTCAGTTTTTAACTGAAGACATTTCCTTTTTCACCATAGACCACTATGGGCTTCCATATATCACTTTGAAATTTCCACAAGAACAGTCTTAGTGAACGGCTTGTTGAGGGGAAAGCTGTAAATCTGTGAGATGAATTAACAGAACACAAAGCACTTTCACAGAAAGCTTCTTTCCAGTTTTTATCTGAAGATATTTCCTTTATCGCCATAGCCCTCTATGGGCTTCCAAATATCACTTTACAAATTCCACAAGAACAGTCTTATTGGAAGGCCTCTTGAGGGGACAGCTATAACTCTGTGAGATGAATTAACAGAACACAAAGCAGTTTCTCAGAAACCTTCTTTTCAGTTTTTATCTTAGGATGTTTCCTTTTTCACTATAGTCCTCTATGGGCTTCGAAATATCACTTTGCAAATTCCACAAGAACAGTCTTAGCGAAAGGCTTCTTGAGGGGAAAGCTGTAAATCAGTGAGATGAATTAACAGAACACAAAGCAGTTTCTCAGAAAGCTTCTTTTCCGCGTTTAACTGAAGATATATCCTCTTTCACCATGGCCCTCTATGGGCTTCCAAATATCACTTTGCAAATTCCACAAGAACAGTCTTAGCGAAAGGCTTCTTGAGGGGAAATCTGTATGTCCGTGAGATGAACTAACAGAACACAAAGCAGTTTCTCAGAAAGCTTCCTTTCCCCTTTTACCTGAAGATATATCCTTTTTCACCATAGCCCTCTATGGGCTTTTGAATATCACTTTGCAAATCCAACAAGAACTTTCGTAGCGAAAGGCTTCTTGAGGGGAAAGCTGTAAATCTGTGAGATGAATAAACAGAACACAAAGCAGTTTCTCAGAAAGCTTCTTTCCAGTTTTTATCTGAGGACATTTCCTTTATCACCATAGCCCACTATGGGCTTCCAAATCTCACTTTACGAATTCCAAAAGAACAGACTTGGCGGAAGGCCTCTTGAGGGGAAAGCTGTAACTCTGGGAGATGAATTAACAGAACACATAACAGTTTCTCAGAAACCTTCTTTTCAGTTTTTATCTTAGGATATTTTCTTTTTCACTATACCCTCTATGTTCTTCCAAATATCACATTGCAAATTCCACAAGAACAGTCTTAGCCAATGGCTCTTGAGGGGAAAGCTGTAACTCTGTGAGGTGAATTAACAGAAAACAAAGTAGTTTCTCAGAATTCTTCTTTTCCGCTTTTAACTGAAGATATATCCTTTTTCACCATAGCCCTCTATGGTCTTCCAAATATCACTTTACAAATGTTACAAAACAGTCTTAGTGAAAGGCTTCTTGACAGGAAAGCTGCAACTCAGTGAGATGAATTAACAGAACACAAAGCAGTTTCTCAGAAAACTTCTTTTCAGTTTTTATCTTAGGAAACTTCCCTTTTCACTATACCCACTATGGGCTTCCAAATATCACTTTGCAGATTGCACAAGAACAGTCTTAGCGAAACGCTTCTTGAGGGTAAAACTGTAACTCTGTGAGATGAATTAGCAGAACACAAAGCAGTTTCTCAGAAAGCTTCTTTTCTGCTTTTAATTGAAGATATATCCTCTTTCACCATAGCCCTTTAGGGGTTCCAAATATCACTTTACAAATTCCAAAAGAACAGTCTTAGCGGAAGTCTTCTTAAGAGGAAAGCTGTAACTCTGTGAGATGAAATAACAGAACACAAAGCAGTTTCTCGGAAACCTTCCTTTCAGTTTTTATCTTAGGATATTTCCCTTTTCACTATAGCCGTCTATGGGCTTCCAAATATCACTTTGCAGATTCCACAAGAACAGTCTTAGCGAAAGGCTTCTTGAGGGGAAAGCTGTAACTCTGTGAGATGAACTAACAGAACACAAAGGAGTTTCTCAGAAAACTTCCTTTCAGTTTTTAACTGAAGACATTTCCTTTTTCACCATAGACCACTAAGGGCTTCCACATATCACTTTGAAATTTCCACAAGAACAGTCTTAGTGAACGGCTTGTTGAGGGGAAAGCTGTAAATCTGTGAGATGAATTAACAGAACACAAAGCACTTTCACAGAAAGCTTCTTTCCAGTTTTTATCTGAAGATATTTCCTTTATCGCCATAGCCCTCTATGGGCTTCCAAATATCACTTTACAAATTCCACAAGAACAGTCTTATTGGAAGGCCTCTTGAGGGGACAGCTATAACTCTGTGAGATGAATTAACAGAACACAAAGCAGTTTCTCAGAAACCTTCTTTTCAGTTTTTATCTTAGGATGTTTCCTTTTTCACTGTAGTCCTCTATGGGCTTCCAAATATCACTTTGCAAATTCCACAAGAACAGTCTTAGCGAAAGGCTTCTTGAGGGAAAAGCTGTAACTCTCTGAGATGAATTAACAGAACACAAAGCAGTTTCTCAGAAAGCTTCTTTCCAGTTTTTAATGGAAGATATTTCCATTTTCACCATAGCCCTCTATGGGCTTCCAAATATCACTTTGCAAATTCCACAATAACCTTCTTAGCGAAAGGCTTCTTGAGGGGAAAGCTGTAACTCTGGGAGATGAATTAACAGAACACGAAGCAGTTTCTCAGAAAGCTTCTTTTCAGTTTTTATCTCAGGATAATTCCTTTTTCAACTTAGCCCTCTACGGGCTTCCAAATATCACTTTGCAAATTCCACAAGAACAGTCTTGGCGAAGGGCTACTTGAGAGGAAAGCTGTATCTCTGTGAGATGAATTAAAAGAACACAAAGCAGTTTTTCAGAAAGCTTCTTTTCAGTTTTTAACGGAAGATATTTCCTTTTTCACCATAGCCTTCTATGGGCTTCCAAATATCACTTTGCAAATTCCACAAGAACAGTCGCAGTGAAAGGCTTCTTGAGGGGAAGTTGTAACTCTGTGAGATGAATTAACAGAACACAAAGCAGTTGCTCAGAAAGCTTCTTTCCCGTTTTTAAAGGAAGATATTTCAGTTTTCACCATAGTCCTCTATGGGCTTCGAAATATCACTTTGCATATTCCACAAGAACAGTCTTAACGAAAAGCTTCTTGAGGGGAAAGCTGTAACTCTGTGAGATGAATTAACAGAACAGAAAGCAGTGTCTCAGAATGCTTTGTTCCAGTTTTTAACGGAAGATATTTCCTTTTTCACCATAGCTCTCTATGGGCTTCCACATATCACTTTGCAAATTCCACAAGAACATTCTTAGCGAAAGGCTTCTTGAGGGGAAAGCTGTAACTCTGTGAGATGAATTAACAGAACACAAAGCAATTTCTCAGAAAGCTTCTTTTCAGTTTTTAATGGAAGATATTTCCTTTTTCACCTTTGCCATCTATGGGCTTCCAAATATAATTTTGAAAATCCAACAAGATCAGTCTTAGTGAAAGGATTGTTGAGCAGAAAGCTGTAACTCTGTGAGATGAATTAACAGAACACAAAGCAGTTTCTCAGAAAGCTTCTTTCCCGTTTTTAACTGAAGATATTTCCGTTTTCACCGTAGTCCTCTATGGGCTTCCAAATATCACTTTGCAATTTCCACAAGAACATTCTTAACGAAAAGGTTCTTGAGATGAAAGCTGTAAATGTGGGAGATGAATTAACAGAACACAAAACAGTTTCTCAGAAAGCTTCCTTCCCGTTTTTAACGGAAGATATTTCGTTTTTCACCATAGCCCTCTATGGGCTTCCAAATATCACTTTGCAAATTCGACAAAAACAGTCTTAGTGAAAGGCTTCTTGAGGGGAATGCTGTAACTCTGTGAGATGAATTAACAGAACACAAATCACTTTTTCACAAAGTTTCTTTCCAGTTTTTAACACAAGATATTTCCGTTTTCACCATAGCCCCCTGAGGGGTTTCAAAATCACTTTGCAAATTCCACAAGAACAGTCTTAGCAATAGGCTTGTTGAGGGGAAAGCTGTAACTCTTTGAGATGAATTAACCGAACACAAACCAGTTTCTCAGAAAGCTTCTTTCCAGTTTTTAACGGAAGATATTTCCTTTTTCGCCGTAGCCCTCCATGGGTTTCTAAATATCACTTTGCAAATTCCACAGGAACAGTCTTAGCGAAAGGCTTCTGGAGGGGAAAGCTGTAACTCTTTGAGATGAATTAACAGAAAACAAAGCAGTTTCTCAGAAAGCTTCTTTCCAGTTGTTATCTATGGATATTTCGTTTTTCACCATAGCACTCTATGGGCTTCCAAATATCACTTTGCATATTCCAGAAGAACAATGCTAGCGAAAGGCTTCTGGAGAGGAAAGATGTAACTCTGTGAGATGAATTAACAGAACACAAAGCAGTTTCTCAGAAAGCTTTTTTCCAGTTTTTAATGGAATATATTTTCTTTTTCACCATTGCCCTGTATGGTCTTCGAAATATCACTTTGCAAATTCCACAAGAACTGCCTTAGTGAAAGGCTTCTTAAGGGGAAAGCTTTAACTCGGTGAGATGAATTAACAGAACACAAAGCAGTTCCTCAGAAAGTTTCTTTCCAGTTTTTAACGGAAGATATTTCCTTTTTCACCATAGCTCTCTATGGGCTTCCAAATATCAGTTTGCAAATATCACAAAAACAATCTTAGCAAAAGGCTTCTTGACGGGAAAGCTATTACTCTGTGATATGAATTAACAGAAAACAAAACAGTTTCTCAGAAAACTTCTTCCAGTTTTTAATGGAAGATATTTCCTTTTTCACCGTAGCACTCTATGGGCTTCCAAATATCACTTTGCAAATTCCACAAGAACCTTCTTAGCGAAAGGCTTCTTGAGAGGAAAGCTGTATCTCTGTGTGATGAATTAACAGAACACAAAGCAGTTTTTCAGAAAGGTTCTTTCCAGTTTTTAACGGAAGATATGTCCTTTTTCACCATTGCCTTCTATGGGCTTCCAAATATCACTTTGAATATTCCACAAGAGCAGTCATAGTGAAAGACTTCTTGAGGGGAAAGTTGTAACTCTGTGAGATGAATTAACAGAACACAAAGCAGTTTCTCAGAAATATTCTATCCCGTTTTTAAAAAAGATATTTCCTTTTTCACCATAGTCCTCTATGGACTTCGAAATATCACTTTGCAAATTCCACAAGAACAGTCTTATCGAAAAGCTTCTTGAGGGGAAAGCTTTAATACTGGGAGATGAATTAACAGAACACAAACAGTTTCTCCGAAAGCTTCTTTTCAGTTTTTATCTTAGGATATTTCCTTTTTCACCATAGCCCTCTATGGGCTTCCAAATATCACTTTGCAAATTCCACAAGAACAGTCTTAGCGAAAGGCTTCTTGAGGGGAAAGCTGTACCTCTGGGAGATGAATAAACAGAACACAAAGCAGTTTCTCAGAAAACTTCTTTCCAGTTTTTAACGGAAGATATTTCCTTTTTCACCATAGCCCTGCAAGGGTTTCTAAATATCACTTTGCAAATTCCACAAGAACAGTCTTAGCGAAAGGCTTCTTGAGGGAAAATGTGTAACTCTGTGAGATGAATTAACAGAACAGAAAGCAGTTTCTCAGAATGCTTCATTCTAGTTTTTAACGGAAGATATTTCCTTTTCCACCATAGCCATCTATGGGCTTCCACATATCACTTTGCAAATTCCACAAGAGCAGTCATAGTGAAAGACTTCTTGAGGGGAAAGCTGTAACTCTGTGAGATGAATTAACAGAACACAAAGCAGTTTCTCAAAAAGCTTCTTTCCAGTTTTCAATGGAAGATATTTCCTTTTTCACCATAGCAATCTATGGGCTTTCAAATATAATTTTGAAAATCCCACAAGATCAGTCTTAGCAAAAGGCTTTTTGAGGGGAAAGTTGTAACTGTCTGAGATGAATTTAAAGAAAACAAAGCAGTTTCTCACAAAGTTTCTTTCCAATTTTTAAGAAGATAATTCCTTTTTCACCATAGCCCTCCATGTGCTTCCAAATATCACTTTGCAAATTCCAAAACAACAGTCTTAGCAAAAGGTTTCTTGAGGGGAAAGCTGTAACTCTTTGAGACGAATTAACAGAACACAAAGTAGTTTCTCAGAAAGCTTCTTTCCAGTTTTTAACGGAAAATATTTCCGTTTTCACCATAGTCTTCTAAGGGATTCGAAAATAACTTTGCAAATTCCACAAGAACAGTCTTAGCGACAGGCTTCTTCAGGGGAAAGCTGTAACTCTGTGAGATGAATTAACCGAACACAAAGCAGTTTCTCAGAAAGTTTCTTTCCAGTTTTTAACGGAATATATTTCCTTTTTCACCATAGCCCTCTATGGGCTTCCAAATATCACTTTTCAAATTCCACATGAGCAGTGTTAGCGAAAGACTTCTTGAGAGGAAAACTGTAACTCTGTCAGATGAATTAACAGAACACAAAGAAGTTGCTCCGAATGTTTCTTTCCAGTTTTTAACGGAAGATATTTCCTTTTTCACCATAGCCCTCTATGGGCTTCCAAATATCACTTTGCAAATTTCACAAGAACAGTCTTAGCAAAAGGCTTCTTGAGGGGAATGCTGTAACTCTGTGAGATGAATTAACAGGACACAAAGCAGTTTCTCAGAAAGCTTCTTTCCAATTTTTAATGGAATATATTTCCTTTTTCACTGGCCGGTTTGAGCTGGTCTGGTCCAGTTTGAGCTTGTTGGATCCGGACTAGTCCGGTTTGATCTGGTCTAATCCGGTTTGAGCCGGTGTCTTCTGGTTTGAGTCCGTTTTGAGCCATTCAAAACAGGTTTGAATGGGTCTGGTCCTGTTTGATCCGATTTGAGCTGGTGTGGTCTGGTTTGAGAGGGTCAAAAACAGTTTGAGCCGGTCTGTTCGGGTTTGATTGGGTCGAAACACGTTTGAGTCCGTTTTGAGCCGGTCAAAACCGGTTGTAGCTGGTCTGGTCCAGTTTGAGCCCGGTTTGAGCCGGTCTGGCCTGGTTTGATCCGGTTTGAGCTGATCTGGTCTGGTTTGGTGCGGTTTGAGTCCGTGTTTTCCGTCTTGAACCGTTTTGAACCATTCTGGTCCGGGTTGATCCGTGTGACTCGTTCTGGTCCGGTTTGAGCTGATCAAAACCGGTTTGAGCCGGTCTGTCCTGGTTGGAGTCCTGTTTGAGCCCGTCTGGTCCGGTTTGATCCGGTTTGAGCCGGTCTGCTCTGGTTTGATGCGGTTTGAGTCCGTGTGGTCCCTTTTGAACGATTTTGAGCCAGTCTGTTCCGGTTTGATATGGTTTGACCCGGTGAAAACCGGTTTGAGCCGGTCTAGCCAGTGTGGTCCGGAGTGATCCATTTTGAGCCGGTCTGGTCCGGTTTGATCCGGTTTGTGCCAGTCTGGTCCGGTTTGATACGATTTGAGCCAGTCAAAACTGGTTTGAGCCGGTCAAGCTGGTCTGGTCTGGATTGATCCGTTTTGAGCTGGTCTGATCCGGTTTGATCTGGTTTGACCCAGTCAAAACCGGTTTGAGCCGGTCTAGCCCCTCTGGTCTGGATTGATCCATTTTGAGCCGGTCTGGTCCGGTTTGATCCGGTTGGAGACGGTCAAAACATGTTGGAGTCCGTTTTGAGCTGGTTTGGTCCATTCGGGTTTGAGCCGGTCTGGTCCGTTCGGGTTTGAGCCGGTCAAAACCGGTTTGAGCCGGCCTAATGTGGTCAAAACATGTTTGAGCCGGTCTGCTCGGATTTGAGTCCAGTTTGAGGTGGTAAAAACCGGATTCAGTCCGGTTTGAGCCGGTGTGTTCCGTTCTGGTTTGAATCCGGTTTGAGCCGGTCAAAACCGGTTTGAGCCGGTCCGGTCTGGTTGGAGCCAGTCTAATATGGTCAAAATAGGTTTGAGCCGGTCTGGTCCGGTTTGAGTGCGGTTTCAGCCTGTCAAAACCGGTTTGAGTCGGTCCACTTGGGTTTGAACCGTTCAAAACCGGTTTGAGCCGGTCTGGTCAGGTTTGAGTTGGTGTGAGCCGGTCTGGTGGGGTTAGAGACCGTCTGGTTGGGTTTGAGCCGGTCAAAACCGGTTTGAGCCCGTCGCGTCCGGTTTGAGCCTGTCAAAACCGGTTTGAGCCGGTCTGCTGCGGTTTGATCCGGTTTGAGCCGGTCTGGTCCGGTTTGATTAGATTTGAGGCGGTTAAAACCGGTTTTGAGCCGATCTGGTCCGGTTTGAGTCTGGTTTGAGGAGGTCAAAACCGTTTTGAGACGGTCTGGTCCGGTTTCATCCGGACAAAACCGGTTTGAGTCGGTTTGAGCCAGTCAAAACCGGTTTGAGCCGGTCTGGAGGGGTTTGATCCTGTTTGAGCCGGTCTGGTCTGGTTTGAGCCGGTCTGGTCCGGTTTTAGACTGGTTTGAGCCGGTCAAAATTGGTTTCAGCCGGTCTGTTCCGGTTTGAGCCTGTCAAAACCGGTTGGAACCGGTCTGGGCCGGTTTCAGTCAGCTTTGAGCCAGTCAAAACCGGTTTGAGCCGGTCTGGCCTGGTTTGATCCGGTCAAAACACGTATGAGTCCGGTTTGAGCCAGTGAAAAACGGTTTGAGTTGTTCTGGTCCGGTTTGAGTAGGTTTGAGCCAGTCTGGTCTGGCGTGAGCCAGTTTGAGCCAGTCTGTTCCTCTTTGAGTCCGGTTTGAGCCGTTCAAAACCGGTTTGAGCCGGTCTAGTCCGGTTTGAGTCCGGTTTCAGCCGGTCAAAACTGGTTTGAATAGGTCCGGTTCGGTTTGAACCGTTCAAAACCGGTTTGAGCCGGTCTGGTCAGCTTTTAGCTGGTTAGAGCCGCTCTGGTCGGGTTAGAGCCGGTCTGGTCGGGTTTGAGCCGGTCAAAACCGGTTTGAGCCTGTCTTGTCTGGTTTGAGCCGGTCAAAACCGGTTTGAGCCAGTCTGGTCAGGTTTGATCCGGTTTGAGCCGGTCTGGTCTGGTTTGAGCCGGTCAAAACCGGTTTGAGCCGGTCTGGTCCGGTTTTAGTCCGGTTTGAGACGGTCAAAACCGGTTTCAGCCGGTCTGGTTCGGTTTGAGCCGGTGTGGTCCGGTTTGAGCCTGTCAAAACCGGTTGGAACTGCTCTGGGCCTGTTTGAGTCCGGTTTGAGCTGGTCAAAACAGGTTTCAGCCGGTCTGGCCTGGTTTGATCCTTTCAAAACCCGTATGAGACCGGTTTGAGCTGGTGAAACCGGTTTGAGATGTTCTGGTCTGGTTTGGGCCGGTTTGAGCCGGTCTGGTCTGGTTTGAGCCGGTTGGAGCCGGTCTGTTCTTGTTTGAGCCGGTCTCTTCCGGTTTGAGTCTGGTTTGAGCAGTTCAAAACCGGTTTGAGCCGGTCTAGACCGGTTTGAGTCCGGTTTCAGCCGATCAAAACCAGTTTGAGCCGGTCTGGTCCGGTTTGAGTCCGGTTTGAGCCAGTCAAAACAGGTTTGAGCCGGTCTGGTCAGGTTTGAGTCCTGTTTGATCCGGTCAAAACCGGTTTGAGCCGGTCTGGCCTGGTTTGATCTGGTCAAATCCTGTTGACTCTGGTTTGAGCCGGTTTGGCCCGGTTTGAGCCAGTCGAAAGTGGTTTGAGCCGGTCTAATATGGTCAAAACAGGTTTGAGCTGGTCTGGTCCGGTTTGATCCGGTTTGAGCCGGTCAAAACCGGTTTGAGTCCGGTTTGAGCCGGTCTGGTCCGGTTTGATCCGGTTTGAGCTGGTCGGGTCTGGTTTGATCCGGTGCAAACCGGTTTGAGCCGGTCTGGTCCAGTTTTAGTCTGGTTTGAGCCGGTCAAAACCGGTTTAAGCCCGTCTGGTTCGGACTGAGTTGGTCTGGTCCAGTTTGAGACCGGTTACAGCCAGTCAAAACAGGTTTCAGCCAGTCTAGTCCGGTTTGATACGGTTTGAGCCTGTCTGGCCCGCTTTGAGTTGGTCAAAACCGATTTGAGCCAGTCTGGTCCGGTTTGAGCCGGTCTCTTAGGGTTTGAGCCGGTCAAAACGTGTTTGAGCCAGTCTGGTCCGGTTTGAGATGGTCAAAACCGGTTTTAGCCGGTCTAGCCGGTCTGGTCCTGTTTGATCCGGTCAAAACCCGTTTTAGTCGGGTGTGAGCCGGTCAAAACCGGTTTGAATCTGGTTTGAGCCGGTCAAAACCGGTTTTAGCTGGTCTGGTTCGGTTTGAGCTGGTCAAAACCGATTTGAGACGGTCTAATACGGTCAAAACAGGTTTGAGCCGCTCTGGTGCGGTTTGATCCAGTTTGATCCGGTCAAAACCAGGTGAGTCCGGTTTGAGTCGTTCTGGTCCGTTCCTGTTTGAGTCCGGTTTGAGCAGGATTGAGCCAGTCTGGTCCGGTTTGAGTCCGGTGTAAGCCGGTCTGGTCCGTAGCGTTTTGAATCCGGTTTGAGCCGGTTTGTGCCGGTCTGGTCCGGATTGATCCGGTCTGAGCCGGTCGGGTCTGGTTTGAGCCTGTCAAAACAGTTTTGAGACGGTCTGGTCCGGTTTGATTGGGTTGAAACCGATTTGAGTCTGGTTTAAGCCAGTCAAAACCGGTTTGAGACGGTCTGGTTCGGTTTGAGACGGACAAAACCGGTTTGAGCCGGTCTAATACGGTCAAAATAGGTTTGAGCCACTCTGGTCCGGTTTGAGTCCGGTTTCAGCTGGTCAAAACCGGTTTGAATCGGTCCGGTTCAGTTTGAACCATTCAGAACCGGTTTGAGCCGGTCTAGTCAGGTTTTAGCTGGTTTGAGACGTTCTGGTCCAGTTAGAGCCGGTCTGGTCGGGTTTGAGCCGGTCAAAACCGTTTTCAGCCAGTCTCGTCCGGTTTGAGCTGGTCAAAACCGGTTTAATCCCTTCTGCTGCAGTTTGATCCGATTTGAGCCTGTCTGGTCTGGTTTGATTAGATTTGAGCCGGTCAAAACCGGTTTGAGCCGATCTGGTCCGGTTTGAGTCTGGTTTGAGCAGGACAAAACAGTTTTGAGCCTGTCTGGTCCGGTTTCATCCGGTAAAAACCGGTTTGAGTCGGTTTGAGGCGGTGAAAACCGGTTTGAGCCGGTCTGGTCGGGTGTGATCCGGTTTGAGCCAGTCTGGTCTGGTTTGAGCCGGTCAAAACCGGTTGGAACCGGTCTGGGCCGGTTTGAGTCCGGTTTGAGCAGGTCAAATCTGGTTTCATCCAGTCTGGTTCGGTTTGAGCCGGTCTGGTCCGGTTTGAGCCTGTCAAAACCGGTTGGAACCGGTCTGGGCCGGTTTGAGTCTGGTTTGAGCCAGTCAAAATCGGTTTGAGCCGGTCTGCATTGGTTTGATCTGGTCAAAACCAGTTTGAGTCCGGTTTGAGCCAGTCAAAACGGGTTTGAGCCGGTCTGGTCTGGTTTGAGTCCGGTTTCAGTCCGGTTTGTGCTGGTCTGGTCCGGTTTGAGCCGGTCAAAACCGGTTTGAGCGTGTCTCGTCTGCTTTGAGCCGGTCAAAACCGGTTTGAGCCGGTCTAATACGGTCAAAACATGTTTGAACCGGTCTACTCGGATTTGAGTCTGGTTTGAGGTGGTAAAAACCGGTTTCAGTCCGGTTTGATCCCGTGGGTTCCGTTCCAGTTTGAATCCAGTTTAAGCGGGTCAAAACCGGTTTGAGCCAGTCTGGTTCAGTTTGAGACGGTCAAAACCGGTTTGAGCCGGTCTAATATGGTCAAAATAGGTTTGAGCCGGTCTGGTCCGGTTTGAGTCCGGTATCAGCCGGTCAAAACCGGTTTGAGTCGGTCCGGTTCGGTTTGAACCATTCAAAACCGGTTTGAGCTGGTCTGGTCAGGTTTTAGCTGTTTAGAGCCGATCTGGTCGGATTAGAGCCGCTCTGGTCGGGTTTGAGCCGGTCAAAACTGGTTTGAGCCTGTCTCGTCCGGTTTGAGCCGGTAAAAACCGGTTTGAGCCGGTCTGGTCGGGTTTGATCCGGTTTGAGCCAGTCTGGTCTGGTTTGAGCCGGTCAAAATCGGTTTGAGCCCGTCTGGTCCGGTTTTAGTCTTGTTTGAGCCGGTCAAAACCGGTTTCAGCCGGTCTGGTTCGGTTTGAGCCGGTCTGGTCCGGTTTGAGCCTGTCAAAACCGGTTGGAACCGGTCTGGGCCTGTTTGAGTCCGGTTTGAGCCGGTCAAAATTGGTTTGAGACGGTCTGGTCCAGTTTGATTCGGTTTCAGCCCGTCTGGTCGGCTTTGAGTCGGTTTGAGCCGGTCCGGACCGGTTTGATCCGGTTTGAGCACGTCTGGTCTGGTTTCAGCCTGTGTGAGCCTGTATGGTATGGTTTGAGCTGGTCAAAACCGGTTTGTGCCGGTCCGCTCCGGTTTGAACCGGTCAAAACCGGTTTGAGTCGGTCCGGCCCAGTTTGATCCGGTTGAAACTGGTTTGAGCCGGTCTAATACGGTCAAAACAGGTTTGAGCTGGTCTGGTCCGGTTTGATCCGGTTTGAGCCAGTCAAAACCGATTTGAGCCGGTCTGGTCCGGTTTGATCCGGTTTGAGCCGGACAAAACTGGTCTGAGCTGGTCTGGCCTAGTTTGATCCTTTCAAAACCCGTATGAGAGCGGTTTGAGCCGGTGAAAACTGGTTTGAGATGTTCTGGTCCGGTTTGAGCCGGTTTGGCCGGTCTGGTCTGGTTTGAGCCGGTTTGAGCAAGTCTGTTCCTGTTTAAGCCAGTCTGTTCCTGTTTGAGTCCGGTTTGAGCCGTTCAAAAACGGTTTGGGTCCGGTTTGAGCCGGTCAAAACCGGTTTGAGCCGGTCTGGTCCGGTTTGATCCGGTTTGTGCCGGTCTGGTCTGGTTTGAGCCGGTGAAAACCGGTTTAAGCCGGTCTGGTCCAATTTTAGTCTGGTTTGAGCCGGTCAAAACCGGTTTCAGCCAGTCTGGTTTGGATTGAGTCGGTCTGGTCCAGTTTTAGTCCGGTTTCAGCTGGTCAAAACAGGTTTCAGCCGGTCTGGTCCGGTTTGATCCGGTTTGAGCTGGTCTGGCCTGCTTTGAGTTGGTCAAAACCGATTTGAGTCAGTCTGGTCCGGTTTGAGCCGGTCTCCTAGGGTTTGAGCCGGTCAAAACGTGTTTGAGCCAGTCTGGTCCGGTTTGAGACGGTCAAAACAGGTTTTAGCCAGTCTAGCCGGTGTGGTCCGGATTCACCCGGTTTGAGCCGGTCTGGTTGGGTTTGATGCGGTTTCAGTCCGTGTAGTCTGGTTTGAGCCTGTTTGAGCCGGTCTCGTCCGGTTTGATCTGGCTTGAGACAGTCTGGTCCGGTTTGATACGGTTTGAGCCGGTCAAAACCTGTTTGAGTCCAGATTGAGCTGCTCAAAACTGGTTTGAGCCGGTCTAGCCGGTCTGGTCCGGTTTAATTCGATTTGAGCTGGTCAAAACCGGTTTGAGTCGGTGTGGTCTGGTTTGAGCCGGTCAAAACAGGTTTGAATCCGGTTTGACCCGGTCAAAATCGGTTTGATCCGGCAGTTTGATCCGGTCTAATCCGGTTTGAGCCGGTCTGGTCCGGTTTGATCCAGTTTGAGCCGGTCTGGACTGGTTTGAGCCGGTTTGAGCCGGTCTGTTCCAGTTTGAGTCTGGTTCGAGACGGTCAGAACCGGTTTGATTCGGTCTGGTCCGGTTTGATCGGGTCAAAACCGGTTTGAGTCCGGTTTAAGCCGGTCAAAACCGGTTTGAGCCGGTCTGGTCCGTTTTGATCCGGTCAAAACCGGTTTGAGTCCGGTTTGAGCCAGTCAAAACTGGTTTGAGGTGGTCTGGTTCGGTTTTAGCCGGTCTAAACAGGTATGAGCTGGTCAAATACGGTGAAAACAAGTATGAGCCTGTCTGGTCCATTCTGGTCTGGTTTATGCTGCTGAAAACCGGTTCGAGCCGGTTTGGTGCCGTTTGAGTGCGGTTTGAGCTGGTCTGGTCCGGTTTGAGCCGGTCAAAACTGGTTGGAAACGGTCTGGTCCAGTTTGAGTCCGGATTGAGGCGGTCAAAATGGTTTGAGCCGGTCTGGCCTGGTTTGATATGGTCAAAACCCATTTGACTCTGGTTTGAGCCAGTCAAACGTGGTTTGAGCCGTTCTGGTCCGTTTTCATCCGGTTTGAGCCGGTCCGGTCTGTTTTGAGCCGGTTCAAACCGGTTTTAGCCGATCTGGTGCGATTTGAGTCCGGTGTGAGCCGTTCAAAACGTGGTAGACCCGGTCTGGTTTGTAATGAGACGGTTACAACCGGTTTGAGCCAGTCTAAGAGCCGGTCTGGTGCGGTTTGATCCAGTTGGAGCCGTTCAAAACATGTTTGAGCCGGTCTGCTCGGATTTGAGTCCGGTTTGAGGTGGTAAAAACAGGATTCTGTCTGGTTTGAGCCGGTCTGTTCCGTTCTGATTTGAATCCGGTTTGAGCCGGTCAAAACCAGTTTTAACCGGTCCGGTCCGGTTTGAGCCGGTCTAATACGGTCAAAATAGGTTTGAGCCGGTCTGGTCCCATTTGAGTCTGGTTTCAGCCATTCAAAACCGTTTTGAGTTGGTCCAGTTCGGATTGAAACGTTGAAAACCGGTTTGAGCCGGTCTGGTCAGGTTTGAGCTGGTGTGAGCTGGTCTGGTCGGGTTAGATCCGGTCCGGTCGGGTTTGAGCCGGTCAAAACCGGTTTGAGCCCGTCTCGTCCGATTTGAGCCTGTCAAAACCGGTTTGAGCCAGTCTGCTGTGGTTTGATCCGGTTTGAGCCGGTCTGGTCTGGTTTGATTAGATTTGAGCCGGTCAAAACCGGTTTGAGCCAATCTGGTCCGGTTTGAGTCCGGTTTGAGAAGGTCAAAACCGTTTTGAGCCAGTCTAGTCCGGTTTCATCTGGTCAAAACCGGTCTGAGTCGGTTTGAGCCGGTCAAAACCGGTTTGAGCCGGTCTGGTGGGGTTTGATCCTGTTTGAGCCGGTCTGGTCTGGTTTGAGCCAGTCAAAACAGGTTTGAGCCGGTCTGGTCCGCTTTTAGTCCGGTTTGAGCCAGTCAAAACCGGTTTCATCCGGTCTGGTTCGGTTTCAGGCGGTCTGGTCCGGTTTGAGCCTGTCAAAACCGGTTGGAACTGGTCTGGGCCGGTTTGATTCCGGTTTGAGCCCGTCAAAATCGGTTTGAGCCGGTCTGGCCTGGTTTGATCCGGTCAAAACCCGTATGAGTCTGGTTTGAGCCGGTGAAAACCAGTTTGAGATGTTCTGGTCTGGTTTGAGCCCGTTTCAGCCAGTCTGGTCTGGCGTGAGCCGGTTTTAGCCGGTCTGTTCCTGTTTCAGTCCGGTTTGAGCCGTTCAAAACCGGCTTGAGCCGGTCTAGTCCGGGTTGAGTCCAGTTTCAGCCGGTCAAAACCGGTTTCAGCCGGTCTGGTCCAGTTTGAGTCCAGTTTGAGCCAGTCAAAACAGGTTTGAGCCGGTCTGGTCTGGTTTGATCTAGTCAAAACCCGTTTGACCCTGGTTTGAGCCAGTCAAAACTGGTTTGAGCCGTTCTGGTCTGGTTTGATCCGGTTTGAGCCGGTCTGGTCTGTTTTGAGCCTGTTCAAACTGGTTTTCGCTGATCTGGTCTGGTTTGAGTCCGGTTTGAGCCGTTCAAAACCTGGTAGACCCGGTCTGGTCCGTAATGAGACGGTTGAAACCGGTTTGAGCCAGTCTAAGAGCCGGTCTGGTGCGATTTGATCCGGTTGGAGCCGGTCAAAACATGTTTGAGCTGGTCTGCTCGGATTTGAGTCCGGTTTGAGGTGGTAAAAACAGGATTCAGTCCAGTTTGAGCCGGTCTGGTCGCGTTCGAGCTGGTCAAAACTGGTTTGAGCCGGTCTAGTCCAGTTTCAGTCCAGTTTGAGCCCGTCAAAACGGTTTGAGATGGTCTGGTCCGCTTAGATTGCGGTTTGAGCCGGTCAAAACAGGTTTGAGTCCGTTTTGAGCTGGTCAACACAGCTTTCAGCCGGTCCTGGTCCGGTTTGACCCGGTTTGAGCCTCTCTGGCCCGGTTTGAGCCGGTCAAAACTGGTTTGAGCCGGTCTGTTTTGGTTTGAGACGGTCAAAACCGGTTTGAGCTGGTCTAATATGGTCAAAATAGGTTTGAGCCAGTCTGGTCCGGTTTGAGTCCGGTTTCAGCCGGTCAAAACTGGTTTGAGTCGGTCCGGTTCGGTTTGAACCGTTCAAAATCGGTTTGACCCGGTCTGGTCAGGTTTGAGCTGGTTTGAGACGTTCTGGTCGGGTTAGAGCCGGTCTGGTCGGGTTTGAGCCGGTCAAAACCGGTTTCAGCCCGTCTCATCCGGTTTGAGCCGGTCAAAATTGGTTTGAGCCGGTCTGCTGCCGTGTGATTCGGTTTGAGCCTGTCTGGTCCGGTTTGATTAGATTTGAGTCGGTCAAAACCGGTTTGAGCCCATCTGGTCCGGTTTGAGTCCAGTTTGAGCAGGTCAAAACCGTTTTGAGCCGGTCTGGACCGGTTACATCTGGTCAAAACTGGTTTGACTCGGTTTCAGCCGGTCAAAACCGGTTGGAGCCGTTCTGGTACGGTTTGATCCGGTTTGAGTCGATCTGGTCTGGTATAGCTGATCAAAACCGGTTTGAGCCGGTCTGGTCCGGTTTCAGTCCGGTTTGAGTCGGACAAAACCGGTTTGAGCCGGTCTGGTCCTGTTTGATCCGGTCAAAACCCGTTTGAGTCGGATGTGAGCCGGTCAAAACCGGTTTGAATCTGGTTTGTGCCGGTCAAAACCGGTTTGAGCTGGTGTGGTTCGATTAGAGCTGGTCAAAAGCGATTTGCTCCGGTCTAATACGGTCAAAACAGGTTTGAGCCGGTCTGGTGTGGTTTGATCCAGTTTGATCCGGTCAAAACCGGGTGAGTCCGGTTTCAGCCGTTCTTTTCCGTTCCTGTTTGAGTCCGGTTTGAGCAGGTTTGTGCCAGTCTGGTCCAGTTTGAGTCCGGTGTAAGCCGGTCTGGTCCGTACTGGTTTGAGTCCGGTTTGAGCCGGATTGAGCCAGTCTGGTCCGGATTGATCCGGTCTGATCTGGACTGGTCCGGTTTGAGCCGGTCAAAACAGGTTTGAGCCGGTCTAGTCTGGTTTGATCCGGTTTAAAACCGGTTTGAGTCCGGTTTAAGCCGGTCAAAAACCGGTTTGAGTCGGTCCAGTTTGGTTTTAACTGTTCAAAACCGGTTTGAGCCGGTCTGGTCAGATTTAACGGGTTTCAGACGTACTGGTCGGGTTAGAGCCGGTGTGGTCGGGTTTGAGCTGGTCAAAACCGTTTTCAGCCAGTCTCGTCCGGTTTGAGTCAGTCAAAACCGGTTTAATCCGGTCTGCTGTGGTTTGATCCGCATTGAGCCTGTCTGGTCCGGTTAGATTAGATTTGAGCCGGTCAAAATCGGTTTGAGCCGATCTGGTCCAGTTTGAGTCCGGTTTGAGCAGGTCAAAACACTTTTTAGGCGGTCTGGTCCGGTTTCATCTGGTAAAAACCGGTTTGAGTCGGTTTGAGGTGGTGAAAACCGGTTTGAGCCAGTCTGGTCGGGTTTGATCCGGTTTGAGCCGGTCTGGTCTGGTTTGAGCCAGTCAAAACCGGTTTGAGCCGGTCTGGTCCGGTTTTAGTCCGGTTTGAGCTGGTCAAAACCGGTTTCAGCTGGTCTGGTTCAGTTTGAGGCGGTCTGGTCCGGTTTGAGGCTGTCAAAACCGGTTGGAACCGGTTTGGGCCGGTATGAGTCCGGTTTGAGCCGGTCAAAATCGGTTTGAGCTGGTCTGGCCTGGTTTGATCTGGTCAAAACCTGTTTGATTCCGGTTTGAGCCGGTCAAAACGGGTTTGAGCCGGTCTGGTCAGGTTTGAGTCCGGTTTCATTCCGGTTTGTGCTGGTCTGGTCCGGTTTGAGCCAGTCAAAACCGGTTTGAGCCCGTCTCATCCGGTTTGAGCCGGTCAAAACCGGTTTGAGCCAGTCTAACACGGTCAAAACATGTTTGAACTGGTCTGCTCGGATTTGAGTCCGGTTTGAGGCAGTAAAAAACCGGTTTCAGTCCGGTTTGATCCCGTCTGTTCCATTCTGGCTTGAATCCGGTTTAAGCCGGTTAAAACCGGTTTGAGCTGGTCTCGTTCGGTTTGAGATGGTCAAAACCGGTTTGAGCCGGTCAATACGGTCAAAATAGGTTTGAGCCGGTCTGGTCCGGTTTGAGTCCGGTTTCAGCCGGTCAAAACCGGTTTGAGTCAGTCCGGTTCAGTTTGAACCATTCAAAACCGGATTGAGCCGGTCTGGTCAGGTTTTAGCTGGTTAGAGCTGGTCTGGTCGGGTTAGAGCCGGTCTGGTCGGGTTTGAGCCGGTCAAAACCGGTTTGAGCCTGTCACGTCCGGTTTGATACGGTCAAAACAGGTTTGAGCCGGTCTGGTCGGGTTTGATCCGGTTTGAGCTGGTATGGTCTGGTTTGAGCCGGTCAAAACCGGTTTCATCCGGTCTGGTTCAGTTTGAGATGGTCTGGTCCAGTTTGAGCCTGTCAAAACCGGTTGGAAACGGTCTGGGCCTGTTTGAGTCCGGTTTGAGACGATCAAAACCGGTTTCAGCCAATCTGGCCTGGTTTGATCCTTTCAAAACCCGTATGGGACCGGTTGGAGCCAGTGAAAACCGGTTTCAGATGTTCTGGTCCGTTTTGAGCCGGTTTGAGCCGGTCTGGACTGGTTTGAGCTGGTTAGAGCCGGTCTGTTCCCGTTTGAGGCGGTCTGTTCCTGTTTGAGTCCGGTTTGAGCCGTTCAAAACCGCTTTGAGCCGGTCTAGTCCGGTTTGAGTCCGGTATCAGCCGGTCTAAACCGGTTTGAGCCGGTCTGGTCCGGTTTGATTCCGGTTTGCGCCAGTGAAAACAGGTGTGAGCCGGTCTGGTCCAGTTTGAGTCCGGTTTGAGCCGGTCGAAACCGGTTTGAGCCGGTCTGGTCTGGTTTGATCTGGTCAAAAACCGTTTGACTCTGGTTTGAGCCAGTCAAAACTGGTTTGAGCCGTTCTGGTCCGGTTTGATCTGGTTTGAGCCGGTCTGGTCTGTTTTGTGCCGGTTCAAACTGGTTTTAGCCGATCTGGTCCGGTTTGAGTCCGGTTTGAGCCATTCAAAACCTGGTAGACCCGGTCTGGTCCGTAATGAGACGGTTAAAACCGGTTTGAGCCAGTCTAAGAGCCGGTCTGGTGCGGTTTGATCCAGTTGGAGCCGGTCAAAACATGTTTGAGCCGGTCTGCTCGGATTTGAGTCTGGTTTGAGGTGGTAATAACAGGATTCAGTACGGTTTCAGCCGGTCTGTTCCGTTCCGATTTGAATCCGGTTTGAGCCGGTCAAAACCGGTTTGAACCAGTCCGGTCTGGTTTGAGCCGGTCTAATACGGTCAAAATAGTTTTGAGCCGGTCTGGTCCGGTTTGAGTCTGGTTTCAGCCGGTCAAAACTGTTTTGAGTTGGTCCAGTACATTTTGAAATGTGCAAAACCGGTTTGAGCCGGTCTGGTTAGGTTTGAGCTGGTGTGAGCCGGTCTGGTCGGGTTAGATCCGGTCCGGTCGGGTTTGAACCGGTCAAAACCAGTTTGAGCCCGTCTCGTCCGGTTTGAGCCTGTCAAAACCGGTTTGAGCCAGTCTGCTGTGGTTTGATCCGGTTTGAGCCGGTCTGGTCTGGTTTGATTAGATTTGAGCCGGTCAAAACCGGTTTGAGCCGATCTGTTCCGGTTTCAGTCCGGTTCGAGACGGTCAAAACCGGTTTGAATCGGTCTAGTCTGGTTTGATCCCGTCAAAACCGGTTTGAGTCCGGTTTAAGCCGGTCAAAACCGGTTTGAGCCGGTCTGGTCCGTTTTGATCCGGTCAAAACCGGTTTGAGTCCGGTTTGAGCCAGTCAAAACCGGTTTGAGGTGGTTTGGTTCGGTTTGAGCCTGTCATATCCGAGTTGAGCCTGTCAAAACCGGTTTGAGCCGGTCTGCTACGGTTTGATCCGGTTTGAGCCGGTCTGGTCCGGTTTGATTAGATTTGAGCAGGTCAAAACCGGTTTGAGCCGATCTGCTCCGGTTTCAGTCCGGTTTTAGCAGGTCAAAACCGTTTTGCGCCAGTCTGGTCTGGTTTCATCTGGTCAAAACCGGTTTGAGTCGGTTTGAGTCAGTCAAAACCGGTTTGAGCCGGTCTGGTCGGGTTTGATCTGGTTTGAGGCGGTCAAAACCGTTTTGAGCCGGTCTGGTCGGGTTTGATCCGGTTTGAGCCGGTCTGGTCTGCTTTGAGCCGGTCAAAACCGGTTTGAGCCGGTCTGGTCCGGTTTTAGTTCGGTTTGAGCTGGTCAAAACCGGGTTCAGCTGGTCTGGTTCGGTTTGAGCCGGTCTGGTCCGGTTTGAGGCTGTCAAATCCGGTTGGAGCCGGTCTGGGCCGGTTTGAGTCCGGTTTGAGCCGGTCCGGTCTGTTTTGAGCCGGTTCAAACTGGTTTGAGCTGGTCTGGTCCGGTTTGAATCCGGTTTGAGCCAGTCAAAACAGGTTTGAGCCGGTCTGGCCGGTTTGTTCCGGTTTGAGCCGGTCTGGTCTGTTTTGAGCCGGTTCAAACTGGTTTTAGCCGATCTGGTCCGGTTTGAGTCCGGTTTGAGCCGTTCAAAACCTGGTAGACCGGGTCTGGTCTGTAATGAGACGGTTAAAACTGGTTTGAGCCAGTCTAAGAGCCGGTCTGGTGCGGTTTGATCCGGTTGGAGCCGGTCTAAACATGTTTGAGCCGGTCTGCTCAGATTTGAGTCCGGTTTGAGGCGGTAAAAACAGGATTCAGTCCGGTTTGAGCCGGTCTGTTCCGCTCTGATTTGAATCTGGTTTGAGCCAGTCAAAACCGGTTTGAACTGGTCCGGTCTGGTTAGAGCCGGTCTAATACGGTCAAAATAGGTTTGAGCCGGTCTGGTCTGGTTTGAGTCTGGTTTCAGCCGGTCAAAACCGTTTTGAGTCGGTCCAGTTCGGTTTGAAACGTTCAAAACCGGTTTGAGCCGGTCTGGCCAGGTTTGAGCTGGTGTGAGCCGGTCTGCTCGGGTTAGATCCAGTCTGGTCGGGTTTGAGCCAGTCAAAACCGGTTTGAGCCCGTCTCATCTGGTTTGAGCCTGTCAAAACCTGTTTGAGCCGGTGTGCTGCGGTTTGATCCGGTTTGAGCCGGTCTGGTCAAGTTTGAGCCGGTCAAAACCGGTTTGAGCCGGTCTGGTTCGGTTTGAGCCTGTCATATCCGGTTCGAGCCTGTCAAAACCGGTTGGAACTGGTCTGGGCCGGTTTGAGTCCGTTTTAAGCCGGTCAAAACCGATTTGAGCCGGTCTGTCCTGGTTTGATCTGGTCAAAAACCATATGAGTCCAGATTGAGCCGAGAATAACCGGTTTGAGATGTTCTAGTCCGGTTTGAGCCGGTTTGAGCCGGTCTGGTCTGGCGTGAGCCAGTTTTAGCTGGTCTGTTACTGTTTGAGTCCGGTTTTAGCAGTTCAAAACCGGTTTGAGCCGGTCTACTCCGGTTTGAGTCCAGTTTCAGCCGGTCAAAACCGGTTTCAGCCGGTCTGGTCCGGTTTGAGTCCGGTTTGAGCCAGTCAAAACAAGTTTGAGCCCGTCTGGTCCTGTTTGAGTCCGGTTTGAGGTGGTCAAAACCGGTTTGAGCCGGTCTGGCCTGGTTTGATCTGGTCAAAACCCGTTTGATTCTGGTTTGAGCCGGTCAAAACTGGTTTGAGACGTTCTGGTCAGGTTTGGTCCGGTTGAGCCGGTCTGGTCGCGTTCGAGGCGGTCACAACTAGTTTGAGCTGGTCTAGTCCAGTTTCAGTCCGGTTTGAGCCCGTCAAAACTGGTTTGAAACTGTCTGGTCCGGTTATAATCCAGTTTGAGCCGATAAAAACAGGTTTGAGTCCTGTTTGAGCAGGTCAAAACCAGTTCGAGTCGGTCCAGTCGGGTTTGAGCCAGGCAAAACCGGTTTGAGTTGGTCAGGTCCAGTTTGGTCTGGTCTAAACACGTTTGAGTGCGGTTTGAGCCGGTCAAAACCGGTTTGAGCCGATCTGGTCCAGTTTGAGTCCGGTTTGAGCAGGTTAAAACCGTTTTGAGCCGGTCTGGAACGGTTTCATCCGGTCAAATCCGGTTTGAGTCGGTTTGAGCCGGTCAAAACCGGTTTGAGCCAGTCTGGTCGGGTTTAATCCGGTTTGAGACGGTCTGGTCTGGTTTGAGCCAGTCAAAACTGGTTTGAGCCGGTCTGGTTTGGTTTGAGCAGGTCTGGTCTGGTTTGAGCCTGTCAAAACCGGTTTCAGCCGGTCTGGTCCAGTTTGAGTCCGGTTTGAGCCGGTCAAAACAGGTTTGAGCCGGTCTGGTCCGGTTTGAGTCCGGTTTTAGCCGGTCAAAACCGGTTTGAGCCAGTCTGGCCTGGTTTGATCTGGTCAAAACCCTTTTGACTCTGGTTTGAGCCAGCCAAAACTGGTTTGAGCCGTTCTGGTCCGGTGATCCGGTTTGAGCTGGTCTGGTCTGTTTTGAGCTGGTTCAAACTGATTTTAGCCGATCTGGTCAGGTTTGAGTCCGGTTTGAGCCGTTCAAAACCTGGTAGACCCGGTATGGTCCGTAATGAGACGGTTAAAACCTGTTTGAGCCAGTCTAAGAGCTGGTCTGGTGTGGTTTGATCCGGTTGGAGCCGGTGAAAACATGTTTGAGCCGGTCTGCTCGGATTTGAGTCCGGTTTGAGGCGGCAAAAGCAGGATTCAGTCCGGTTTGAGCCGGTCTGTTCCGTTCTGATTTGAATCTGGTTTGAGCCGGTCAAAACCGGTTTGAACCGGTCCGGTCCGGTTTGAGCCAGTCTAATACGGTCAAAAGAGGTTTGAGCCGGTCTGGTCTGCATTGAGTCTGGTTTCAGCCGGTCAAAAACTGTTTTGTGTCAGTCCCCGTTCGGTTTGAAACGTTCAAACCGGTTTGAGCCGGTCTCGTCAGGTTTGAGCTGGTGTGAGCCGGTCTGGTCGGGTTAGAGCCGGTCTGGTGGGTTTGAGCCGGTCAAAACCGGTTTGAGCCCATCTCATCCGGTTTGAGCCTGTCAAAACCGGTTTGAGCCAGTCTGCTGCAGTTTGATCCGGTTTGAGCTGGTCTGGTCAAGTTTGAGCTGGTCAAAACCGGTTTGAGCCGGTCTGGTCCGGTTTCATTCGGTCAAAACCGGTTTGAGTTGGTTTGAGCCAGTCAAAACCTGTATGAGCCTGTCTGGTGGGGTTTGATCCTGTTTGAGCCCGTCTGGTCAAGTTTGAGCTGGTCAAAACCGGTTTGAGCCCGTCTGGTCCGGTTTTAGTCCGGTTGGAGCTGGTCAAACCGGTTTCATTCCAGTCTGGTTCGGTTTGAGCGGGTCTGGTCCGGTTTGAGCCTGTCAAAACCGGTTGGAACTGGTCTGGGCCGGTTTGAGTCCGCTTTAAGCCGGTGAAAACTGGTTTGAGCTGGTCTGGCCTGGTTTGATCCAGTCAAAACCCGTATGAGTCTGGTTTGAGCCGGTGAAAACGGTTTGAGATGTTCTGGTCCAGTTTGAGCTGGTTTGAGCCGGTCTGGTCTGACGTGAGCCAGTTTTAGCCGGTCTGTTAGTGTTTGAGTCCGGTTTGAGCCGTTCAAAACCGGTTTGAGCTGGTCTACTCCGGTTTGAGTCTGGTTTCAGCCGGTCAAAACCAGTTTGAGCCGGTCTGGTCCGGTTTGAATCCGGTTTGAGCCAGTCAAAACCGGTTTGAGCCGGGCTGGCCTGGTTTGATCTGGTCAAAACCCGTTTGACTCTGGTTTGAGCCGGTCAAAACTGGTTTGAGCCGTTCTGGTCAGGTTTGATCCGGTTGAGCCGGTCTGGTCACGTTCGAGGTTGTCAAAACTGGTTTGAGCCGTTCTAGTCCAGTTTCAGTCCGGTTTGAGCCCGTCAAAACCAGTTTGAGACTGTCTGGTCTGGTTATAATCCGGTTTGAGCTGGTCAAAAGAGGTTTGAGTCCTGTTTGAGCAGGTCAAAACCGGTTCGAGTCGGTCCGGTCGGATTTGAGCTGGGCAAATCCGGTTTTAGCTGGTCCGGTCCAGTTTGGTCTGGTCTAAACACGTTTGAGTCCGGTTTGAGCCGGTCAAAGCTGGTTTGAGCCGGTCTGGTCCGGTTTGATCCGGTCAAAACCGGTTTGAGTCCGGTTTGTGCCGGTCAAAACCGGTTCGGTCCGGACTGGTTCGGTTTGAGCCAGTCAAAACCGATTTGAGCCGGTCTAATACAGTCAAAACAGGTTTGAGCCGGTCTGATGAGGTTTGATCCAGTTTGATCCAGTCAAAACCGGATGAGTCCTGTTTGAGCCATTCTGGTCCGTTCCGGTATGAGTCCGGTTTGAGCAGGTTTGAGCCAGTCTGGTCCGGTTAGAGTCCGGTGTAAACTGGTGTGGTCCGTACCAGTTTGAGTCTGGTTTCATCCGGTTTGAGCCGGTCTGTTTCGAATTGATCCGGTATGAGCCGCTCTGGTCCGGTTTGAGCTGGTCAAAACAGGTTTGAGCTGGTCTGGTCCGGTTTTAGTCCGGTTTGAGCCAGTCAAAACCGGTTTCAGCCGGTCTGGTTCGGTTTGAGCTGGTCTGGTCCCGTTTGAGCAAGTCAAAACCGGTTGGAAGCGGTCTGGGCCGGTTTGAGTCCGGTTTGAGCCGGGCAAAACTGGTTTGAGCCGGTCTGGCCTGGTTTGATCCGGTCAAAACTCGTATGAGTACGGATTGAGCCGGTGAAAACCGGTTTGAGATGTTCTGGTCCGGTTTGAGCCGGTTTGAGCCAGTCTGGTCTGGCTTGAGCCGTTTTTAGCCAGTCTGTTCCTGTTTGAGTCCGGTTTGAGCTGTTCAAAACCGGTTTGAGCCGGTCTAGTCCGGTTTGAGTCCGGTTTGAGCCAGTCAAAACCGGTTTGAGCCGGTCTGATCTGGTTTGAGCCGTTTCAAACCGGTTTTAGCGGGTCTGTTCCGGTTTGAGTCCGGTTTGAGCCGTTCAAAACCTGGTAGACCCAGTCTGATCCGTAATGAGATGGTTAAAACCGGTTTGAGCCAGTCTAAGAGCCAGTCTGGTGCGATTTGATCCGGTTGGAGCCGGTCAAAACATGTTTAGTCCGTTTTGATCCGGTCTGGTCCGTTCCGGTTTGAGCCGGTCAAAACCGGTTTGAGCCGGTCTGGTCCGGTTTGGGTCCGGTTTGAGCCAGTCAAAACAGGTTTGAGCCGGTCTGGCCGGTTTGAGTCCGGTTTGAGCCGGTCAAAACCGGTTTTGAGCCAGTCTGGCCTGGTTTGATCTGGTCAAAACCCGTTTGAGTCCGGTTTGTGCCGGTCTGGTCGGTTTGAGCCGGTCAAAACCGGTTTGAGCCCGTCTCATCCGGTTTGAGCTGGTCAAAACCGGTTTGAGCTGGTCTAATACGGTCAAAACTTGTTTGAGCCAGTCTGCTCGGATTTGAGTATGGTTTGAGTCGGTAAAAAACCGGTTTCAGTCCGATTTGAGCCGGTCTGTTCCGTTCTGGTTTGAATCCGGTTTGAGTCGGTCAAAACCGGTTTGAGCCGGTCCGGTCCGATTTGAGCCGGGCAATACCAGTTCGAGTCGGTCCGGTCGGGTTTGAGCCGGGCAAAACCGGTTTGAGCTGGTCCGGTCCAGTTTGGTCTGGTCTAAACAAGTTTGAGTTCGGTTTGAGCCGGTCAAAATCGGTTTGAGCCAGTCTGGTCCGGTTTGATCCGGTCAAAACCCGTTTGACTCTGGTTTGAGCCAGGCAAAAGTGATTTGAGCCGTTCTGGTCCGGTTTGATCCGGTTTGAGCTGGTCTGGTCTGTTTTGAGCCGGATCAAACAGGTTTTAGCTGATCTGGTCTGGTTTGAGTCCGGTTTTAGCCGTTCAATACCTGGTAGACCCGGTCTGGTCCGTAATGAGACGGTTAAAACCATTTTGAGCCAGTCTAAGAGCCGGTCTGGTGCGGGTGAGTCCGGTTTGAGCCGTTCTGGTCCGTTCCAGTTTGACTCCGGTTTGAGCAGGTTTGAGCCAGTCTGGTCCGGTTTGAGTCCGGTGTAAGCCGGTGTGCTCCGTACCAGTTTGAGTCCAGTTTCAGCCGGTTTGAGCCGGTCTGGTCCGGATTGATCCGGTCTGAGCCGGTCAAAACAGGTTTGAGCCGGTCTGGTCAGGTTTGAGCTGGTGTGAGCCGGTCTGGTGGGTTTAGAGACAGTCTGGTCGGGTTTGAGCCGGTCAAACCAGTTTGAGCCCGTCTCATCCGGTTTGAGCCTGTCAAAACCGGTTTGAGCCGGTCTGCTACGGTTTGATCCGGTTTGAGCTGTTCTGGTCCAGTTTGATTAGATTTGAGCGGGTCAAAACCGGTTTGAGCCGATCTGCTCCGGTTTCAGTCCGGTTTGAGCAGGTCAAAACCGTTTTTGCGCAGGTCTGGTCCGGTTTCATCTGGTCAAAACCGGTTTGAGTTGGTTTGAGCCAGTCAAAACCGGTTTGAGCCGGTCTGCTCGGGTTTGATCTGGTTTGAGGCGGTCAAAACCGTTTTGAGCCGGTCTGGTCGGGTTTGATCCGGTTTGAGCCGGTCTGGTCTGGTTTGAGCCGGTCAAAACCGTTCTGAGCCGGTCTGGTCCAGTTTTAGTCCGGTTTGAGCCGGTCAAAACCGGTTTCAGCCGGTCTGGTTCGGTTTGAGCCGGTCTGGTCCCATTTGAGCCTGTCAAAACAGGTTGGAACCGGTGTGGGCCGGTTTGAGTCCAGTTTGAGCCGTTCACAACCGGTTTGAGCCGGTCTGGCCTGGTTTGATCTGGTCAAAACCCGTATGAATCCGGTTTGAGCCGGTGAAAATCGGTTTGAGATGTTCTGGTCCGGTTTGAGCCGGTTTTAGCCGGTCTGTTTCTGTTTGAGTCCGGTTTGAGCCGTTCAAAACCGATTTGAGCCGGTCTAGTCCGGTTTGAGTCAGGTTTGAGCCAGTCAAAACCGGTTTGAGCTGGTCTGGTCCGGATTGAGTCCAGTTTGACCCAGTCAAAACAGGTTTGAGCCGATCTGGTCCGGTTTGAGTCCGGTTTGAGCCAGTCAAAACCGGTTTGAGACGGTCTGGCCTGGTTAGATCTGGTCAAAACCCGTTTGACTCTGGTTTGAGCCGGTCAAAACTGGTTTGAGCCGTTGTGGTCCGGTTTGATCCGGTTTGAGCCGGTCTGGTCTGGTTTGAACCGTTTCAAACCGGTTTTAGCCAGTCTGTTCTGGTTTGAGTCCGGTTTGAGCCGTTCAAAACCTGGTAGACCCGGTCGGATCCGTAATGAGACGGTTAAAACCGGTTTGAGCCAGTCTAAGAGCCAGTCTGGTGCGATTTGATCTGGTTGGAGCCGGTCAAAACATGTTTAGTCCGTTCTGAGCCGGTCTGGTCCGTTACGGTTTCAGCCGGTCAAAACCGGTTTGAGCCGGTCTGGTCCGGTTTGAATCCGGTTTGAGCCAGTCGAAACAGGTTTGAGCCGGTCTGGCCGGTTTTTTCCGGTTTGAGCTGGTCTGGTCTGTTTTGATCCGGTTCAAACTGGTTTTAGCTGATCTGGTCCGGTTTGAGTCTGGTTTGAGCGGTTCAAAACCTGGTAGACCCGGTGTGGTGCGTAATGAGACTGTTAAAACCGGTTTGAGACAGTCTAAGAACCGGTCTGGTGCGATTTGATCTGGTTGGAGCCGGTCAAAACATGTTTGAGCCGGTCTGCTCGGATTTGAGTCCGGTTTGAGGCGGTAAAAACAGGATTCAGTCCGATTTGAGCCAGTCTGTTCCGTTACGATTTGAATCCGTTTTGAGCCGGTCAAAACCGGTTTGAACCAGTCCGGTCCGGTTTGAGTCGGTCTAATACGGTCAAAATAGGTTTGAGCCGGTCTGGTCCGGTTTGAGTCTGGTTTCAGCCGGTCAAAACCGTTTTGAGTCGGTCCAGTTCGGTTTGAAAGGTTCAAAACCGGTTTGAGCCAGTCTAGTTCGGTTTGAGATGGTCAAAAGCGGTTTTAGCCGGTCTAATATGGTCAAAATAGGTTTGAGCCGGTCTGGTCTGTTTTGAGTCCTGTTTCAGCTGGTGAAAACTGGTTTGAGTCGGTCCAGTTCGGTTTGAAACATTCAAAAGCTGTTTGAGCCAGTCTGGTCAGGTTTGAGCTGGTTTGAGCCAGTCTGGTCTGGTTAGAGCCGGTCTGGTCGGGTTTGAGCTGGTCAAAACCGGTGTGAGCCTGTCTCATCTGGTTTGAGCCGGTCAAAACCTGTTTGAGCCGATCTGGTCCGGTTTGAGTCCGGTTTGAGCTGGTCAAAACCGTTTGAGCCGGTCTGGTACGGTTTCATCCGGTCAAAACCGGTTTGAGTCAGTTTGAGCCGGTCAAAACCGGTTTGAGCCGGTCTGGTCGGGTTTGACCCAGTTTGAACCGGTCTGGTCTGGTTTGAGCCGGTCAAATCTGGTTTGAGCCGGTCTGGTTCAGTTTGAGCAGGTCTGGTCCGGTTTGAGCCTGTCAAAACTGGTCGGAACCGGTCTGGGCCGGTTTGAGTCCGGTTTGAGCTGGTCAAAACCGGTTTGAGCCGGTCTGGCCTGGTTTGATCCGGTCAAAACCCATGAGAGTCCGGTTTGAGCCGGTGAAAACCGGTTTGAGATGTTCTTGTCCAGTTTGAGCCGGTTTGAGCTGGTCTGGTCTGGCGTGAGCCAGTTTTAGCCGGTCTGTTAGTGTTTGAGTCCGGTTTGAGCCTTTCAAAACCGGTTTGAGCCGGTCTACTCCAGTTTGAGTCTGGTTTCAGCCGGTCTGGTCCGGTTTGAGTCCGGTTTGAGCCAGTCAAAACAAGTTTGAGCCCGTCTGATCCGGTTTGAATCCGTTTTGAGCCAGTCAAAACCGGTTTGAGCCGGGCTGGCCTGGTTTGATCTGGTCAAAACCCGTTTGACTCTGGTTTGAGCCAGTCAAAACTGGTTTGAGCCGTTCTGGTCAGGTTTCATCCGGTTGAGCCGGTCTGGTCGCGTTCGTGGCGGTCAAAACTGGTTTGAGCCGGTATAGTCCAGTTTCAGTCCGGTTTGAGCCCGTCAAAACCGGTTTGATACTGTCTGGTCCGGTTATAATCCGGTTTGAGCTGGTGAAAACAGGTTTGAGACCTGTTTGAGCAGGTCAAAACTGGTTTGAGTCGGTCCGGTCGGGTTTGAGCCGGGCAAAACCGGTTTGAGCTGGTCCGGTCCAGTTTGGTCTGGTCTAAACACGTTTGAGTCCGGTTTGAGCTGGTCAAAACCGGTTTGAGCTTGTCTGGTCCAGTTTGATCCGGTCAAAAACCGGTTTGAGTCTGGTTTGAGCCGGTCAAAATCGGTTCGGTCCGGACTGGTTCGGTTTGAGCCGGTCAAAACCGATTTGAGCCGGTCTAATACAGTCAAAACAGGTTTGAGCCGGTCTGATGCGGTTTGATCCAGTTTGATCCAGTCAAAACCGGGTGAGTACGGTTTGAGCCAAAA